>NC_073693.1:99820978-100137931 GCF_029784155.1 Uranotaenia lowii | reverse complement strand
TCGCTAATCAATAATAGCTGGCTTATTTTATTCGAAACGGATGAACTTTCTATTATATAATAGCGTTATATCACCTGAAATTTACGATGTAGATTTTTGACCACTTTTAGCTCAATTTCCATAACACTATAGACACCAGAAATGTAGTAGTGTCTATTTTCAGACAGCTTCCATTTGACAATATTCCCATGAAATATCTGTTCGCGAAAGCCCCACTTTTAATCATCTTTTTGAATTACTCACCTGTCAAAATCAGCCCATATCCGTTTCCACCGAATCGAGCATCCTTCACTTGGAGTTTGTACTTTTTCATCGTTCGAACACAGGACGGTTTGACGCAGACGTCGGTCGATCCGAGGCCCAGCTGACCGTAATGATTTTTGCCCCACACGAACAACCGTCCGGATTCTGCAAATACATACAACAGTAATTAAAAGTCAATACATTTTATTTGCCAGGGGGATGGACTGAAACGTTGTCGACAATTGGTGTTCTGATGGAGGAAAATTCCGCACGCCATTGACCAATTAGTTAATCCATTGACCCTGACCGCTAATAAGATTTGCATGTTTCACCCTTGGGAATTATCATAAATTTGGTAGAGTGAACCGTTCTGGGGGGGTGGAAATGGTAATCAGGCGAATTGTAAGGTTTCGTCACACCTTCCCAGTTGGAAATCAGAAGGTCTAATTTGGCATCAGCCGTCTTCATTTGTGTAGGTGGCATGCCGCAAATCAGGATCAGCTGCTAGATGAGTCGAGTTTGCCTAAGGATTGTTTTTTCGCTGACTGAACTGATCTATTATGGCAGAAAAACATGCAAACCAATAATATTTTTGTATTTTTTTTAGTTAGTCTATGGAGACCTCAGAACATCGGTAGAATGTGCGGGCATGTCTTTATGATTACCTACAAAAAAATTATACAGTTTTTTATCACAATCTAATGACTAAATTTTATCTATCAGATTTAAATATTGTGCCTTTTTTTGAAAATGTTTCTTAAGCCTCAATAAACAATTTCTAGAAGAAAAAAGTTTATTTTTGTTAGTGTTAGCAATCCGGTCTTGTTTCCTTTTAACCTTCACCTAACATGTGGTTCTTTTTTTTCAAATTTCAAAAATCAACCCTTTTTTAAGATTAGATAACTAAATTTAGATTTTTACCTTCTAAAATATCGATGCCATGCTTAATCCTCCAAAACTGTTCGCAAAATATCCGTTTCAGGGAAATTTTACCTGTAGATTGTTTTTATTCCAGTGGCCGCAAATGTTGGCCAATATTAGATTCATTGTGTAGATAATTTATTCTAGTTTCTCATTTCAAAACAAAGTAGATTTCTTATATCACGTTGTTTCTATTAGGTTCCAAATGACCAAAGTTCAAAAAATTCATTTTATTTTTCAATTGCTTATAATTTTTGACACCCTCACAATATTCAAGTGTTTCTTTGATGTTTGTAATTGTCAAGAATGCATCTATCTGACGATGTAGAGATTTGTAGGGGTTCGATGATAAAATCCGATAAAAATATCTTACTGAAAATTAAGATATCTTTGGATTTGCTCCGCTGTATCTCATATCTTACTAAACTGATTTTCTAACTCAAATTTTAGTTTCTTCTCGTAAATTTGATTATTATTTTCAAAGAACATCCTTGGTATCTAATAAATCTCAGTTCTTCAGAAGTTATATTGGAATGATGATTAACATGCTTTGAATCTGCGCTTCGGGTTATTTCGACCCGAACAGCGTTGGGAGGTTAAAATAATCAGTGCTTTTAATATAAGACAGTTCAACAACAGCCTTTATGGGGCCATTCAAATATTACGTAACGCGTTTAGGGGGGGGGGGGGGGGGGGGAGGGGGTGTAAGAGTTTGTTACGCTTTGTGGATTAAGGATAGAAAATCTGAGACAAATGTGTTACGTAGGGGGGTGTGGGGGTTGAGAATGACCGAAAATTGCGTTACGTAATATTTGAACGGCCCCTTATTTGTTCTGATATTTTTTATATCAGATACCAAATCCTTTGTAGTTTTTGTAATTCAGCGTTCAGAATTTTAAGGGGGGGGGTAGGGTCTAACGGGTATAAAAAAACACCATTTTCATGATTTTTTTCTAGAGCTGTCGTTCAAACAAATGTATTCAATTTTTTTGCATTATACAAAGCATTGTTAAAAGAACATTTAGTAATTTTTTCGTAGAAAAATATTGAAAAATGAGCCGTTGACGGAGCACTTTCGAGGATGCCTTTTAGAAAACAGGATTTGCGGTGGACACTGTATCTCAGCACAGAATCATCTGAAGTCAAAAAATCAAAGCAAAATATTTTTAATAGATGTTTTTCTGGACCCCAACGTTTTTATTTAACTTAAAAAAAATTTTGTGAAATTTTTGTGGCTGTTTGAAGTAAAAACTACGATTTTTCACGAAAAAATCCGCCATTTTTCACCTGTAAAATCTCCCCAAAGTAAAAAAAACAAAAAAGAAAAACGTTGGGGTCTGGTATTTTATATGTAGAAAATATGTTCCAAATTTGAAAAGAATCGGATAAGTAGTATTCAAATGACGATGTCCACGGACTTTAAAAATGTGCTTTCGAGAAAAACGCGTTCGAAGTTTCTGCTCTTGCTTTCTTGCAGTATTAGATAGGAGGAGATAAAGGCCTATAATTTCTACAGTTTTGCTTCAATTGACTTGAAAATTTGACACAACATTCTTGAAATGTTTTACAATAAGAAAATGAAAAAATAAAAAAATCGATTTTTTTAAAGTGTTAGACCCTACCCCCCCCCTTAAGTAAAAAGATTTTTTCCTTATCCAAAATTAAATTACCAAATTTTGTTGTACAAGAGTTTTTTTTAATGATATTGCAAGAAAAAGGTAGTAAAACTCCCTTTTTGTGGATCTTATTTTAAACCTTTTTCAAAATTTTGAACCTATTAAATAATTTGATGTGTCCTATTAAAACAGGCAATGTATGCCTACTAAGGTAGCATAGATGTATGGAAAAACTAAATAATTAATAATACATAGAGGAGATACGGTCATAACGAGCACCTGGGGCATAGTAAGCACTTCTCTTTTTTAAGGGAATACGTATTTTCTCATTTTCGTAGGAAAAAGATACAACGGCTCACCGGCAGGACTTGAACCTGCAATCTCCGTTTGAGTACAACGGCGCGTTAGCCAATTTCACCACGGTGAACATGATGAAACACGAGCAATCGAGCTCTGCCGATCAACTGCAGGACCTTCTATCGAAAACACCATGTATATCCCGCATGTGATCTTTTCCGCTATTAATCTCTCTTGTTTCTCTAACCCCACCCATCGACTCGGGATTTTAGCCGAGCGAGCACATGGTCGATTGCTTAGGGGTATTTTCTAAAATAAATTTTCACGAGAAATCGTTGCATCCTGAGCCGATGTCCGCGAGTTTGAGCCCAAGATTAAACAACGGAATCATCAACCTTCCCAAAAGCCCGGAAAACTACTGCAATAACACAAATCTGGACAGTTTCATCTCATATCATTAGTGAATGTCAGCATAGTTTTAGAAAAAAAGCGATTTGTCAAACCTGGTGGTTTATGTCCCCTTCGTTAGCAGTTCTTTGGCAAATAAGCCGCAAGTGGATGCAATCTACGTGGAATTCTCAAAGGCTCTCGATGGGCTACCCCACAAGCCCCTGATTGATAAATTGGACAAAATGGGATTCCCATCTTGGCTGATACAGTGGCTTGAGTCATATCTTCAAGGCAGAACTGCTTTCGTCAGAAAAGGTCACATCAAATCCCGAAATACAATTATTCCATCCGGAGTTCCTCAAGACAGCCATCTGGGTTCACTTTTGTTCAATCTCTTTATGAACGACCTTTGTGAACTTATCGATTCCAAATTAGTTTTCTATTAAACGTTTCAGTTTCAGAAGGCAGATTCAAAGTCCAGAAAAAGGTTCATTTTATTAACAAATTTACAATCATGTTGATGAGGAATTCAAGAGATCATGAGCTGAGATATCTCGTTTCTTCGCTTGCCAACATTGTGCTACACTTCGAAGTATACTCGAATGAACTGAATTTGAGTTTTAAACCTTTTTTTACAAAATTAAACACAACATTTGCCATAACAAAAATGCTAAATTTGTGAACTTCGGTTCAGAGGTTTCAGAGATATAGAATGCCGAATTTCGGTTTTTCTTATCGTAGAAATCTATCTTCGCGGTCCTTAATGTGTCAAGATTGCTTGTCAATTCAATTTCCAGATTTCAATTTTTTAAACAAAATAAGTTTATAAAGACATTTAAGTTCAAAATCACAAATAAAAGGTAAAATTTAAGTTCTTTGTTTTTTCAAAAATACTCAAATTTTATTTTAAAAAATCATTCACAGGATTTTCATTATGGAATTGATTCTTTATGAAAAATATTTGTTGCCCGAGGCTGAAAGTCTCTATAATAAAAAAAAAAATATTTGTAAAGAGACATTAAGAAACATTTTCACCTAAAAAATCTGCACAAAATTTTAAATTTTCCCAGTGTATTATTTAACATTATTAACACATTAAGGACACCAAAATTCGTCCTTTTATAATTCAGAAATAAGTTTTTCCAAGAAAAATTTCATACTAAAATCATTAATTTGGTTTTTGCTTGCATTAAGTAAATTTGACCCTAAAATCTGTTGATTTTTATCCCTTACTTTTTTTTTGTTGAAAATTTGATTTATTTTCATCAAAGGTTAAAACCTTTGAATTTGCAAAATAGTTTGGACGATTGGGCTTGTTTGATTTGAGTATAAAATAAGTTTTTTTTCTAAGAAAAGGAAAACTATCCTTAAAAAAAGTTTATTTATGCCCAAACCAACTAAGTTTGATCTACCAGACGCTTAAAGAAATTCAAAGATTTTAACCAACGATGGAAGCGAATTTAGATCACCTTTTAGGTTTGGGACCAATTTTTTAAAGTAACGATTTAATACGAAATTTTTTATTGTCAAAGTAATTAAAAGTGAATAATCATATAGTTACAAATATAATTTGTTTTTTTTTGTATTGGTAAATTGTTTGGCCAAAACTCATAGGTAAAAATCAGTCATCAAACTATCAAAATGTGATGTGAATTTTTAGTTAATGTTACATCGATCTAATAACTGGAATTATGCTACATTGGTCCAGAATGAACGATTTTCAAAACTCCATCAGGTTTTCAGAAAAATTATGTTAAGTTGAATCGGAATTCGAAAAGTGAAAAGAATTTCAACGAAAATATTTGAAAAAATACGAAGAATTTGTGTCAGCTCACCTGTAGACAGGGCCAGATTTAGCCGACAATTTTTCTAGGGGAGCCCCGATTTTTTTTTAAATATACCTCAGAATTATTCAGAGTTTAAGTCTCAAATTATTGTGCAGAATAAAAATTACAAAAATGCAAATTGTTTCAGTATTTAAAATCCACAATTTGAACTAAAAAATTCAGTTAAAACTCCGAAAGTGAATTAAAAATTTGTTATGATAAAGATTTAAAATCTAAAATGACACCTTAAATTGATATTAGTTTTCTAAAAAAAAAGCAGAATTTAAATAACGTTCGAAGAAATAATTCAAATTACATTATATAAATTTCAATTATAGATTCAATTATAGAATTTGAATTGAAAACAAAATTAAAAGAACAATGCAGATTTTTTAATTCCTCGAAATCAACATTAGAATATAGAACATGATTCCAATATTAGAAAGCAATTCAAATTCAGTTGAAGGGTAAAATAGAAATAATAACAAAACATAATTCAACAATAAAGAGTTTAAAATATAAATCGAGTGCCAGAGCTAGGTTCAATCATCCAAATCCAGATAAGAATTCGAAATCAGTCTATGATTTCAAAAACTTAAATCAGAACTGACTTTATAAAATGAAAAAATAATTTGAATAAAATGCTTTTTATTTGTCATTACTTTATTAGAAACGGCTTAAACTTAAGATAAAATAATGAGCATTATAATATTCAATCAAATCATTGATTGTGTATCTGAGAAAACAAGCAGAACCATACTTTAAAACTCGGATGTCGAATGTTGACAGATACTTATTTGAATTGAAAACTAAAGAATTAAAAGCAGTATTCGAATGAGGATTATTGATACAACTGTAAAATTTAGAATTTATTTCATAATAGTGAAGAAATATATTCATTTCAACATCAAAGGATTATTATTATCATCATAAGCGCCTCATAAAAATTATGATTTGTAAATGTTGGTCGAAAGTTTGAAGGTATGAAACGTTACTTTACCATTTTACCGTTTGCTTAACCCTTATGAGGCCTTCAGAACCAAAGAGTTATATGGGCAAAAATGGTCAATTTAGAGTTTATAATCCATAACGATTTTTCATGTTTCAAATTATTTTAGGTGAAATTTCAGATTTATAAAACTTTTCTTTCATACTTTTCCAATCGAACGAAAATTTCAACTTTCTGAAAAATGTATGAAAAACGAGAAAAAAACAGCTTCAATGAACGTATAACTCTTTGGCTCTAAGGGCCTCATATGTAGTGTATGAGTGACGGAATCACGTTTGAATATGTTGCTATCTTCTGCATTAAGAAGTTATAACAAAAAATATCAGAATTTGAAAATAAAAAATTCCTTCTGAGAATTTTCTTTAAAATTTCGATTAAGATTTTAAATTTACAGTTAGGATTTAGATATAAATTTTTGAGTTCGGATTGAAAATTCAGATTCAGAATTTAGCTAGAATATATGCCATATTCAGCACCCAGAACTAAGGCTCTAAAAACACATTAGTATTATAGACGAGAATCTAAATAAAATTTCATAATGCTTAAATGCTATGCTGTTTCACATAGAATCGCATCTTTTCATTTACTGCAGCGCCCCTAGTTGTCACAAGGCGAATCTATTGACAGTGTTTTGATCCGGATGGTTTGTTTACTTAGTGGTAAAAATTTCATCAAGATTGAAGTAGTCAGTCAAAAGTTATCGACGATGGAACGCGAAAGGCGAGAGAAAATTCTGCACACTCACGTAGAGAAACCGACGTGGTCAGGGGTAAAGATCGCGAAATTCCTGAAATATACCAAATCGACTGTAAATTCGGAGCTGTAACGTTACCGGGAGACCCTTACGGTGGATTGAGCAAAACAAACCAGGCGTAAAAGTGGAACATATGACCGGAAGCTGCGAGCAAAGGTAATTCGATCAGTTCACATTAATCCTGGAATCTTTTTGCGTGGTTTGGCGAAAAAGTTCAAGACGAACCACAGTACAGCTCGACGAATTTGTTTGCGAGAAGGCTTGCGGTCGTATCATGTAAGCCAACACCTCAACAGGACGCTGAAACAAAACCTGGTTGCCAAAACCAGGGCAAGGAAGTTGTACGAGAAAGTGTTGACCAAGTACAACGGATGCATTTTGATGGACGACGAAACTTACGTCAAAATGGATTTTGGACAAATACCCGGTTACAAATTTTACCTTGCGAAGCGTAAAGGGAATGTTGTGAGTAGATTCCAGTTTGTTTTCGCAGATAAATTTTCTCGTAAGTTGATGATTTGGCAAGGGATCTGTAGTTGTGGGAAGAAGACTAAGATTTTCATCACCGGGGACACAATGAATGGAAATGTTTACAAAGAAGAATGTCTCCAGAAGAGGGTTTTGCCATTCATTCGGTCCCACAAAGGTCCGGTGAAGTTCTGGCCGAACCTGGCAAGCTGCCACTACAGCCGGGATGTCGTTAAGTGGTATAAGGAGAACAAGAACGATTTTGTTGAAAAAAGTATCAATCCACCAAACTGTCCGGATTTTCGTCCTATCGTGAAATATTGGGCAATAGTTAAGGGCAAACTGAAGAAATGTGGCAGAACCATGAAAAAACCCGCTCAAATGGAAAAGTGGTGGAACAAGATGGCGAATGAGGTTACCAGCAGTACTGTGTCGAAAATGATGGGTGGTATCACAAAAAAAGTTCGAAAATTCATCCGAAAAGCTGACGAATGATTTTTATGTATTTTTTCTCCCTAAAGTGCAATAAAAACCCTACGAAATGACATTTTTACTTTTGTTGTACGTTAAAGTCGCGAATGCCATAAAGATGGTGAAACGACTATTATCGAAAAAAAAGAAAAGTGAAGTTTTTAGAATTTTCAGTAGTCAGCACAAACTATTGCGAGGTTTCCAAAACAACGAATTTTGTACAAATCGAATGAGAAGCAAGAGTGGTTCAGCGGTTTTAGTTAGGGGTGTCAAATTTGAAAATTAAAAAAAAATTACGGGTGCTTATCATTCCTCAGAACGGTGCTCATTTTGTCCCAAACTGATACATAATTGATTTTATGTGATGTGTGGATAACTTAAACTTGTTTTTTTTAAGTCCAAGTTCAAATCGACCCATTCGCTTGGAAAATTATATTTAAAAATTTTAAAACGAACTTTGGACGTTCTATTCGATAATAATCGTTGAATTTTCTGTAGTTTATTTGTAAACATATTGATTTCAAAATAATTCCTTAATCTTTTAAATCTTATCAAAAGTTTATCTAGAGGAATCTCTTAGTGTTTCAAATGCTATAAGCTAGCTGCCTCTCAACGAAATTTCGAGCAACCCATAGCCGGACTTGAAGGCGATCGCGTGCGAATCCGTCATTAGCCGGCTGAAAATTAAACTGTCACTTTTGTTGTTGTTCTCATATTTTCACTTCTGCTCCCATTAGGGACAGACGACGACGGTCATTATCCTTCCCACAACTGTCACCTAATAGCAGCTGAAATCAGGAGATCTGTCGAACGAATAAGTTATTAAATTTTAGATTTTTTTTTCTAGAATGGATGATAACTTTCCCGCCCAATCAAAACCGAATTTTATATCTTAGGTTTTTTTTAAGTCAAATTTAAATTTTCTTCTATACCGGAAATTCTTACAGGTTTACTCACCACAAATGACGCCACTCTGTTTGTTTCCGCACACAATTTTCGCTACCGGATCGTTCTTGATGAAGAAGTAGCTCTGCTGAACGGGAGTTTTGGGTGGCTGCTGGCTGGCTGGACTTAATCCCGCACGGTGCATTTGCATTCCGGCTATGGTGGCCGCCATCATGGCACTTCCGATTCCGAGGGTCATCCCATTTCCGGTTCCGTTGCTTGGTTCATTTTGCGACTGGTCTGTGGTCCGTGGACTGTTCTGATAGGCAGATTGCTGCCGGTGTAGGACCGTTCCAATATTTTCCGCAAGGTAGGAACGACCCAGAGTGAAAACGGCTCCAGTTTCTTGATGAAGGCAACATTTTTTCAACAACAGAATAAGAATTCAAAATTTTGTTTGAGATTCAGATTCCGAATTCAGATTCAGATTCAGAATTCAGAATCAGAATTGAGATTTAGAATTCAGATTCAGAATTCTGAATTCAGATTCAGAATTCAGATTCAGAATTCAGATTCAGAATTCAGATTCAGAATTCAGATTCAGAATTCAGATTCAGAATTCAGATTCAGAATTCAGATTCAGAATTCAGATTCAGAATTCAGATTCAGAATTCAGATTCAGAATTCAGATTCAGAATTCAGAATTCAGATTCAGAATTCAGATTCAGAATTCAGAATTCAGGTTCTGAATTCAGATTCAGCATTCAGAATTCAGAATTCAGATTCAGAATTCAGATTCAGAATCAGATTTAGAATTCAAATTCTGAATTCAGATTCAGAATGCAGATTCAGAATTCAGAATTCAGAATTAAGATTCAGAATTCAGAATTCAGAATTAAGATTCAGAATTCAGATTCAGAATTCAGATTTAGAACTCAGGTTCAAAATTCTCTGAATTCTGAAATTATTAAAGATTCATTATTTAAATTTAGAATCCAGACTCAAAATTCCCAATCAAAATTAAGTTTTAGCTCAGAATGATGAATCAAAACTTAAACTCAACGCTTGTTAATTGATACCTGGGATTTCCATTTTGCTTAGTTATATCCACTGATTTTCTTTTCTGTTCTTATTTAAAAGCAACTGGAATCCAATCCTAAATGCAATTTCCCAAAATCCAAGCGTTTCTGGTTATTACACCTATTTTTTTCCTTAATCCGTTTTCACTTCTCACACAAAGCAACACTTCCGCATGATTACCACCTCTTTCTGAAGCTGTCAGAAACTTTTTCCATATTCGGGCGAGAGCTTATTTAAAACTCTGCCAGTTTAAATTTACCCACTCAGCTGTTCTTTTTTTACTGCTGCACGTATAAAAGTTTCACTTTCAGGCCATAATCCAACCCTGCCCAACACATTCTCGGTTTTCATAAGGTGACTCCCCCCTGCGGCTGCGGCTCGATTTAAACCGAGCACCAGTTTCCCATTGTAGAAGTTCACAGTTTTCATTCACTTTTCCAGTATCCTTTGGCGCTTTTCTTTTCAATCCGGCAGGGTGTGTTAATCCGTTCGAGGTTGGTCCAAGACTGAGGTGAAAAACTGGACGGCACCCACTTAGTAGTTGGGATTGTATAAAAAAAACAGAAAAATAGTTTTCCCCATGTAGACGACATGGGTGACTACAAAAGTGGGTGGTTGGCTGGCTGGCGAGGTTTACTACACTGACCTCTTACCCTTTTATGATAGTAATTTTCCCTCCAGGATTGCTGGTGGGGGGTCAATCATGTGTTCGTTTTTTTTTTTGCTTCTTTCTTGTGGTTGAATTGAAGGAAAAGAGGGAATTTATACCTCTTTCCAGAACCCATCATAGCGACTTTATATCAAGGAGGTTAGTGTAGGGATACCATACGTACTCTTTTAAGAGTACATGTACTCTTTTTCGATCGAGAAATGAGCGTACTCTTCTTTTTGTGAAATTTTACCAAATGTACTCTTTTTTTGTTGAAAGACGTTTTATAAGAGAAACGAACTTATTTCTTCCAATTCTTAAGTTTGTGTACCTATATGTACAAGAAGTCCGAAAGAAATGCAACAATTAATGCATTTACAGTACTCCAGGTATCCCTACTTGAGATCTCCGCGCGATAATTAAAATGGAATGCATCACAAATCGATTGAAATCTAAATTTTTTGTAAAAAAAAAGATTGCTATGTCATTAGTAGTACTTTTCTTTAAGTTTAATAGCGCACCTTAAAAAGTGTAAAACCGCTTGCAAGATCATCAATATGCAATTTACGCCAAAACAGTTTGCAATGAACACAACAGCAATTTACTTAAAAGTCATGTAAATAAATCGAAAGTGACAAATCGAGAAAAATGGTACGCTTCTAAATTGAAAAACTCTTTCCAATATGCTACATTTTCTCATGTTTGCGATGTTCTAATCTCTATCTCTTCGAATAATCCAACATTATTGATTCTTTGACTTTCCACTAAAAATCTTTGAGAAAAGGAACAAAAAATAAAAATTAAAATTTTCTGTCAGAAAAAGTGTTTTAAGTTATATTTGCCAGGTTAGTTACATAACTAGTAACTAATTGTCACTTTTTGAATGGCTTAAAATATCATAATTTCTTCCGTTTCTCCTAAATATTCTGAAAAATGATTTCAACGTACTCTTTTCAGCCTTGAAGGACATGGTAACCCTAGGTTAGTGCAACTTGGTTGTTGTAACAGAGCAAGTGCTGGTCAGTTCGCGTTCTTCGCGATAATAAAAAGGGCATGAATTGCAGAGTGGGCTTGCTATGCAATTTTTTATCAAATTATTTTAATGGGTATTGTAATAAAAGAAAACTAGTGATTTTAGAGAAAATAAATACATACGGTATTGCGAAATTACAAAATCTGACAAAATAAATTAAACAGAAAATGGTTGAATTTTTGTTCTAAGTATCGTGTCAGTGTGATCAGTGTTATAAGGTCAAGTTTTTTGATCCAAGTTTTTTTTTCAAAAGTTGTATATACTAACATTTGAAAAAAATCTTGGATCAAAAAACTTTGACCAACTTGACCTTATAACACTGATCACACTGACATGACACTTAGAACAAAAATTAATCCATTTTCTGTCTAATTTATTATGTCAGATTTTGTAGATTCGCAATACCGACGGCAGGTGGCGAACCTGAAAAATGTGACAAAAAATGCCCTGTAGGAAAAATGTACCTGTTTAGCCTGATTTTATCGTAGAAATTTCCTGATTTTTTAAAAGTTGGGTAACATTTCCTTACTGGGATAGCATTTCTTCAAATCGATCGATGCGCAAAATTATCCAGAAAACAAAATCGAGTGTCCAGTCAGTATGGTCTGTGCTTATAATGTAAGGATTGTATTCGAAAAAAAACAACACTTTGTTTTGTGATTATCTTTTAAATGCATTAATGAAAATTGAGGAAATTTTCAGCGAAGTTACCTGGTAATGTAATGTTTACATATGCATATTTTCGTAATGTTCTGTCAAGTGGTTTTTGAGATAGCGTCCAATGAAGATATTTTTCGACTTTGATTTTTGGGCAACATGTGCGCCATCTATAACGAGTACTGTGAACCGCTTTTTTCATGTCAAGGCTATTTTTTATTACGTTTGTTGTTTTCTGAAGCATAACCTTCAAAATACCTCAAATTTTGAATGTGGTCGAAGTTATGACAAATTTAGCCGATTGTCCTCCTTCGGCACAAAACATCATATTTGACAGTTTATCACTCCACCACCGTTTTTGCAATCAATGGTGTACGATGTCAGATCCAAATTAAACACAGTATAAAGGTATGATGGTGTTTCGCCGATACGTCAACAATGAAATATTATTGATATCGAGAACGACACCAAAATCAACAAGAGGTCATGGTTCGACCACAAGGCTGCAATGCTATAGAATCCGTGTGGAGCATATCTCTCAGATTTAAGCTTTTTTGTCAGATTAAAGCTTTTTTTCTAAGATTTAATTTAAAAAAGCTTAAAACACTTAGCAGAGATATGTGGGTCACACAATACATAGACAAATTCTGTATCATTGCAGGGGTCTGGCCTCGACCGTTAAATAAATGGTCTCCTATTTATACCACCTTATCTTACTAGACAATACAGTCAAATTTTGTGCCAATACAATACATAAAATGCAAAAGCCGATGATTGGAAATCCAAAATGTCTTTGCACAACTCTAGTTTTCGTTAACCAGTTCTAACAAATATTTTTCTCTTCTCTTCCAATATGAGCTTCAATATCATCGGATTTACGTATAGAAAATTCGAAACGATCAAAAACTAGTAGTAAATCAACATCTCAAGTGAACAAATGCGACGCAAAATGGATCGGATGAATTACAATGAAGGCACTGTGCTGATGAGGAAAACGAGAGCCGACGGCCACTCTCTCTTCTCAGCATAAGTGGAGCAATTTCACAAATCAAAAATAGGAACCGACATCTATGTGCAGCACTTATTAGATCTACAAAAAGACGTTGTAAGCTTCGCTGCTAGACATAGTATTGGAAATGGAATACCTGGTCATTGATATGGATAGAAGAATAGAGCGTTTCCTCGAAAAATTAAAAAGCACAAACGAATGGGGTGGTCAAGAAACCATAGCAGCAGCCGCACAGCTGATGGAGAGAGGAATTGATGTTTACTTCGAAAACGGACCCATCGTCAGTGATGTCAACCTTCCAGATTTTGTCTGGATCTTCCAGACTTTTTGAACTTCTGCCAGACATTTTTTCAGGTTTCCAGACTTCCAGACTTTTAACTTATCTTCCAGACAATTCTAGACTTTTAGGTCAGGACGTGAAATGTTCTAAGAAACTACGAAAATAAAAAATGTTCATGGTATAATATGACAGGAAATGATAGGAAATTATGAATGTGTTTAAAACCTATTAATATTGGCAAACGGTTCGAAGATGCATGTTAAATTGAGATTCAGACCAAACACGTAACTGATAGTGACAGGAACAAAAAAAATCGTGGCTATCTGCAACATTGAGATCTGGCGACCAAAAAAAAGATCACCACTTTGCAAAGTAAGCTATCCAGACATTTCTGGACATTTCCAGACATTTTTGCAAAATCTTCCAGACTTTTTCTAAAAACAGTTGACAACTCTGCCCATCGTATACTTCAACAGAGAGGCAGTGTTCAGTCCGACAAGCGGACTGAGAAAAGAACGAGAGAAAAAGAACGCGATAGGAGCGCCAGCCAATCAGCGAGCAGCAGCCAACGAGACGAAGATATAATAACGCGCGCGCTCGTGCTTTGCATCATAATTTCGGGATGAATCATCCAAACGGATGAAAATCCTTGCAAAAAAAAACTTTGCATCATAAGTCTTTATTAAACCACCATCGCGGCAACATCGATCCAGTGGAGTGGCCAATCCAGGAGGAGGCGAACTAGCCAGGAATGGTCTAGTCCTTGACCATCGGAAGCAGAGGAAAAAGTTGTGATTGAGAAGTGTGTAAATAGTAAACCGAGAGAATAAATCCAGAATGTTCCAGCAGTAAATTGGGGTTGTTCCTTTGTGCTTCCTCCTCGCTTGCTTCAGATCCAATCGGCTCTTATAAGAGCCCCCCTTAGAAGAGTTTAGTTTGGGATGACTGCTAGCGTGTGATCGACCGGCCTTGGCCCCAGGTACAGCCCGAGGACTTGCCTCCATCGGTGAGACAACAACAGAGGTTGTCTAGGAGAGGCTCACTCCCACGAGGGAAATGACTCCCATCGGTGGTTAGTTTTCCAAGCGCCGCCCCTACAGTCGAATGGCTTTTTATAACCACAATAGGCAGTAAGGATCGCATATAGAAACAGCGAGATAAACACAAGAAATCACTACGATAGTATAGAGCAAAGAATTAATAACAATTCACAAATATCACACGAGGTCGATGCGTCTCATAGAATGAGACCTCCCTTGTTAGGTTTCAGTCAGTTCCAACCAACTTCACAAACCCCTCCCAGAGCAATAACGCAGATGCAAGGAGATGACTCAACCGAAAGAGATTCGTTCCGGTTCTTATCATGGAACTGTAGAGGATGCAGCGACACGAATGAATAGCTTGTTCAAAAAAGAAAAGTTAAAACTCATAAGACTCCAAGAAACCAGGATAGGACAATGTTCACTGAACTCCAAGTATTACATCTGGTACAACGTTAATAAGGACAGCACACAGGACCGAATTGGAGAAGGAACAGCAATATCAATTGATAAAGACATTCTCGAACAAGATTCATTACAACTTTCGTAAAATCTCAGACAACGCATGCTCATACATAGCAAACACTTTTTGAAAGAAAGTCACTTTTGTATCAACTCATCATATATCCGAACGAGTGAATTAGGTATCACAAAGAACACAAAGATTTTGGTATGATAATCAGGTCCCTACTGTTTCCATCACAAGGCGGTAGGCTAATAATAGTAGGCGACATGAATGCCATGTAGGAAAACTAGACAGAATGAGAGATGACTTATCTTGGATAGGAAACCAATTACTACACGATAGAAGCAATGCGAACGGACAAGGACTAAGGACTGATCCACGTGCTAAAAATTAAAGAATACCTAAAGGCGCTCCAAATCGGTGCTGAATATCTGGAGCAATGGGAAGTCACAATCCCGATAAAAACCTTGTATCATCCTGCACTAAGAAAGAATAATGGAAAAGAATAAGAACATCAATATTGGATGCAGCTGACAGAACTCCAAAAGACCCAGGATCGCCTATGACGCCTAGTAAGAAGTTAGCAAGTCGCAACTAAGAGACTGCACATTAGAAATCGATACAGGCTAAGAACAACCCGATTCTGCGAAAATGGGCAATAAAGGCGAATCTATCAAGCATGCCTTTCTAATAAAATAAATTAAATTAAAAGAAAAAGGGCAAATACAGCCAGAAAAGCGAAGAAATCAGCTTACGAGCCACATTTCAATAAAAATGTAAACCATTTTTTTTAATCAATAGAATCCGAAAACGGACTAGCCAAAATGACAAAAACATTTAGATTTTTTTAAAGTCATAAACGGATGAGGCAATCTAATATTCGGAAGTTTATAAACATACAAAAAAGTGGGTCGAGGACTAAAAGAGGTTGTGACAGACACCACAATAAGTCAAAATACCACTCCAAAATCAGATAATTGGAAAGAAGCAGGACCAATATCAACACTAGAGAAAATCGGAAATTGAAGAAAATTGTTCTGGAGACGCAAAATAATGGGGCACCTGGGATTAACAAAATTCACTCAGTAGTAACAACATTGATACAGAACGTGTACAAATCGAAAAAAGTTTTGGAAAAATGGATGGAAACTGTAAAAGTCCTGATCCCGAAAATCAGCAACCCAAAAAATGTTGACGATTACTGGAGGATTACGCTAGTGGTACGGGAAACGAACGGAGTCCTCACTCAAAAACAAAGGGGTAAAACAAGGATGTCCCCTAAGTCCGATGATTTCCATAATCATTGTCCACCATGCTTTGTTAAGCATAAACGAATTCCTGCCTGGTGTTCAACTTGCACAGGCGAGCCAGATAAAACTACCTTGTATTCTCGGATATGCCGACGACCTCGTATTTCTCTGCAAAGAAGAAGATGAAGAAGAAACACTTCTAGACGTGCTGGATCCGATCCTGGCATAAATTGGTTAGGATATAAACTACAAATAGACTAAAGTCCTTATTTGAGATCCCTTCAAAACAAACAACATCCAACTGGAAAGATCGCATCGTCTTGGTCTTCTGCATGTGCCCCGTTCAGGTGTTCATCGAAGTGCTACTTTCACCTCAGGATTGTCCGTCAGGATGCCTCCGTTCTTACCCCGGCATGTTTCGGTTTGCGACACGAAGCCTTTGCGGAATGCGTTGAGCTTCTAAAAGAGCTTTCGTGTTTCCTGGGAAAGATGCTGCTGCTCCAGCTGCTCCTCCAGGAGGCGTTTTTTTCTCCTGGTAAATTCGGAATCGCTGCCTCTTCCTCTGTCGGTAATTTTCCACGTGCCCTTTGCTCTGCTGCCGCCCGCACGTTCTTCTCTTCGTCCATTACCTTCCTAAACTTTTCGTCGAATGAGTCATTCCGTTGAGTTCGTTACACATGCCCGATGACGTTCTCCGCAGCACTGTTGATGGCTGTCTTGATGGTATCCCAACAGTCCTCGAAGGGGGCTTCGTCAAGCCTCTCGCGGCAGCGCTGCTTCAAACGAGTGTGCTTAGTCCGCTGCGACCTTAGGTTGCTTCAGTCGTGCGATGTTTAACCGAGGTGGACTTCGGTTTGGTATATTGATCACTATAGAGAGTTTTGGGCGCATCTTCACCACCACCAGATAGTGGTCAGGCTTAATGTTGGCGCTTCGACAGGATCTGACGTCGATGATGTCCGAGAAGGGCCGGCTGTCAATCAAAACGTGGTCGATCAGTGATTGCGTTTGGTACGATGATCTCCAGGTGTACTTGAGTGAGAGGCGGTGCTGAATAAGGTAAAACGTACGGTCATTCGTTTGGAGGGGGCGAAATCAATTATTCCGATGCCGTTTTCGTTGGTCAGTTGATGCGCTCTGAACCTTCCAATTGTCGGTTTGAATTCCTCCTCCTGGCCGACCTAAGCGTTAAGATCTTCGATGACGATCTTGATATCATGCTTTGGGCAGCGGTCGTATTCACGTTCCAGCTGCGCGTAGAATTAGTCTTTGTCGTCACCGGCACTTCCGAGGTGAAGGTTGTGCACGTTGATAGTTCTGATGTTGAAGAACCGGCTTTTCATCCTCAACCGGAACAATCATGTCGATCGGCACCATCCGATCACGCGCTTCTCCATCTTCTCCATCACTATAATAGCTGTTCCGAGCTCGTGTGTGTTACCGCAGCTCTTATAGATGGCCAGTCTTGTAAGCGGTCACCATCGTTTGAAATTTTTCGGAGACGGTCACAACACATCTCTCTTGATTATCATGGAATGCGCTATCGTTTGATCGGAGAGCAAAAAATGTCAAATGATATTTCGGATATTTGTAGTGGTTAGTCGTTTGACCATCATTCCATGCGTTGCAAATCAATCATTCCACATTGTTCGACCAACACATCCAAACACGCCCGGCCCTGTTCAGCAGCGGATATTTTTTACGCAGGAGAGAGTGAACAGAAAGGATTACCTTCGTTTATTGAGCCTATACTTTCTGCTGCGTGAAAGGGACAGGCGACGTCGGGAATTTTGGTCGTTTGACCATCAAATCATCGTTCTCGTGTACCATGACCAGACTTGTAAACCATCGACATTTTCTCTGACAGTCGCACAGTTTGCTTTTATCAGTTTTATTGTTCGTGCCATCAAACGAATGCGACCGAAAACTTGCCGAACAGTCGACTACCATCAAACGAAACGACATCCATTCTTCTTTGTGTGATTGTCGAACGAAATTTCGTATCTTGGTACACGGGAGGGATAATTTGATGGTCAAACGACCATCATTCCCGACAGTTTACGACATCGCCTATCTCTTTCACGCAGCAGAACTTACAGACTCAATAAGCAAATGCAATCTTTTCTATGCACTCCCTCCTGTTGAAAGAAAATTCGCCACTCTGCAGCGCCGGGTGATGTTTGGATGTGTTGGTCGAACAATGTGGAATGATTATCGCGATTATCTACGCAAGAGGGATGATAGTCAAACGACTAACCACACCAAAGATCAAAATTTCATTTGACATTTTTTTGCTCTCCGATCAAACGATTGCGCTCTCCACGATTGTCACGAAAGATGTGTGGTGGTTGTCTCCGGAAAAATTCAAACGATGGTGACCACTTACAAGCCTGACCATGACACCAAATTTCATTCGACAATCACGCATAGGGGAATGCGTGACATTTCGACTGATAGTAGTCGGCTGTTGCGTTAGTATTTGGTCGCATTCGTTTGATGGTGAGAACAGTGAAATTGACGGAAGCAGGCTGTGCGACTGTCAGAGAGAATTTCGATGGTTTACAAGTCTGTAGATGGCACAACCATCTGAGTACGTTCGTACCGTAGAGCCCTTCCAGCATACACGGAGAAAAAATTTTCATATACCATATATCTGATTGATTCTCGACCAACTATAATTTTCAAAATTTCAACAATACGTATAATAGACAATCTGTTGATTTCGTGCATTCAACAATATAAATAATACATTCCACTATAGTTGTATGATTGATTTTGTGCATTCAACTATAAATATAATAGATTTAACTATAATGTACGATTGATGTCATGCATTCAACAATAATTTTAGTAGATTCAACTTTAATGATATGATTAATTTGATTATATATATGATAGAACTATAATAACATGATTGATTTAATTATAAATATGATAAATTCAACTATAATAATAAAGCTTAGTTCTTTTAGAAATGGGACACTTTGATTTGCTGATAGCTTATTTACTTGTAATCGGACATTCAAAATTTTGTCAGCATTTTGCTGCCAGTAAAAAGTAATATTAGTCCAATTTTTCTCAAAATTTTTAATTTACGCGTTTCTGAAATGTTTACGATGCATAAGAAAAAAATTAAAAAACATTTTGCACAGTTTACTTCAAAATCCATCATTTTCAATAGATAGCTGACAAAACCGTTGATTATTCAAAGAATTACTGTGTGTAAGTGGTGGAAAAGTATGCAAACACTGTCAAAAATGTCCACAAAGTTCAAATCAAGCATTGGAGTAAAGCACATGATCGGCATCTACGGTTAAGAGTCATCGAGGAAGACAAGTCTCATATCAGCATTTTTAATTTTGAATAAGCGAAAAACTGATGGTAGATCGCAAAAATGTCCGAGATTTTTTTTCTCCGACAAGCTGAAAGTGTTGCCTAGTAATAAATCATTCAAACCTAACCTCAAACAACAATTTTTTGCTAGTTCCAGAGCTCGTAAGCTGTATAGCTGGTACCGAGGCTATGGGACAGATGATTTCTGATGAACGACAATACTTATGAAATACCATATTTCAAACAAATTCCAACGTTTGAATCCTATACCATGTCTGCTCATGGCAAGGTTCCGAGCATGTATTTGCTGGTTGTTTTGTAAAAATTATAATGAATTGCCAAAATTCTTTTCCTGTGGAAAAAAAAACAATTTTTAAAACGAAATCTTTGGATTTCTCTGTTTTTAAAAGCCTGAAAGGAGTAATGTTGTATGTATCCTTCGCAACCTACGATCTATACTATCTGGTTATACTTCAAATTCAATCTCATGATGATTTAACTTCGTTATTGTCACGTTTTGCCAGCTGAAATTCCATTAAAAAACACTAAAAAAGTGACTAATTTGATAATTTCGAAACAGCTGTATCCACTGAATTACCCTCAGTTTCTTCTAAAAAAGAGAAGTATTGGACCGAAAAGTATCAGAAATTGAAGGAGGAGAATGTAACCACCTAAAATACAGATTTCACGAGGTATGAGTTTGAAAAACTGATCAACATGACTGAAAAAAAATGTGCGCCGGCCGATTGGAGGTACCAACAATAAAGTAGATGTTTTTCTTACAAAAAATGATAAATAATTTTTTTAAAATTTTTTCCTGAATTATCATAAAATAACCTTCAATTCCTTCATAGAAAGTGTTTAGATCAAACAAATGGTTTTTTAAATACATGCATTCTTAACTGTCCCATTTCTAAAAGAACTAAGCTGTAGAAAACTGACCGAACTGACTCCGCTGTTATTCTTTTTGCGTCTTGATGCATGGTTGCTCAGTATATTTTGCGTCTTAACTAATCGGTCCCGGAAGACGTCCTCAGAAGGTCGTGCTCCTGTACCCGGCGAAGGTTGACCTTGGAGGAAAATTCACTCAATATCATGACATCAATCTATCATACGCTGACTACGCTTCACGTAAAGGAACGTCGAGACCCACGTCGATTTCGCGGGCAGCAAGAGTACCTTGCCCAATTCCATGAACTATCGGCCTAATACACGACCGCTGCCAGGAACTGGTAAGGGAAAATGTTTCCCCATCGCCGGAGAGCGCTTGAGCTTTGCCACCATTGTCAGGAAATACCGGCTAGCCCTAAAAACAGCACTACGATCGTTCCAAGGAACACGTACTGGTTTCACACTTACGATTTTTTTTAAATTTTTTACTGATGAACACGGATGAACACTATAGTATTCAAGTAGAATACAATCAGTCATTAAAATATAGTTTAATTCTCTATTTATATTTCAATACCTAGAATCAATCATACATTTGTAGTTGAATCTATCGTATTTACGGTTGAACCAATTATACCACTACAACTGAATCTATCATATTTATAGTTAAATGTTAGGGGTCAACCAGAAATATGTAGTTGAATCTATTATATTTATAGTTGAATAACTAAAATCAATCATACAATTGTAGTTGAATTTATCATATTTACAGTTGAATAGATTGTTCCATTACAATTGAATCTATCGTATTTATAGTTAAATGTGAGACGTCAACCAGAAATGTATAGTTGAATCTATTATATTTATAGTTGAATGCCTAAAATCAATCATACAAATGTAGTTGGATCTATCATATTAACAATTGTATAATATCAGTTGATTCTATTATACTCCTAGTTGATTGCGTAGAGTCAATCATCAGTTTGTAGTTTAGTTTTTTATATTTATAGTTGGATGCGAAAAAAACAACAACGCTTTGAGAATTGGTATAACCAGCTGAAATAATTAGAACAACTGTGGTTATTTTTCGTGTACCCACTGCAGCGCTACGATGTCGAATTTGTGGCTCTTCAACTCGTTGGAGAGCACGTGACTATTGCCTACAAAATTTAGAATTTAGAATTTTCTTCAAACTTTTTAGCTAAAATCACTAGCCATTAATCTGAATACCACTGTGTTCAGCAGACCACTGTGGTATCTACTGGCTCCCACGGAATATTAAACCTGAAGAAAAAAAAAGTGAAATAGAAGAAAAATCCTTTACCGACCTACCACGTGCCGGGGGGTGGTTCATGAATGGTTTAGACCTTGTAAGGGAAGTGAAAAAAAAAACAACTCAAAGAACACTACTGGCTGGTTGACCAAAAGGTTTACGAGCCGTTCCTTATCTATCATCAATATTTTGACTATGTAGCCGAGAAAATCTTTATTGGAACACTTGTTAATAAATCATCCTACTATAAGATGGTTCTGCTTTTTAGCTGGATTATGAATTGAAGATGTTTTTGATACATTTTGTGCATTAGTTTGTAAGGTTTGATCTTACAGTATCAACAGAGGATTCAACAAAACTAACTTTCTATTTATTATTTAGAAGTGTAAATTTTTGTACACAATTTTCAAAAAAAGATCCAATTTCTGTTATCTGTTTTCCGTGAATATACATTATGACTATTTCGTTAAAACCTGTTCTGAATGTTTACTTATTACTAACAATTTTTTCGTTTTTTATGTCTTTTCAGGTAAGCTGTGATCAATAAATACCACAACAGCTTCATAAACTACGCTTCATCAGGTCATCATACTCTGTGGCGTGGCTACTGACTAGACTGTTCTACTCGATTCTACTTCCTGGTAAAGGTATAGATTTCACGTGCACTCACTCACCAAACTGATCCCCTTTATTAAGAATTTATGAATGGGTTTCTGACCCAGTCAGTCGGTCGAAACTGGTCAGTGTAGGGTGGAGGTTTTTCCCATCTTGCACTATATTTTGGATGTTGAGGGGAAATCGAATAATAGAAAGGAACCAAAATTCGGGTAAGTAATAATTTCGATTTTTCCCAGCAGGTGATTAACTAGGTCGAGTGCCATCTGTGTTTCTTCCGTTTTTGTTTCTTGAACAAATTAATCGGACACATCCAACTTCCTAGCATCTAATTGGAGGAAAAATATAGTATCACGATATAGAATCAGTCACCTGAATCTTGACTTGGTTTCTTGCCTTTATTTCCGATACAGTAGGGTGCAGAAATCTTGATTTTCTCCTTTATAGAATTGACTTTTTTAAATACTTAAGTTTGAATCATCAGAAATCCCCATACCTCTCTTTGATCCACTTGCTAATTTTAAGGACAATTTAACAGTAGTAACGTTTCAGTGCCCAAAGTTCCACTTCCGGCTTCTGCTTCAACGACTTTCCTGTCAACCGGCTGGTAACTGCACTAACTATTTCCTACAGACCAAAATTCCTACACAGCCAGCGTTTGCAGCCAGGAATTCATTAGAATACCAAACGAAGAAATTCGACTCGCTCCACATCCTCTTCCCCAAATACTGAAGAAGTGACTTCAGCTTCAGAGTATGCACTTCCCCAAAATCTCTGTCCCAAATTACATCAGACTCTAGTCGAGACGAATTTCAAGAGTCGCCTCATTATGTTGATTTCGATCCCTCGTTCGGCTAAGTTATTCCAGTTGCAGGCGATTAGCGACACCGAATGGTCCACTTTTTTGAGAAGATATAGGTACACTTTTTGTTTTTGATTAACTTTCGGCTAATTGTGTGGTTTCCTTTTTCCCTAGGATCAAATTTAAGCGAGCACTCTTTGGAACGACCTGTGTTGAACTGCACTTTACGAATATCAGACTCCCCACAAGCCTTGAACTTGTGCCGGAATGTGCGGGGGAGTGAGCTTCTAGTGCTCCTCGAAGCAACGACAACGTTGCTAAAACAAACTTTAACATCAACAACAACCGGTGGTGGAATTTAATTCACCCTCCTCTGATTCATGTTAGATTAGACTGATTCATCGAAGTTCGATAATTTAGATAAATTAGAAAAGAACAATCTGAACTTCTTCCTAGAAGAAATCTAATTAAAAAAAACATTTATGTAACGGAGATGCTGAATAACCAAACTTTTTCAACAACATTCCATAAAAAAATCTAGTCTACCAACTTGATAAAGAAAGTTTCACCCGTACTCAAGAGCGATAATCTTCTCAAATTTGAACCATTCTCCCGGCGCCGATAAAAGTTTAATTATTGGGGTGTTACCAAGGGGAAATGTTCTGGCAACTTACTACACACACGCTGCATGTTTTCTTCTGCATTTCCGGGTTCCCGAAACGCAAAAGGTTAAGGTAGTTCAAGTGGAAATTTGCAGACCCCTCCTCCTCTCTTCATACAATGTCGCTGCGTATTCCCCCATTTTGGTGTGGTGTAAATTCCGATAGTTGCCCTAGAGATGTGCCTTTACGGGTGGAAAATTACTTGGAGTTTAATCGATTGCTCGGTGTGGATTGTTCAGATTCTTGGTGTGGCATTTAACATTGTTGGTTTTTCATGTAGGTACCTATTTTTTATTAAATTTATGGCTTCTGAATAGATTTTGCTCAATGCCAGAGATATAAGAGCAACCAGATTGAAGGTGAGGTACACAAGTATGTTGAATTTTTTCAAACAGCTGCTGCATTCAATAAGACTAATATAAGATTTCAAAACTTCTGAAGTTACTTGATGGGTTGATTATGGTATTCGGGAGACATTTAAAAAAACATTAATAATTTCATTAGAAGACAGTTTTGTTTATTTCAATACTCTTAAACAAAATATTCAGCCAAATATCCAATTTTAGCCATGCAACCCATCTTCTACGAGTTGATAAATAGTAAAATTGACGAAACAGAAAAAACTGTCCGAATTGACCATTTTGGCCAAATTGATAAAATTGAATGTACAAAATTGTAAAAATTGACAAATAAGACGAAAATGACAAAAATGACAAAAATTACGAAAATAACAGAAAAGATAAAAATGACAAAAATGACAAAAATGTCAAGAATGACAATACTTACAAATGACTAAACTGACTAAAATGACAATAATCACAGAAATGACTAAAATCACTGAAATGACTAAAATCCCTGCAATGACTAAAATTACTGACAAAAATAACTAAAATAACTAAAATGACTTAAATAACTAAAATGACTTAAATAACTAAAATGACTTAAATAACTAAAATGACAAAAATGACTAAAATGATTTAAATGACTAAAATGACAAACATTACAAAATTGCCAAAAATTACAAAAAATACAAAAAAGACAAAAATTACAAAATAATAAAAATGACACAAATGATAAAACTGATAGAAGTTGACAAAAATGAAAAAAAATACAAAAATGCAAAAATGACAAAAATTAAAAAAAGTAATAAAATTGACAAGAATCACAAAAATCACAAAAATCACAAAAATGACAAAAATGACAAAAATTACAAAAATGACAAACATGACAAAAATGACAAAAATGATAAAAATGACAAAAAAAATACAAAAATGACAAAAATGAAAAAAATTACAAAATTGACAAAAGTAACAAAAATGACAAAAATGACAAAAAACACAAAATTCACAAAAATCTCAAAAATGACAAATATCGCAAAAAATCACAAAAATCACAGAAATCACAAAAAAGACAAAAATGATAAAAAAAAACAAAAATGACAAAAATGGAAAAAAAATGACAAAAATGACCAAAATCACAAAAATGACAAAAATGACACAAATGACAAGAATGACACAAATGACAAAAATGACAAAAATGATTAAAATGACAAAAATTACAAAAATTACGAAATATATTAAAATTATAAAAATGACAAAAATGACAAAAATGACAAAAATGACAAAAATGACAAAAATGACATAAATGACAAAAATGACAAAAATGACAAAAATGACAAAAATGACAAAAATGACAAAAATGACAAAAATGACAAAAATGACAAAAATGACAAAAATGACAAAAATGACAAAAATGACAAAAATGACAAAAATGACAAAAATGACAAAAATGACAAAAATGACAAAAATGACAAAAATGACAAAAATGACAAAAATGACAAAAATGACAAAAATGACAAAAATGACAAAAATGACAAAAATGACAAAAATGACAAAAATGACAAAAATGACAAAAATGACAAAAATGACAAAATGACAAAAATGACAAAAATGACAAATAAAATTGACAAAAATGACAAATATGACAAAAATGACAGAAATGACAAAAAAATACAAAAATAACAAATAGGTATGACCAAAATGATAGAAATGACACAAATGATAAAACTGATAGAAGTTGACAAAAATGACAAAAATCAAAAAAAAGACAAAAATGACAAAAATGAAAAATGTTATTAAAAATGACAAAAATGACAAAAATGACAAAAATTACAAAAATGACAAAAATGACAAAAATGACAAAAATGACAAAAATGACAAAAATTAAAAAATTACAAAAATCACAAAAATAACAAAAATGACAAAAATGACAAAAACGACAAAAATGGCCAAAATGACAAAAATGACAAAAATGACAAAAATGACAAAAATGACAAAAATGACAAAAATGACAAAAATGACAAAAATGACAAAAATGACAAAAATGACAAAAATGACAAAAATAACAAAAACGACAAAAATGACAAAAATGACAAAAATGACAAAAATGACAAAAATGACAAAAATGACAAAAATGACAAAAATGACAAAAATGACAAAAATGACAAAAATGACAAAAATGACAAAAATAACAAAAATGACAAAAATGACAAAAATGATAAAAATGACAAAAATGACCAAAATGACAAAAATGACAAAAATGACAAAAATGACAAAAAATGACAAAAATGACAAAAATGACAAAAATGACAAAAATGACAAAAATGACAAAAATGACAAAAATGACAAAAATGACAAAAATGACAAAAATGACAAAAATGACAAAAATGACAAAAATGACAAAAATGACAAAAATGACAAAAATGACAAAAATGACAAAAATGACAAAAATGACAAAAATGACTGTACGGACGCAGGATTCCGTTCTTAGTGTCCCACGAATTGGGTCCCAAACGGCTGACGAAAACGGGTGAGCAGGAAGCAACAATGGGTCATCAACTTGACCAGCGATGGCGGAGCGAAACAAGACCAAGAACGAACGAACTTTCGGGTGGTAAAAAACACGTCCGTTGCGCGCGAATAGGTTTGAAAAGTGATCTTTATTGAAGCATAAATACATACATGTCACTTACGAGCTATTGTTTGAATTCACGATTCACTTTTTCGTCAAGATTTTTCTCACTCTTAGAACTATATGGTGTGAGTGTGCAGTGTTGTCAATTCAATGTTTTGTGTTGTGTGTTGTGTGAAATTGTGTTCGGTGAAATTCATGTTTTATGTGTACTATTTACAAGATATTTCTTCCCTTATAACTATTTCACTTAACATTCGTATTTTATAGCATTTTTTCGTATTTTGTTTGTAATTCATTGAAGTTTTCGTATTTTATCGTTATTATTTCTTCTGGACCGCTGTTCGTTGTGACTGCGCCGGAACAATGACAAAAATGACAAAAATGACAAAAATGACAAAACTGACAAAAATGACAAAAATGACAAAAATGACAAAAATGACAAAAATGACAAAAATGACAAAAATGACAAAAATGACAAAAATGACAAAAATAACAAAAATGACAAAAATGACAAGAATGACAAAAATGACAAAAGTGACAAAAATGACAAAAATAACAAAAATGACAAAAATGACAAAAATGACAAAAATCACAAAAATCACAAAAATCACAAAAATGACAAAAAATGACAAAAATGACAAAAATGATTAAAATGACAAAAAGACAAAAAGAAAAAAATGACAAAAATAACAAAAATGACAATAATTACAAAAATTACAAAAATGACAAAAATTTCAAAAATGACAAAAATTTCAAAAATGACAAAAATGACAAAAATGACAAAAATGACAAAAATGACAAAAAAATGACAAAAAAATGACAAAAATGACAAAAATGAGAAAATGGCAAAAGTGACAAAAAAGATAAAAATGACAAAAAAGACAAAAACGACAAAAAAGGACAAAAAAAAAATTGAAAAAAAATGATAAAAAGACAAAATGAGAAAAAAAAATAAAAAAAAACAAAAATGACAAAAATGACAAAAATCACCAAAAATGACAAAAATGACAAACATGACAAAAATGACAAAAATGACAAACATGATAAAAAAAGATAAAAATGACAAACCTAACAAAAATGACAAAAATGGCAAAAAAGACAAAAAAGACAAAAATGACAAACATGACAAAAATGACAAAAAATACAAAAATTACAAGAATTACAAAAATTACAAAAATTACAAAAATTACAAAAATTACAAAAATTACAAAAATTACAAAAATGACAAAAACTAAAAAATTAACAAAAATGACAAAAATGACAAAAATGACGAAAAAAACCAAAATGATAAAATGAATAAAATTGACAAAATTGACAATAATTACAAAAATGAAAAAAATGACACAATTTGACAAAAATGGCGAAAAGGAAAAAAATTACTAAACTTTTACAAACGACAAAATATAGTGTCAAAATTGACAAAACTTATCGACATAATCGATGAAACTAATTGAAAAAAAAAAGATGAAACTGACAATCGACCATTTTGGCCGAATTGACAAAATTTACATAATTGAACATAAATGACAAACTTGACTAATTTAACTATATTGACAAAATTTATTGAAAAACCTCATTTACGAAATTCCAAATAGACAACGTTTAGAAAATTGACCATATGCTGTACTCCAAAAGGAGTAAATTGAGTGAGTTTATAATGTCATAAAAACGGGATCATACAAGATATTCCCGAATTAAGTCATTCAAAAATCTCTTATTTGTTGCAAATCATGTTATTTATATGAAGATTATGATTATTTCAAAATACTTTTATGACCCATTCCAGCGTGACGTCACAACGTTTGCAAAACCATTTTTTGGTATTTTGTATGTCAATTTTATAGTTCACTAGCTGACCCGGTGTGCTTTGCTACACCTTTCAAAATCGAATAATATTTTCAGAATTTATTCATATTTTTATTGTTTTTTTGGCATTGTTTTAAATCAAAATTTAGCATAATTCATAATCAACCGCTATAAAATGAGAGCTGCATCTGGAGTTTCGGATTTCAACACAAAAACTACTAATATCCTGAATCTTGATCTATTGATCTTTGTGTTAAAGATCTGATATTTTTTATCTGTTTCTTTAAGCTTCGCCCTTAAAAAGGAGGGTTTGAAATTAATCGTACGCAAACAATCCAACTGATAAAATATGGTTGTTTTTGCTTGATATGTTCTGGATTTATGCTAAAAAAAACTGATAAGAGAGCTTCCCCCTGTCCTTTCCATCACCCCCTGCTGAATGGAGATCGTGATCTTTAATAATCATACCCATTTTTTTCGTTCTCAAAAATCTTCTTGTATCAAATATTGTTCCATTGGTTGATAAATTTTTAAGCTTTACAACCAAATTTATATGGAACTCCCTCCTTCCTTCTTCTCTCTACACTGTAAAGCGTACAATCGTAAAACATATCCCGTAACCAAGTACCTTTCCATGCCATATTTGTTTCCATTTGATGGTTTTGTCAGCATAAATTGAGAACTTTACTAACAATATTGTATTGGGCTCACCTCCCTCCTCCTATGTACCTACTCACCGAAAGGAGGATGGTGTGTCAGATTATAATAGAATCATACCAAAATTATTTTCCATGTTTAGTTTTGTCCATTTCTCGGATTTTGTAAAAAAAAAGTTAAATGTAAGATTTCCTCTTCCCTTCCTATATTCCCAATTCTATCATCCCACTGCAAGAAAGGAATTGTTTGACATAGCAAAAATTTCTCGTATTGAAATACCATTTGATTGCAAAATTTGTTTTTTTTTGCGTTGTAAATTATTGAGTTATGCATAAATTTGAAAGGAAGTACCATCCCCCTTCCGTTTTCCCCATTGAATGGAGGGGTGAAAACTTAATATTCATAAAAGTATTTTCTGTACTCAAATACTTTTTGATGCCAAATTTTATTTCTATAAATTCTTGAGTTATGCAAAAAAGATTGTATGGAAGCCCCCCTTTCCCCCTGTATATCTTTCCGCTGAAAAAAGGTGGGGCTTCAATTTATAATAGAAACATTTCTCGTATCCAAATACCCTCACATGCCAAATATGGTTCAATTTGCTTAATCAGCTCTCTAGTTATACTGAAAATTGTAAGGGAGACTTCTTCTCCCCCTTTTCATCCACCTTTTTGAAGGAGTGAGGGATATCAAATATTCATAGAAGCATTTCTCGTACCCAAATATCGTACCATGCCAAATTTGGTTCCATTTGTTGTTGTAGTTCTTGAGTTATGCAATAAAAATTGTATGAAACTTCCCTCCCTCTATCCTTTCTCCCCGCTGGAAGAAAAAGAGTCTCAAACAATCATTAGAACATGTCACGTTCCCAAATATCCGCCCAAACCTAATTTGGTTCCATTTGCTTGATTAGTTTTTGAGTTAATTAAAAAATTAAAATGAGGGCCCCTCCCCCATTTGTATCTCCCTACTGAAAAGAGTGAGGGGTCTCAAATTATCACAGAAATATTTTTCGTATCCAAATACCTTCCCATGCCAAATTTTGTTCCATTAGCTTTATTAGTTTTTGAGTTATGTAAAAAAAAATATGAAAGAGGCCCCTCCCCCTTTCAACTGCAAAGAGGGAGAGGTCTCCAATAATCGTTGAAATATTTTCCGTATGAAAATACCTTCCCATGCCGAATTTGATTCCAATATCTTGATTAGTTTTCGAATTATATGAAAAATTGTAAGGTAGCCCCCCTCCCCCATGTCTATCACCCCACTGAGAGGAGGGAGGGGTACCTAATATTTATTGAAATATTCCTCATTCCCAAATACCATCCCATGCCAAATTTGATAACATTTGCTTGATTGGTTCTCGAGTTATGCAAAAAAATGTTTTTAGTATGAGAGGCCCCTCCCCCCTTCCTGTTAGGGGGAGGGGTTTCAAACCATAATAGGAACCTTCCCCGGTCTCCAATACCCCCACCTGCCAAGTTTCACGTAAATCGGTTCAGTAGTTTCTGAGTCTATAGGGAACAGACAGAAAGACAGACAGACAGACAGAAATTCATTTATATATATATAGATATCGCACATTGAAAAAAGTTATACCTCCAAGTTCAGAATTTAATTCACTACCATTCAAAATCAAAAGTATTTTGTCGAACAAATCGTTATCAAAATATAAGCAAAGGAATCGTGACGTCACAACGCGCCACTTTTTCCACTTTTCTTTTTTTTACAAAACCGTATTATCTGTTCTTTTCAGTTCGATCAAATTTTATGAATATTTCAAAAAAGTATCGATTTATTGCAACCAACAAATCGCTGTTTTTGATTTATTAAATGTTGATTTAAATACATATATTTTAGAGCGATTCAGTTTCGTGACGTCACAACGCGCCATTTTTTTAAAGCAAGTTTTTGCAAAGCGTGGTGACGTCACGAAACTTTATGGTCATCAAAGTGTAATTTTCAAATTAATGCTTATTTTACTAAAAATGCTCAAAAACTCAACAAATAATATGATTTGGTCATAAAATCAATCCATTTATTCTCAAAAGATTAAAGGAATTGAATCTATAAGGCCCATATAAACAGATATGGTTGCAACACTGCGCACATAAATTTGATTCGAAATTTATTTGTGCGATCATGTGAATATTATTTTGCAAAAAAACTAATACTAGGAATTTTTTTTTCGAAAGCGTTGAAATGTGTTTCTGAATCTTTTTAATATTTAATTGCGAAAAAAGGAACAATAAATGATAATTTCAAAAGCCTTCGATGTTTTAAAAGTTAGTTAATGGATACTAGAGAGCCTAAAGCAGCCGACTTATGAAAATCTTATAAATTGCAAGCTTAGGTAGATCCCAGGCCTAGCACAAAGTCCAGTGCTAAATTGTGGGGATCGGACCACGGAAATAGATGGCGCAATAAGCTTAACGTTTGTAAGGAATTAAGAGAAATTTTTCTTTAAAAAAAAATGAACACCCAGTTTTGCACCAATTTCTGAAGTCCCTATCGGGTGATTTGTTTTAATTATAGTCATTCAAAAAGCATTCGTTATGACAAACAGTTTATCCCAAGGTCCCATTTCGATAAGGGTTATGGTAAAAAAAATCATATTGAGTTTCAAAAATAAGCTTTTGATGGGTTATAACTTTTAGGTTAACACTTTTTTTTAAAATAATTTTATGAGAAATTTATTTTCCTTCAAAGTCTTATGAATTTGTAAGAAAGAAAATGTTTAAATTTAACCATGCTCATAGATTTTTTAATCTTATTGCATTAACTCCATTGATATTTAGTTATGTTGTTTGAACATAATATTAGCTAGTAATAGAAGCGATTAGCGCGTTTTATTTTTCATTCTTATATAGAAGATCTTGACCTTTTTAAAAAAAAATTTAAACCTCAGATAACTACCTGCTAAATTTTTATTCAAATCAGAGATCACTACCTGCTGAATAATTCACAAATATTCTTTAAAAAAAATCGATGAGGATTTCATGTTTATGATTGTTTGTTTATTCTCGAATCTATTGTTCCACAAGCGCAAATTTATATATTTTTTTATTTGTGACGTTTTAAAATAACCACGTTTATGCGAAAAAAGAAAAGATTCTTAATTTAATTAAAAACTTGACAAATGAATTCATTTATTGAAGCGCATTCTTATGTTAAACTTGTTTTGCAGAAATACTATAATAGTGTTGAAGTAAGAAGACATGGACGTTTCCGAAAAAAAAGGAAATCAATTTACGTGACGTCACAACGCATTATTTACCCGGGTGCAACTCACAACCTTCTGAACCGTTTTTCATTATGAAAAATGCATTTAATTCCTCTTAAAAAGTTCCAATTTCCGACAGTATGTGATGTTGGAAAAAGGAATCATGAACTAAAAAATAGTAAATTTTCGTGACGTCACAACGCTTAAAAATAGATACCTTTATTACCGATTCTAGAGCGTGAAGTTTCTGGGATTTTTTTAAATCCAATATCATGCTTAAAAGATGGCTTTTTAACAATCATTTTGCAATAATTATTTTTTTAGAGCTAGTTTTTTTACGAAGTTATGTTTCAAATAAAGATTAATTGCTAAAATCAGTTTATTTTCGTACTTAAATTTTTAAATTTCAACGTCAACATACTCAATTCCGAAAAAAGGTAACAGAAATTCTTTTGATGGAAAACGAAGCTCAAGAAATAAACTTTCAAATGCTGGGCAAATTATTTTTGAATAATAAAAAATGAAAATTGGTTCTCCAGTTGAGAGGCGCTTGGAATGGGTCTTTTATATTTACAGCAATTGGAAGAGAAAAAGTTCCGATAATTGTAAATACGCTGTAAAATAACAGTCATTTCAAAAATCGTGTAGTGTTCAATCAAATTTTGGCTGCGTACTGTTGTTTATATCCAAATAAAGTTAGCGTTGCAGTTTTTGTCGTTTTTCGCGAGGAAATCTGCAAATGCGTGGTCTTAATCCCGAGCAAACAAAACGGATTGTGTTCAAATGGAGCACTGTGAGTGGTCTTTCAATCAATTAATAGTCCTATCTGCCGCTGATAGTGTTCGTGATGTTAAGTTTATGTTTCACTAACACTAACACAGTTTTGGAAAAAACAACCTAAAGACCGTGATAGTCGGCCGAATGCACGTTTTTTGAGCTGAGAGTTTTTGAGGTTAATTGTCCCGTCTCATCTGTAGCCCAGCAAGTTTGCGTGAGAAATGTCAAAAACAACTCTATACCACGTTGAGAAAGTATGGAGAACAGTGTACTTTCGCAGATTAACCGATACGCGGTAGGAAACCTGGCCCTACTTACTCTACAATGGACAAGAAAATCAAGGATTACTACAAACGACATCCTTCGGCATCAGTACGGGATGTGGCTAAGAAACTTTGGAAGAAAGTTGGACTTCAGACCCATCGGAAGCAGGAGCAGTCAAAAAGGAGTACCAAACAGGCTGAGTCCGTGAAAACGAACGCTCGGAAACTCAACGACAAACTTCTGACCAAGAAATCGGGTTGTGTTATCATGGATTGTGAAACCTACATTAAACTCGACTATAAAACTCTGCCTGGACCACAATTCCATACCTCACCGAAGGGAAAGGATGTTCCTGCATCAGTGAAAGAATGGCCAAATTTACGTGCAAAAATGATTACTTAAAAGGTTGCTACCCTTAATCAAACATCCATAACAATCCTATAATCTCGCTTCGTGCCACTACTCTAAAAATGCATTAAAGTAGAATGAAGTCAACAAGGTCACATGTTTACCGAAAGACATGATCCCATCAAACTGTCCAAAGATTCGTCGAATCGAAACTTTTTGGGTTTTGACGAAGGCAAATCTGAGAAAATACTTGAAATCCGGCGGCTCCCTCTTAACATGGTGCTTCTCCTCTTCAAAGCACGCATCGGACCTCATACGTCGCATTCATCGCACGACGCTCTAGCCCCTGCTGCAGCTCAACGACCTAACTTCTGGCTTTCGGCTCGACGATCTACCTGTGACTTCAGCCCGTCGATCTTCCATGATTTTTGGCTCGACGTACTCCAACTGGCCTCCTGGTACGACGCTTTCCAATTAGCTGCTGGTTCGATAACCTTCCATGATTCCTGATCCGCGACCTCTATCTGGCTCCGATCCGACTACCTTCCAACTGACTTCTGGTCTCGACTCCCTTGCAGCAGCTCGAAGATTTCCCCTCCGCCTCGACGCCTTTCCTGAGGCCTGCGCCTCCTAGTGGTTCTAGCCCGACGACCTCCACTTGTCTTTCCGGTCCGACGACATTCCATGACCCGGTGACTGCTTTTTTGTCTCAGCCCAGCGACCTTACTTGGCACCGTTCCGACGACCTTCCAGTGGCTTCGGTCCGACGACCTTTTTTGGTTCCGGCTCGACGTTCTTATTTGCTGCATCTAATCCGAAGTTTTGTCCAGAAGCCCAAAACTAAGGCTGGGCTTCGAACTTTTATGGTACAAAAGGCCCCTAATCGCGACGAGAAGCAAAACAAGTCCGCCAAACCCCGTGCCAGGAAGTTGAACCTGAACATGTTGACGAAAGTTGAATGCTGCATCATGGACGACGAAACATATGTATGTATGTGGAGGCCGACTTCAAACAGATCCTCGGCAACCTGTTTTCCACGGCCAAGGATAAGTCAGCGTTCCGGAACATGTCCGCACTCAGAAGATGTCCAAATTTGCGAATAAATTCCTGGTTTGGCAAGCCATCTGCACGCGCGGGATGCGGAGTGCACCTTTCGTGACCCAGGACACGATGAACGGACAGCTGACCGTGAAAGAGTGCCCCCGAGGAAGCGACTGCTTCCTCTCCTGAAGGCCCTCAACGTCCCAACAATCTTCTTGCCAGATTTGGCCTCATGCCACTTCTCCAGGGACGTGCTGAAATGTTATGCGGACAATAGGGCCATTTTCGTGCCGAAAATGTTCAACCCTCCCAACACTCCGGAGCTCCGCCCCATCGAGATGTACTGGGCGATTATGAAGCAGCACCTTCAAACGACCTAAGGTAGTGAAGACAGTCGAGGAACTGCAGAAAGTATCGGTTTACATGTAAAAAACGGTTGATTCACAAGTTGTGCAGAATCTTATGTTCGGGGTTAAGGCCAAGGTGCGAGCATTTGTGTATGGACTGTAAATAAAATACGAGTAAAATGGTAAAATTAAGATAAATAGTTATTTTTTAATCCCTGAAAATTTGATGGCAATCGAATGACAACTCGAATTTTGCTTATCGATTTTGTGTGTGGACACCTTTTAACGCACAACGATTATCAACACAACAGTTGATCATATAATTTACGAGCTCTTGGACTGACAGAAGCAGCTTGGTTTTGACCCTGCTTCGGTCTTTTCTGCTTTTTATATCTTTTTAGACTCTACATCTCGAATTGAGGCAGTCTTCCTACTGGCGTAAGCACGCATGACTTTTCGGTCCAATTTTTTTTCACCGGACCCGGTTTGTCCACGAAGCTGCTTTCTCCATACCTTCGGATCCCATTTCGAACCGCTACAATGCTTACTTCTTCTATTTTTGCGAACTGACTCAGCGAAATTTTGGAGTAATACACCATTTCAGCACGATATTTTTGCACTTTTCCGGGAAAATGATTCTCATTTTCAAGAAAATTATGAAAACGTTAACTCACGATACACAGAGTTTTAAGTTGAACTGCAAAAAAACACACAGAAGAAATCAGTTGTTTTAATGTCATCTAGAATGAGCAGTGTTGTATTAAAATCGTGCTTAGACATAATGGGACGCCCTATGAGCGCTATCACAAGAAAAAGTACTAAAAAATCAAGATGGTTTTTCATAATCCGCCACTCATTTGAAAAAGTGTATTAATAAATCATTATTTCATGCTGGAACTGATGGCGATTACTTTGTCTATTGATCTGTTATGAAACATAACCCACATTCTGAGCTCATACTGTTCTGTAGTAAAAACTCTGCTCCACAGCAGGTACAATATCATCATAAACACAGGAAAATAATGGATACCACCAGCCAAAGCAGCACGCCATGTTGTGTTCGCCGCCATGTCACAAAAGGACCCATCAAAAGCTTATCAAAATCATTTTATAATATCTCTTTGAAGAGGGGAAATGAATGAAACGGGTGGTGGAAAAGTAAGAGTGGGTGGATACCTACCAGTTTACGCTCAGCTGCTGAACGATTAATAGCTGTTCATGCACAGAACAATACAGGAGGCTACATGATCTGGGCTGTCAGGAAACCCATTCAGGAATGACAAGCATGATGGAGGCATTCCCGAGGCTGAAACGGCCGGAATCTTCCCCAGCCTAGTCTGGCGACGACGGCCTTTAATTCATTTTATATCGATTTTTCCATTCAGTTGATATTTTATTATTTAAAGCCGTCCCACCACTCTCATTTCCCGAAGGGTTTTTGAAAGGGGATTGGGGACGCCGAGTGAGATTTTTTATTCCTGAAAGCAAAACAACAACGGCAAAAAACGTTTTCCAGTCACAACAACCTGAAACCGCAACAAAATGGTAAGCTTTACATCCACCCACTGACAAGGGGGTGGTGGTGTTATCAGCGAAATGAAAATTAAGCCTTGGTGTGAGAAAATCGTTCCCTTGAGGAATGAGATGTACGATAACTGGATTAAACGAAAGTTGAAATTCTCTTCGTGCGCTAATCTAAGCACCACTATCCACTGTATGGTCAATTTTCACTCCAACGATGAATGAAACAAATGTTAAGCATGAAATTGCGTGAAACTTAACCTTTTCTCCGAAAAAAAAAACCCGTTCTATATCGGACACAAGGTTACACCAAGGCAAATAAGATTGGTATGTACGTTATAACATTTCCCACCGGCTACCTGTGACGTAGAACATTTCCCACCGGGTACGTGTGAAACAGAATGGAATAGCGCCACGAGCCAGACAGGTGAACGATGGTATGGTATCAGGTGACACACGCGCAACCGCGCAGGGGACAACCTGGACGACGTGGACGACTCGAACGGTGACCGACGCGATGATGGTTATTGCTGACTCGTTAATTATAGTTTAATAAAACAATCAGGGAATCAGCTTTGCTCTTCAGTCTTAGTTTAGGATCAAGTGAATAAAGTTAAAAAGTGAAAAGTGTAACAAAAGTAATAATAAAGTTTTTTTTTTTTTTTTTTATTATGCTCGGCACGACAAGAGCATAACTGGCGCAGTCTGGACTAAGTTGGAAAGTAGTGACTAGTGAAGTGAAGAAAAGTGGAAAAAAATCCTAAATCATCATCAACCAGCCACGAAGAGCAGCTCATCCGAATTCAGGGAGAATTACTAGAGGCCCGGGAAACCGTTGACAGGAGGACACTGTTCAATTTGCGACCCCTAGGGAGGAGAAGCAGCCAACTGGTAACCTACATCCATCACTTAACGAGGCTAAGACTCCGGGAGATGAAGGTCACGATTATCCCGTTAATGTAAGTAAATTTTTCTTTACAAATTACAAGAAGTGACTTAAAACGATCTTAAGATCGAGTGAAAAAAATATTGTGGTTTATCAATCTTCATTTCTCGCCATAGAATTTTTCTTTCATGAAAAGAATAGAAAGATTCGATCAAAATAGAGAAATGGCGGAAGAAATGTCGAGGGAAGAGCTAATCGCTCATTTAAAAAACCTGACAGATAACCAGAATAGTTTGATACAAACAATTAATGAAATGAAAACAAGGGCAGATGACCCATTCATTCATTTTCGGACACCGGATCCGATAAAAAACTTGCCGAATTTCAAAGGCAACAAAAAAGAAGCACAAGCTTGGGTGGAAGACGTGGAGAATACTCTCGAGTTATTTTCGGGGTATTTACATAGCCCACTTTACCCGCAACTTATAAGGGCTGTAAAAGCCAAAGTTATCGACGAAGCTAAGGAAATACTAATTGCTTCTGGAAACCCCAACACATGGGAGGAAATTAAGGAGGCAATCCTCAATTCATACGGAGATCGTAGAGATCTCACTTCACACATCCAATCCTTATTCTACATACAACAAGGAAAAAGGACTATCACTGAGTTTTATAACAAAATAAAGTCAATTGACACCTCAGTAAAGGCAACAGCATCCACAATGGATGAGTATAAAAATGCTACAAAAGCGATCAATTCGTTGATCAGTTTAATAACCGTCACAAGATTCGTGGATGGATTAAATGAAAATGTATCGATGCACGTAAGGAGTTGCAATCCAAAAACTTTGGAAGATGCATACAATACAACTCTGCAATTTTCAAATGCAGCGTACCGAACGAAATTAAACGAAAACAAATTATCTATTCATCAAAAACCACAACCGGGGAATAGCAAGCAATTTATTTACCAAAAACCACAACCGGGGAATAGCAAACAAATTCTCAAGCCGCCTTCAGGGAATTTTAGGCAAGGTTCAGGGAAATTTAAAAACATTAAAAACCCGACAATGGACGATGACGTATCGATGAGAACAGCAAAGTCAAGAATAGATATCAACATACATGAAAATAAAAGTAACTCAGAAATTATAAACGAAGATAATATAACTTCAGAACCGGACGACTCAGTAATCGAATCAGACGATGACGATTATTTCGCCGAGGGTGAAATAAATTTTCAGGTGGAAGAGACCGAAAACCAAAAAGACTGACGACAAATGACTTCATACCCTACATTACAATTCAAACCTCAAAAGGCGAGATAAAGCTCTTGATCGATACTGGATCAAATAAGAACTATATCTCACCAGATCATGTAAACATAGAAAATTGTAAAACCGAAAAAGGAATTAGAGTTGGAAATATTAATGGAAAACACAGCATAAATAAATCGGCATCTTTCGACCCGTTTCTAATAAACAAGAAAATAAAATTTTATGTGTTTAAATTTCACAAGTTTTTCGACGGCTTGATTGGCTACGAAACACTTAGAGATTTAAATGCTCGAATTGATATTCGTAGCAACACTCTAAAAATTGGAAGAAAAACAATTAAAATGTTGAAAAAATTTCCGGAAAACAGCACCATTAACATTAATGAACAAGAATTTCAGTTCATTGCAATTAAAACGAAGAATGATGGAGACTTTTTAATTGCTGACGAAAAAAATTATGGTTCTTTCATTATTTTACCAGGTCTGTACAATAGCGTCAATAAAACGGCTATAGTTGCTATCCAAAACAGCACAAAAAGACCACAAGAAATAAATTTAACCGAGGCTTTGGTGAACGAAGATCAATTCGAATTAAAAGAATTGCCAAAGCAAATTAACCCTAAAAATTATTCTTTTCGTGATGAACACATGAACGAAGAGGAAAAAAGGGCTTTGAAAAAAGTGGTAAATCAATACCGCGATGTGTTATACATCGAATCGGATAAACTGACGTTTACTCATAAAATTAAACACAGAATCCGTACGGTAGACAGTATCCCTGTACACACCAAATCATACAAGTATCCATACGTGTATGAAGAGGAAGTACAGAAGCAAATTAAAAAAATGTTGGAAGATGGGATCATAAAAGAATCCATCTCTCCCTATACTTCACCTGTATGGGTGGTCCCTAAAAAGGCCGACTCATCTGGTTCAAAAAAATTTCGTTTAGTTATCGACTATCGAAAACTTAACGAAAAAACGATAAATGATAAATACCCCATACCCGAGATATCAGATATTCTCGATAAACTGGGAAGGTCGAAATATTTTTCTACAATCGACCTAGTTTCTGGCTTTCACCAAATTCAATTGGATGAAGCAGACCAGGAAAAAACAGCTTTTTCTGTGAACGGTGGCAAATACGAATTTACACGTATGCCATTTGGGCTTAAAAACGCACCAGCAACGTTCCAGAGGGTTATGGATTGCATTTTGAGAGATTTAATCGGAAAATGTTGTTTCGTCTACATGGACGATATCATAATATATTCCAGCTCTCTGCAAAACCATTCCATAGACTTAGCACTTGTTATGAAAAAACTTAAGGATGCCAGGTTGAAAATCCAACTGGACAAATGTGAGTTCTTCAGAAAAGAAACTCAATTCTTAGGTCATACAGTGTCTGAGGATGGAGTCCGACCCAACAGTGACAAAATTGAAGTAATAAAAAATTGGCCGATCCCTAATAACGAAAAAGGAATTCGTCAATTTCTTGGAACATTAGGTTACTACAGAAGATTTATAAAGGATTTTGCTAAAGTTGTTAAACCATTAACCGCATTACTCAGGAAAGACGCTAATTTCACGATAACTCCAGAAATCGAAAAGTGTTTCAAAAAATGTAAGCAACTGCTGATAACAGACCCTGTGTTAATCTATCCAGATTTCACAAAAGAGTTCATTTTGACGACAGACGCGAGCGATTACGCTATAGGAGCAGTTCTCTCACAAGGACCTTTAGGAAAAGATAGACCAATCGCCTACGCATCGCGGACATTAAGCCAAACGGAAGAAAAATACTCGACTACTGAAAAAGAGTTTTTGGCAGTCGTATGGGCAGTCAAGCATTTTCGACCATATCTGTATGGAAGAAGATTCAAACTTATTACAGATCACCAACCATTAACCTTCTCGATGACTAATGCCAACCAAAGAATTATACGAGGAAAATTAGCACTTGAAGAATTTGATTACGAGCCTATTTACAAACCTGGAAAACAAAATACTGTAGCCGATGCACTTTCTAGATTAAAGATAGACGAAATCAATTCCAACTCTCAAATTCCTATAGAAGCTCAACTATCGGATACAGACAGTGACAGCGACCAAATGACTATCCACTCAGCGGATACCAGCGACGATTACTACATCTGGGCTACGGAAAAACCTATAAACGTTTTCAGAACCCAGCTTATTCTAAGAATAGGTGAAATCCCAATGATAGTTCACGAAGAAATCTTTCCAAAATACCACAGATTCACGATAGTTCAAACACAATTCAGCGAAATCGATATAGTGAATATTTTTAAGACAAAATTAAATCCTAGGGGCATGAACTGCTTACACTGTCCCATTTCAATAATGCAATTGATTCAGGAAACATATAAAAAACATTTTTCTAGTAATAAAACTTTTAAGATTTTTCATTCACAGGTTCTACTAAGGGACGTAAAGACGTCGCAAGAACAGGACGAAATCGTGCGGAAGGTTCACCAACACGCGCACAGGGGCGCAAAAGAAAATAAATTACAAATTCTTTCGGACTATTTTTTCCCAGAAATTGAAAAAAAGATCAAAATTTTTATCGACAGCTGTCTTGTTTGCAAAAAATGCAAATACGACAGAAAGCCACCCAAATTAATTCAAAAATTCAATGAAACACAAAAACCCTTTCAAAAAGTCCATATGGACATATTTTTCTTGAAACAAAGAAAAATGTTAACGGTAGTGGACGCATTTTCAAAATTCGCAAACGTGATCCCTCTTGAGACGAGAACTATCATTGACATCAAAAGAGCAATCACGGAGCACATTAGAATCTTTGGAAGACCAGAAATAATAGTTTGCGACCAGGAACCTAGTTTCACATCAATCGACCTCATAGGATTCTTACAAAATTTAAACATAGAAATTCACCACGCGAGTTCTAGTAACTCAAACGGAATAGTAGAGCGCTTCCACTCCACTTTAATCGAACTTTACAGAACTTTACATCAGAAATACAACGATTTAGAATTTTCCGATCAAATCAACATTTTAGTGGACACTTATAACAACACATTTCATTCTGCTACAGGTTTCAAACCTAGAGATATAGTTTTCAATAGCCAAAACCAAACAAACACTGATGACATCCTCCAAAACTTCAACAAAATGCAATCTGCAATCAAAGTTACTATGGAAAGACGTAGAAAACAAGTAGAAGAGAAAAACAAAACAAAAGACAAACCCCAAGAATTAGAAGTAGGAAAAAACGTTTTTGTCAAAGTTAACCAACGAATCACGAAAGACAAGGAACCATATAAAATCTCAAAAGTTAAAGAAAACAACGACTTAACTTTCAGGGACTCCTATAATGTCAAGATTCACAAAAATCGACTAAAAACATAACCTTTTTCTGACCGTTTTGTTTCAGACTGATAGCGCTGACGGCAGCAACCACATACCATGACATAACGACAAGAAATGGACTTTTGACTATAAAACTAGATACAGTAAAAACGAGAATAGGCTACGAAAGATTGATACACAGAATCAGTTTAGACGAGATTAGACAAAACATCGACTGTATAGAAAAGTTAGCTAACGCACTTAACATAACAGATCACTTAGAACAAACTTTACGATTCAAAATTAAAAAAGCAAACGAAAAATTAAATGGATTCTACCCAAAAAGATTTAGGAGAGGACTAATCAACGCACTAGGCAAAGCTGTTAAATTCATTGCTGGAAACCCAGATGAAGAAGACTTAACGCTCATCAATAAAAATTTAGAAATTTTAGAAAATAACAGCAACACAATAATTGATAATCAAGCAAAGCAAATTAAAATCAATAGTTTATTTCAAACAACTCTGAATAAAGTCACAAAAACCCTCAAATTAATCAAAGATCAAATCTTCTCTAACGACACACATTTTCGAAAAGATCTAGAAGTTATAAATCTTATATTCAACTTAGAGATATTAATCAAAACACTAGAAGAACTAGAGGAACAAATTGCCTTTTCTAAATCCAACTTTTTAAACAAAAATATTCTTAGTTCTCAGGAGAAAGAATATATCTATAAATTTTTGGTTAATCAACAAATAGACATCAAATTCGAAGAAGAAATTTATAAATTTGTAAAAGCAATAGCTTCTCTGCAAAACAACCATGTTATAATAATTGTTAAAATCCCAAAAGTAGAGCAGAAGGAATACACGCTGATACAACTGGAACCGGTCAACATTAACGGCAGCCAAATCAACACGGACATCCGATACCTAACCATACACCAACAAACGTTTTTCGAGCAAAAGGAAAAATGTTATATTTGCGACAACACATATCCTGTGGAAGATGAATGCATTTCAAGAATACTGACGAATCAACAAGCAAAATGCCCCATGTCCAAACAGCCGGATCAACCGATCATTAAAGAAATAAATGCAGGAACGATATTGGTCAACAGTCACAAAGCAATCAGCATACTGGACTCATGTGGAGATTCTCGGATCATCTCAACACCTATCATTATCGAGACAGGTAACTGCACAGTTACAGTGCAGAATTTTACATTCAAAAACACCTTTCAAACAAAACAAAAACACGAATATCTCACTCCAATATTCGGAAAAGAGATCGAAATAACCAAACAAAATTTCAATCTCGAAGAAGTACATCAAATGCACATTGACAATCTAAAAGAAATACAAAATCTCAAGCTACGCATGACCAACTCACAAAGCATCGGAGGAATAGCCATTGCCTCCATCATCTTGTTACTACTAATCATATCTTGCATCCGCAGATACAAAGCCAAATCGACTGAGCATCAACCTGCACACGAAGAAGGAAGGATTACCTTACAATCTTTCAGCTTGAAACCAAAGCTTCCAGGAGAAGTACCTATTGAGACAAAACCCAAGGACCAGGGAGCAACCCTAAACTCTACATCGAAAGCATTCTTCTCAGCATCAGGATTTACATCGCTTCCGAAGCATCAGAAGTCAAACGAGGACGCTTGACACTTGAGGGGGGAGGCGTTATAACATTTCCCACCGGCTACCTGTGACGTAGAACATTTCCCACCGGGTACGTGTGAAACAGAATGGAATAGCGCCACGAGCCAGACAGGTGAACGATGGTATGGTATCAGGTGACACACGCGCAACCGCGCAGGGGACAACCTGGACGACGTGGACGACTCGAACGGTGACCGACGCGATGATGGTTATTGCTGACTCGTTAATTATAGTTTAATAAAACAATCAGGGAATCAGCTTTGCTCTTCAGTCTTAGTTTAGGATCAAGTGAATAAAGTTAAAAAGTGAAAAGTGTAACAAAAGTAATAATAAAGTTTTTTTTTTTTTTTTTATTATGCTCGGCACGACAAGAGCATAACTTGTATACATGTAAGAGGGCTCCAAGAACGAATTTTAATTAAATACCCAAGCTCACGTTACGCTGTCTAGCACGGCGAAGAAAATATCGTTACTAACCCTGAAGGTTAAGGTGAATTTGGTTGTGGGTGTTAATGTCGGTGGCCGATTCGAGAAAATAACAAAAAATAGGATGGTTGATTAAATGTAGGTTATACCAACCTCTTTTGGTTAACACCACCATCACTTTCTCAGACGTGGGGGACTGCAGAAAGCGATTACAACTCTATTAACCTTGTCCCACATTTTACGCTTGTTGGCTCCTTGGAAAAACGTGTGCCAGCCAAATAGCTTTTTAATCGATTTGCGACAGTCTCGGTGTTCTTGAAATTTATTGGTTTATAAGAAAAAAGAATAGAATTGAGAATAAGAAATATTAGGGAAAATTTAGGAAACGGACTAAGAATTATATCATAGTAACAAAATGTTGAAAACTAAGTAACGATTGTCAACACGCGAATTGCCAATTTTGGGTTCCAAATAAAAAATGTAACATCAATTCAAAATGATGATTGAAATTCAAAGATCTAAATCAAGTTTAATTAGGTAGGGGAGATAAGGGCAAAATAACCACCTTAAGAAAGACGCTCATTTAACCATAGAAAACAGCTATAATATGTAAATTACATCATTGTTTCGTGTTCAGACGCTGAAAAAAGTCTATTGCCTTACTGGCTGAAACTTGAAAAAGAAAATAAAAACGTTTAAAAAAGTATTTTAAATTTTTTGCCGAAATCAGAAAATTAGTTGCTGTAGGGGCATAATGAGAACCCTCCCTGGGACAGTATAAGCACCATTAATCGGTGCACGATGAGCGTGTTCTGCCGTAGAATCAACTCGATGAAGTCAACTGAATTAAAGAGCTACAGCTTGACTTCTTTCATCTGACGATTTGAAAAAAATCAATCGATCATGAATGATAAATAAAAAAAATCACCTCGACCAGGAATCGAACTCGAGTCCTCTGGTTATCTCTCCGACACCTTACCAATAGTCAAGCTAGCAAGCTAGTAGCTCATAATTCAGTTGACCTCATCGAGTTGAATTCACTGCTAGATTCGCGTTTTAAAATTGATTATAGTGAAAAATCAAAAATAGAATGATGGTGAAAATTGAGGGACAATGTGTACATCATGTTGCAGTGCGTGCATTATAGATCAAGATGATTTAACGATAAGAGTTTATTTCACGATGCTCAAAAGTTATAACATTTTCGTCACTTGAGGACCTAGTTGGTTTATTTTAAATATTTCTATAAAGATCAGGACCGGATTAAGCCATCGGGAGGCCCGGGGCAATTTTTCTCGGGGCCCCTAGGATTTTTTTTTCAAATGCTCCTTTTCAAATGTGTTAAGGAACTGGAGATGAGTCAGTAGGGGAGGAGCGGGCTATATGCGCCTATTAAGCAGAAAACTGATTTTATCAAATATCACATCGAATATGTGTACAAAAACTATATACACGTGTGCAGGCATCTGTTTTCTACACATTGGAGTAATTTTTATGTTAAAATATTCTTCTGTTTCCAAGAAAACGATTTTATTATAAATGTTGTCTAAAATGCCGATCCTCAAACCGTGCGGGCTAAATGCGCCTATTTATGTTTTGAACAAAATTTCTGTTTTTTGGGCAATTTTTCCGTTTAATTTCATTGAAACTGCTAGAAAGTAATAATTTTCGTACGACAAAGCTGAAGTTTCATAAAAATCTATGTATATTATAATTTTATGGAATAAAACAAAAGTTGGGGTTGCCATACTATGGAAGCAGTTCATCCATGAGAAAAACTTTATCAAATCTGTGTTTAGATCTTCAATTCTCTCTTGAGATGTTATTTAGAGCTTAGATATGAAGCTTCAATGATGAAAATCATTTATTTATTCTATTAAAGCTGTTATTTTAGGATGTAGGCATTTAACAAACATGATGGGGGCATACAAAAACACTATATTATTCAACTATATAATCATTATTTAACTTCCACAAAAGCTGAAATATGTTTAATTTCTTAAGTTTATTTGAGTAAGAGTCAAAAACCATCCTATTTTTGGTTTCAAGCTTCTTTACGTATAATTTTTAAAAGTCGAAATATTACATCAAAATGTATCAAAACCTTGTATGATTTTTTAAATTTTTTTGAGTTTGTAAATTCATAAAATTCTTTCTTGCCTTTTGTTCTAAGCGTATCACCCTCAAAATGCATTGGTCAGATGAGCTGTCTAGTCAGCCATTTCATCAAACAGCCGTAGGGTCATTTAACCCGATAGGCCCATTTAGGAAACCTTTCCCCTATAATGTTTTCAAATAGCCATGTTGTCTGCGTAAAGATAGTTTCTGGTATCTTCAAATAAAAATTGTTGTCACCTGCAAATATTGCGGAATAGTTTAGAAATTTCTCAAAAATGAAAGCTCTGATTGGAGCTGCAGAATACAAAATTTGATTCCTATTTTTACTCTTATCATCAATTGAAATTGTCTGGTTAAGAAAGATGACCGGATTGATATTTCAAATGATTTCCATTTCATCATTGATTGTATACTTTGTGCTTCATTGAGAAATATTTACCTAATGACAATTGAGAAGTATCATGAAGATTTGAAAGCTCAGTTGGCAAGTCTGTTGTCTCCTGAGCCGATGTCCGCGAGTTCGAGCCCAAGAGCAAACATCGAACACAGTTGTACCGGATAGTTTTTCAATAACGATCCGCCAACTGCAACGTTGATAAAGTCGCGAATGCCAAAAAGATGGTAAAACGACTATTTATAATCGAAACAAAAAAAAATGAAGATTTGAAACAAAGAATCCACAATTCAGTATTTTTTAAGATTATATTTTCAAAAATAGGGAGAGAGAAGGGTATAGAATTTGTAAACCAACGGAAATTTCAATAATAATGATTGAAAAGTGAAAAGTTATAATAATACCAACAGACATGAATGCCATGTGAATGGTAAAGTGTCTTAAATAAAAGTAATAATAATAATAATAATACCCGGTATCAACTCTGATACTGCCCGCATAAAATTTTATAATGTTTATCATAAAGCTTCTCTGTTTCTCTTGGAACGGTGAGCCAGTTTTGGCGAAATTAGCGGCTATTTTAGTGCGGTAACTATTACTTAGAAACTTAATGTAATAATAAACATTATTATTGTGCAAGACGTTTGTATGTAATGAAAATGAGGAGATGGTTTTCTTTATTTTACCTGTTCTGTACAGAACATCCTGACTGACATGGTTCCATTCAATACTGATGTTATGAAATCGCTTGGTACATCTTTGTACCTGAAAATGATCACATTTTCATATGTGATGAAAGAAATTAGAGAAACATGAACTATCAAAGAACGAAAGAACATAAGCCGTAAATATCATGAAAATTTCGAAAAAGATACAACGGCTCACCGACAGGACTTGAACCTGCAATCTCCGCTTCGGTACAACGGCGCGTTAGCCAATTCCACCACGGTGAACGTGATGGAACCGGCGAACACGAGCAATCGAGCTCTGCCGATCAACTGCTGGACCTTCTATCGAAACACCATGTATATCCCGCATGTGATCTTTCCCTCTATTGATCTCTCTTGTTTCTCTAACCCCACTACCCCACCCATCGACTCGGGATTTTAGCCGAGCGAGCACATGGTCGATTGCTTCGGGTTTGCCGCAACTTACGGTCAGATGAAGAAGCAATCAGTGCCGCTCAAGGTTCCGAGCAGACCAGTTACACAGGGAGGTGTTGCTCTGTTGCTCTGTTGTATTGATTTCAACAGAGCAACACCTCCCTGTGTAACTGGTCTGCTCGGAACCTTGAGCGGCACTGATTGCTTCTTCATCTGACCGTAAGTTGCGGCAAACCCGAAGCAATCGACCATGTGCTCGCTCGGCTAAAATCCCGAGTCGATGGGTGGGGTTAGAGAAACAAGAGAGATCAATAGAGGGAAAGATCACATGCGGGATATACATGGTGTTTCGATAGAAGGTCCAGCAGTTGATCGGCAGAGCTCGATTGCTCGTGTTCGCCGGTTCCATCACGTTCACCGTGGTGGAATTGGCTAACGCGCCGTTGTACCGAAGCGGAGATTGCAGGTTCAAGTCCTGTCGGTGAGCCGTTGTATCTTTTTCGAAATTTTCATGATATTTACGGCTTATGTTCTTTCGTTCTTTGATAGTTCATGTTTTTCTAATTTCTTTCATCACATATGAAAATGGTTCGATTGAAAAAAAAAAGAAATTGAGGTGTTTCGACTCTTATTCTTCTTCATTTTTCGATTTTTTTCGAATTCGTTTTACATTATTTTTGTTCAGATTTTGGGTTGAAGATGTTGAAATTCATTATAAAGATTTTTAATATAGGGGGCCCCTTAATTTATGTAAGTGAAAAACTATTCTAGATATTATTTCGCGGGAAATATTTTATTATATTTCAAGTTTCATTGCGATTATCTAGTTTTGATTTCTTTTCATAGATTTGTAGAAGTTGAAGTAGTATGATTAAAGTAATGTTAAAATTTTTTGCCCTTATTGCCCCCACCCTTAATCCGGCCTTGATAAAGATGATAAAGAGATTTCTTTTTTGCTGAAAGATTAATACCATAGGAAGTGAGAAACTAATCCTCATCAAAATTTATTTGAGAAAACACGTACTTTTGTAGAAAAGAGTCGTGCTTATTATGCCCCGGGTGCTTTTTATGCCATTGAAAAGTGTTGAAAATGATCCAAGATCGTGATTTGCAAGGCCGGATTAAAGGGGGGGCAAAAGGGGCAATTGCCCCGGGCCCCCCGGCTCAAGGGGGCCCCCCGAGGGGAAAAAAAGTTGTAACATGACTTAAATCATACTACCTAAATTTCTACAAAGTAATGGAAAGTTATCAAAACTAGAAAATCGAAATGAAAACTTGAATTATAACAACTAAAGGAGACCCCTTGAATTAATACTAGAATAGTTTTCCTCTCACATAAATAAAGGGGGCCCTTAGGGTAAACAATGAAGAATTTCTCCCGCATTTTTCGGGCTGAGAACATCAAAATCTTGGTATTGAAATTCAAAATTTTCAAAATCTGGGAAAACGAAAGTAAACCGAATTTGAAAAAAAATATGAGGAAAAATATCTCAAATTTTCATTTTTTTACCGTCAGTTAGGATTTTTTGTCAGGATCTCCTCATTTTCATTCCACACAAACGTCTTGCACAATTATAATGTTTATTTTTACGGTAACTTTCCAAGTAATGGTTACTGCTCTTAAATAGCAGCTAATTTCGTCGAAACTGGCTCACAGTGCTAAGAGAGTACAGAGAAGCTTCATTAAAAACATCTCAGAATTTCACCCGGGCAATATCCAGGTTAATACCGGGTATTATTAAAACTTTTCACTTATCAATCATTTTTATTGAAATAACCGTTGGTTGATAAATTCTTTTTTCCTCCCTATTTTTGAAAACAAAATCTATAAAAAAAACTGTAGTTGCGTAAATTGCAACAATCGACTGTACTGAGTTTCTTTATTGAATTTCCATTTCAGTTTCTCTCTTAGGTTTAAAATTCGTATTTTAACATTTTCAACAGATTTAACCAACATTTTCCCATCTACTGAAGTTAATATCCTGAATCATTTTTGAATGATCATTCTCAAATTATCATTAAAACGATCTCATAGTTGAGTTGCTAATATCATTGAGTGATTCTCTTAACATGAATATTTCTTTGTTTTTCCCATCTTATTTTTTCCAGATTCAGTTCATTGAGATTTTCAAGTCTTGTGTTGTTTCTTCAGTAATTGCAGTTCAGTTTTATGGTTTTTCTGAATTTTGAGAATTTACAATCTTTGTTTAAGGAACTAAACTCATTTGGATTTCTTATCTGATTTTTTTCATTGGTAACTGATTCTGTATTTTAAACATTTAATCTCTATCCTTTTTTTGTTCACTTCTACCCTTCTGGCTTTGAGGGCATCGAATGAAACTTTTGTCACATTTAGAAAAACAATTTGATAACATTTTTTTTATCTGATGAGAATCATATTCATAAATATCTCATGAAAACGCTTTTTGTGTTTCAAAGATATAAAATTGAAATATACATTTGGTGCAATTTCTGCTGTGATTGTAACTTTAAATCTCCATTTTTTATATTAAATTAATATTTCGTTTCTCAAAACTTGATTTGAAATTATGATTTAGATATGAGACACTAAATTGTGGTTGTGAAAATAACATAATTTGAAGTTTTGAATTCTTCAACTCTTATATCTGTATCTCTCTAGAATTTGAATTTAATTATTTTGTTTATTTTTTTTTTAAATTTGTGTTCCATGTTTCAAATCTTCATAATACTTTCTATTTGTCATAAGGTGAAAATTCTTCGGCGGTCAATGATGAAATGAAAAACATTTGAAATATCTATTCGGTCATTATTCTTAATCAGAGAATTTTAGTTGGTGATAAGAGTATTAAAAAAATTGAGAATAAAATTTTGCATTTGAAAGCTTCAATCAGACCTTCATTTTTGAGAAATTTTCTAAACACTCCCGCAATGTTTGCACTTGATAAATGAACAATTTTTATTTGAAGATACCAGAAACAAATTTCTACAACGAAAACATGGCTATTTGAAGAGAATATATTGAACGCATCTCCAGTTCTTTTACACGTTTAAAATGTTTTGTATTCTCTGGGATAGCATTTGAAAAAAAAAACGAATCATAGGAGCCCCCCGAGAAAAATTGCCCCGGGCCCCCCGATGGCTTAGTCCGGCCCTGGTGATTTGAGAAAACTTCTTGCCGCACAAGACCATTTGTCCCGCACCATATCATTGTCTAGAAGCAAATCGTATCCGATCTGTATATCGGAAGCACCAGATTTCATAATTTTCGTGAAAATGAGAAGCATTTTCTTGGAAAAGCGCAAAAATATCGTGCACAAATGGTGTACTACCCCCAACATTTTGCTGACTCAGTTGACGAAAATGGAAGAAGTAAGCATTGAATTCGATTCGGAAGTTTGGAGCGGCAGCTTTGCAGCTTCGTGGAAAAAAAACATGGGTGCAAACCGGGTCCAGTGGACAAAACATTGGACCGAAAAGTCATGCGTGCTAATGCCAGTAAGAAGACTGCCTGAATTCGGAACATGGCTAAAAAAGTGGGATCTTGTTGTTGTAATTCGCTACCTTATATATTAAACCATTTCCATTGTTATAGGGTAGATACTCTAAATTTCGACAGGAGCTACTTTTCGACAAATTTTTAATGAAAGGCTTAACTATCTATTTGGTGGATAAAGCTATCTATGTTCATATTTCTAAATTTTTGCTCTCCCGCTTTAGTATACGTTGAATATAAAAATTCTTGAAAATAAGTTGTTGAATAGTACCTAATTATTAGTTGTTTATTAATTTAGTGTATGTTGTAACTTATCCCATCCAATACTTCGATAAGACAAATCTCAACACCCTTCCTCAACATACACATTCACAGTCTTCTGACTGCTTCCGGCGGCTCCTCCTGAAGATGGTAGTTCTCCTCTTCAACGCACGCACCGGACCTCATTCGCCGCATTCATTGCATGACACCTAACTTCTGGCTTCCGGCTCGACGAGCTACCAGTGGCTCCAGCCCGTCGATTTTCCATGGTTCCTGGCTCAACGACCTTCAACTGACCTCCAGGTACGACACCTTCCAATTGGCTGCTGGTTCGATGAGTTGCCATGATCCCTGATCCGGCGACCTCCACCTGGCACAACCTCCCAGCTGACTTCTCGTCTCGACTCCCTAGCTGCTGCTCGAAGCTTTCTCCTGCGCCTTGACGCCCTTCTTGAGGCCTGCGTCTTCTTGGCTTTCCGGTCCGACGACCTTCCATTGCACCGACTTGACGACCTTCCGTGATACTCCGCTCACAAGTCCATCAGTAGTTTCTGGTTCAGCGACCACCACCTGTTTCCTGACTTAACGACGTTCCATGATACCGGCCCGCAAACCTGACATGGCTTTCGATACGACGACCTACCAGTGGATCTGGCCCGACGACTGCTTGTTGTCTCAGCCCAGCGCCCTTCCTTGGCATCGTTCCGACGACCTTTCAGTGGCTCCGGTCCGACGACCTTTGTTGGTTCCGGCTCGACGCTTTTATTTTGGTACGACGCCTCACCAATGGCACGACGACCTTCCGCTGGCTCCCGATTTCAAAGGATCCGGCCAAAAATCCTTTGGTCATGTTCGCGGATCATGGGGAGCAGATGACGGTTTTTTTTTTAAATAGAATCTATTTCGTAGGAAAATACAACTGGCATGGAATACCCTCTGAGTGCCCAAAAAATATTTTTGTAGCTGTTTTTATACGTTCCATGTACATTATAAAATGATCGTATGAAAGTTGAATAAACAGCATTTACTTACCAAAGTGAACTGAACATACATAAATTTCATTTCTTTCTTAAACGACGAAAACTACATCAATTGGGCGTTATCCGGCAGCTTATTCCTACCTATCGGAAGAATGCAATAGAGTGCAAGATTTTGCTCTCATAGCCTTCATCGTTAGCAGAGATAATATTATCCAATTTCTCATTGGTCAATGTTTCTCGATTCCTATTGAAAGCCATTTGGATGCACTTTTGGTTGCAGAGAGAACATGACTAAGATTTTCTCACTTGAAGCCCGCGCTGGAGCAAAATCATTCCAAAATTTTCAAACATGGCGGACTTTCTATCATATCCGATTTAAACTGACTTTAGACGACATTTTATACGATCATTTCAGTATGCAGTTGGAATTGCGATTCGCAAAACCCCTGAAATTGGTCCAATTTTGTCCAATTGAACGTTGAACCCACCATCGTCTATCACGGTGAACACCCATTTCGACAGAATCGGTTTCCTTGGGTCAGCAGTTCAACCTATCTTCACGGCGATGTCCGTCTTCATGGACTCCTTATCGTCTTGGTGTTTCCGTTCACTGATGTTCTAAGGTGATTCCTCATCAATACCAGTGGCTACGTGATCCGCGTAATGCCGAACAGCTTGTGACTTTATTCGAGGGCTGACTAGGGGTTACCTGGTTTCGTACCCTCGTCGTGATTCGCAATCAAAAGCTTACTTACAGCATAATCGGAATCAGCACGCAGGCACATCTTCTAACCTTCTAGATGTACTTTATGTGGTATAAACACATTGGATGAACGCTAAAATGCACGCATAGTATTGCTCTGTAACAAACGTAAGTCCTTTTTTTAGTAGGTTCTTAGCGGGCTTTTTGATGGATGTCAAGAAAGTCTCTACGTGTTCTCTCTTTGGTCAATTACACTTACTTCATTGGAGATAACGTTGCGGTAAAAATCGATGGATCGGTTCGAACCATTACAAAGCCTGGTGATCGAGTTGTGAGCTCCACCAGTGTTCGTTTGGCTTTGGATTGTGATCTTGAACACCATCTGAACTCACTTCTCAAGACTGGCTCTTTGAAAGTTGCTAATGATGTATTTACGTCCCTGGTTGAACTGCAGCTTAATAAATTTATGAACGAACGTACTGTAGCCAAAGTCTCTTACTATTGGAACAGCTAGAACCCCGCGTTTTTTGTGCTTGAGCAGAGAAACGACCATGAATTGGGTATAATCGCCGATGAAGGTGACGAAATAATTGTAAACGTCGAACGTTGTCAATTCCATGTTTCTACACAAAAGCTGGCCACCGAAGCCGACCGAAAAAGCTTGACATTTAGGAATCTGTAGACTGTTTGCTTTCATGCTAAAAAGCTTCGCGTAAAAGTGGGTTGATTTGGAGATATTGAATTCCAACAACATTGTGTTGTCTTCAATCATAATGATGTCCTTGAGGTAAAAATGAGTTTTGATTCATCGAAGAAGAAACAATCCCCACCTCGAGCCGAAGATCACGAGGATCTTTACTGGCATTCACTGGAAGACGATCGTGATAAGTAAAGGGTGATACGGTCAAAGTTTGTTCAATATCAACTCGACATACTTCTTTCAATTTTGCATTTAAAAAACCTGAACACCCCTCATTTTGAAGGTGTGTGTGTGTAGAATGTTGCTCCTATTTTGATTTTGAAATTCACTCTTCAGTTGTCAAAATGCCGTCCAAGGAAGAAGAGCAACGTATCAAAATTTGCTCGCGCATCGCGAAAATCCAAGCTACTCGCACGCAAAGCTGGCAAAATCGCTAAAAGTTGCCAAACCAACCGTTACAAATGTATTTAAAGTGTTTGGGGAACGTTTGTCGACAGCCAGGAATCGCGATGATAAACAAAATACGACGGCCAAAGCGCGATCCTGGATGCTGTACACGACGATGCTGACGAAGTTTGACTGCGTGGTAATGGGCAATGAAACCTACGTTAAAGCCGACTACAAGCAGCTTCCGGGACAGGAGTTTTATACAGCAAAAAAGAAGGGGAAAGGTAGCAGATATTTTCAAGCACATGAAACTGTCAAAGTTCACGTTGAAATATCTGGTTTGGCAAACCATCTGTACCTATGGCTTGAAAAGCAGCATTTTCATAGCTTCCGGGACTGTCAACCAAGAAATTGACGTGAAAGAGTGTTTGAATAAACGTCTGCTGTCTTTCCTGAAGAAACAGTGTTGTTCCGTACTGTTTTGGCCGGATTTGGTATCTTGCCATTACGGTAAAAAGGCCATGGAGTGGTACGCCGCCAACAACGTGCAGGTGGTTCCCAAGGACAGGAACCCTCCCAACACGCCAGAGCTCCGCCCAATCGAGAAATACTGGGTTATTGTCAAGCGGAACCTAAAGAAGACCAAAAAAACTGCTAAGGACGAGCAGCAGTTCAAGGCAAACTGGCTTTCTGCGGCGAAGAAGGTGCACAAGGTGGCTGTACAAAATCTGATGGCAGGGGTTAAGCGTAAGGCCCGGCAATTCGGATTTGGAAAAGCAGAAGCCTAATATTTTTCCTGAATTTAATATTAATTAAACTTGAAAAAGAAATTTAATTTGATTTTTTAAATAAACGATTTCACCGATTTACACGCGTTTTCCCTTGACCAAATTTTAACCGTATCACCCTTTAAGATCGCGCATTTTCAGATTTCTGAGCGAAAAACGACAAAAAATGACAACACTTGCTTTGCTTGGATTGGCGTAGTCTAGCCTCAGGGATCGAGGATCCCGAGAATCTTGACTGGCATCCGCTGAAAGACACTAGCTCCAGATCGTGATAAGTAGAGATCTCGTAGTGTTTGATTCTTCAGAACCTCTTTGAATTGTAGAGCTGTTTTTATCATTTTGAACTCCGTTTCAATACGTAACATTGACTCTTGAATCATGATTATCATAATCTTTTTCTAAGTTTTTAACTTACTATTTTTAAAGATTAATACTGAATATAAACCAAACAACTTTTGCCACATCTTAACCCAGTTCGTTCACAATTTTATCTCTCCACCTCTTTGTGCTGAAAGCTAAAAGTTGCACACCGATGCTGAAATTCAAGTCAAACATATTTTTGTCATTCGGTTTTTTTTTCCTTTCATTTTCTTCCAGACAGTTCCATTCGCCGGGTCGAAGTGATAAACAAATCAGTTTTCGCCCGCTGTTGTTGGGGGAGGACAGCACCATGTCCGACAGCGAAACACCTACTACTCGCAATCCGGAATTGGAACCGGAACCCACTGGAGGTGGGTCCGACGAGCCTGTTCCTGGGCCAGCCGGTTCTGCCAGTCATCCTGATTCGCTGCAAACCGACTCGGAAAACGCCAACAATGCCAACCGGGAACTGGAGATGAGGGAAGTAGCTGAAGCTTCCTCCGGTTCGGCTGTGCCGGATGAGGAACAGGAATCGGAAAATGTTACCGATTCCCCAAAGGAACCGGAAGCTTTTTCTGTTCCGGACAAAGAGAAATCGGAGCAGGATAAGTATGCGGAGCATATCACTTACGACAGTGATGGGGTGGCTGTTTACACCGATCCGGAGAGTAAATATCAATACAAATGGTGTAAGATAAAAAGTGAGTGGGTCGCAGCCGATGGTTCGGCAAAAGTTGGGTCGGAAGCAGCTGATCCGTACGAAAATGAGCACTACCGGTGGTGCCACGAAGAGAAAAAGTGGATTCCGAAGGAGAGTGTCAAGGAAACGGAACACTACCGGTGGTGTGAGGATACCAATAAGTGGATCGCAAAGGAAAAACCTCAACAAGAAGAAGATAAAACCTATAGTGTGATCGATGGGGTTCATCACTACACGGATCGGGATGGGGCGGTGTTTTTCTGGGAGGAAGATAAGAAAGCTTGGTTCCCGAAGGTGGATGATCATTTTATGGCAGTGTATCAGCTGAATTACGGGTTTGTGGATAATACTTCGACGGCAAGTTCTTCGACTAAGGAAGAGGAACCAGTCAAGCCTGAACCGCCGGAAGAACCCGAGGACGAAGATCCGCAAGAGCAGTCCAAAACTGGTCCAAGAAAACGGAAGGCGCCGCCACCTCCTCCGAAGTGGTTTGAGCTGAAACCGGAACATAATACTAAGGTTTACGTGAGCAATCTCCCGTTGGACGTTACGGATGAGGAGTTTGGGGAGCTGATGTCCAAATGTGGGATGATTCTGAAGGATCCGAAGAATAACAAGCTCAAGTGTAAGTTGTACCGGGATGCCGATGGAAAGATCAAGGGAGACGGGTTGTGCCATTACATAAAGGTAAGTGTTTTTGTTTTACCCTTTTATTCATTAGTCATGGATAGAAAACATCATTATTCAGAAATTCATGCTATATCATCAAATATATTCGGCTTTTTTAATTAACATGAATTAATCATCCTACGGGACGGAAACGAAAAAGACAGTTTTGGGCAAGTTTAATGGATTTCGAAGAAAAAAAAAGCTTAAACCTAACGTCATATCAAAGTTTATTTGGTCCATACTTACCTTATCAAATCTGTTCATGACAGTACTATAGTCATGACAGTACTATGGTTTTGCAAAAACTGTTAAAATTGGGCTGAAAATTGCTTAAAAACAAGACAGTAGGTACATTAGACCGCTGCAAGGTTTGTATGAATATTTTAAGTTACATCTTTACACATCCCATTACTTTTTTGGTTGTTTTTACTGCCACAAATAGCAATAAAAAAATAATTTTCGATTCATTCATTCCAGAATTAGCGCAACAAATTTTAATTTTGTATAAGCATTCATAAATCGGCTGAATACATGCATACTGAAAGAATAGCAAATATATATTTTCGGGTTTTAAATATTCCTTGATTCTTGCAATTTACATGAAATATTCATGTAAACAAAACAAACCTTAAACCTCACTTTTACCCCAGAAAAGATATTCGATGTTATGCAAAAAAGATATTTCAAAACATTTTTTTTTATTTAAGCGTTTTTACTGCTCATTTAAAAGCTGTTCAACCGTAGGACGGAAATAAAAAAATGCAAAAAAAACTGCATTGCATTGCCAATTTGTGATTTGTTGACTTATTCAATCCTGACAAAAACATTTCTTGAAATTTTAGAAAGCTCTAGCCAGCAAAACCTGCAATTTTTAAATAATTTTCATGGAATTCAAACTTTTTTTTATTCAAATGATTATAACTTTTTCCATGAAAAACTTAGTAGCTTTATCTCATGTTACCAAAAAAATAAAGCTTAAGAATAGGCCAAACCAACAATTAATGACAAATTTCGTTTCAAGCTTATTTGAATTTTCTGGATGATTCAATACGCAAAATTTTCTTCTTCCATAGAAATTTTCAAGCAAAATTGAAACGCGTCGTGCTTATTCAGAAATCAACCAAATCATTTTTACACTGATGCTTGGTAACCCAAAAGACATCGAAAAAACATATGGAAGCAAAAAGTGCTTTTTTGCAGCCGTCTAAGGTACATAAATCACCATTCAAAATTGTATAGAAAAGATAAGCACACTCACTGTCATTTCGTATTTGAACTTCCAAAACTTTTTACTCTGACGATATCTTTTCATAAAATTTTCTGAATAAGATACATCTACTATCACACTATTTTTTATTTCCCATAATTTGAGCTTTCTGGAGTTTGTGTGGCTTAAAATACAGTAATTCGCACTCAGAAAATCGAACGTGTTGGACATTCCATCCATTCACTGAAATATCTCATAAATTGCGCAACCTAGGGTAACAGAATTATTTCGGACCAGGGGCTAATTTTTGACCACCTTGTTTATCTCCCTTATAAATCAATAATCATGAACGTTTTAAACGCATATGGTTGAAACCCGGGCTTTGAATATATTTCACTAATTTTTATTATTGCACGGATTTATTCACTTCATTTGCAATATCAGACAAAAAACTCAAACTAAGTTTTTAACTTTTTCTAGTCAGGTCTCAGTCAAGGACATGCGCGGATCTACGGGGGGGGGGGGGGGGGGTGATGGGGGTTATCACCCCCCCCCCCCCCAGGCGGAAAAAATTAATCATCATTAAAATGGTCACAAATTTTTTAACTCAATTAAATGAAATATAACTTTTTCATGTGTCGAAATATCTTAACATATAAATTACCATTTTTACGCGTGCATAAGAATTCAATATCTGTTTAAGAATATGCTTGAATTGATGCGTATGCGTATGCGCATGTATAACTTCGTGTTGGCTTCTGGCCTATTTCTTGATGAACCGAAAATCTGATCGATCAAACTTTGCATACATCTGGATCTGCAACCGTTAGTCTCTGCTCTCAGGAACAAGCATGCCACCGAAGATTATAAGAGGAACCATAAAAGCATCGAAATGTTTCCAAATTCTACTAGCAAATCTGACCTCCAGAATGATCAGACTTTCGCATCTGCTGCAGAATAAAATAGATATAGGTGCTGTTTTTAAAGGCTCATCCTAAACCTTACTCAACTATTGATGATATCACAAAGCCCAATATTTTAACTAGACACTGAGTACCTCCACCACAATTTTCGTTTCCATACTCCGAGCATTTGAAAAGTCGAAGTGCTGAAAAAGAAACGATACGCAAGTGCAATGCATTTGGAAACATTCAAAAGTTGGCTAGTTTTTTTTTTCAAACTGAGCAAGGTTATTTTTGTAAAGTCTGTCCGCTCTTTGTAGTCAACCTCGCTGATGCAGTTAATAAAACTATTCAATAGTTAAATCTTGTTACTAAGCCACTGACTTGTTTTTCAAAACTCACAGCAAAAAAACGCTGTAAGTAATCGATGAGATATAAAGAGACGATACTGCTCAGCGAACCTTTTTAGAATAAATAAATATTATGATTAGCAATCTATATTTTATTTGTCTAGATACTTGCTTATTTGTGTTTAAATTTTTATTTGTTATAGATTGTTTTTTGATTCACGTCTTAAATTGATATTTCAATGGAATTTGAGAAAATATATGTAAAATTGTTGAATAAATACATTGACGGGTTTCGATAAGTAATGGTTAAGAATTGGAACTCAAAAGAGAAAATATATGCATTAATTAATTGAAACTTGTGTAAATGGCTTTTTTACCCAAATATTGTAATAGTTTCAAAATAATAAGACGTAGTTATAACTATAAAACCAGAGACTCATTAAGTAAGTTAAAATCATACCAACAGATTTATTTTTGACTGAAAATAAATAAAGTACGATTTTCAAAATTAAATTTCTTATGGATTTCTAGTCTGATAAAAATAAACAAATGGTCATTCCATATCACCAACTAGATAAATAAACGCAAATTCAACTTCATAACAGTGAAAAAAACTAAGCCAGCCACAAACAGATGTACAGAATTCTTTGAACAATTTTTTTTTAAATTGTCTTTAACATTATTTACATGCTGCTTAATTCTCTTCATCTTAATCAGCATCATTTTTCCTGCCACAGTTTTTATTATTTCCAATCAGTCAAAAAATGTTAGCCATATTTTTCGAAAATTTACTAAATCACCCCCCTAAGAGCAATCTCTAGATCCGCGCCTGGTCAAGGATGAGGAAATTTTTTTTTATGTTTATGTGAAAACAAATCTAACTTTCTGTGATTTAACCCAAAAATTCTGTGTTTGTTTTCTGTGATGCTATTTCCATTAATTCACTTGAAAATTCGTGACAAATTATGTCTTTTTCCCATGTCACTTTCGAAAAATCAATTAAGATTACCAATCTTATAATATTTTTTCAATTCAAAATTAGAAGCACAAAATTTATATTTACATGAAAAAATTATATTTTGAGAACACGGACAAACTTTGAAAAAATTGTGAATTCTATGAATATTTCACAAATTATGTGTTTTTCGACACAGATTCTGTGATAGAAATTTGCTAAAAAATCTGTAAAATTTAAGGTTTTTCTTTGATTTGCAGACAAATGAATACTATAGGATCCACAAAACATTTCCTCATGAAAATTTATTTTGGAAAATTCGTACTTTCTTCGAAAAATGGAGTGCTTAATATGCCCGGGTGCTTTTTTTGCCCTAATCTCTCCTATCAGATCTTTTTTTTGTGCCAGATCCAACTATAATTATTTGTAAGTGTTTTCTATTGAAGGACTTTAATTTTTTTTCTAAGATACTTTGTTAATCACGGTGTCCAGCGGAGCGGAAAGAACCGGGAATTGAAAATAGCACCGGGAAAAAACCGGGAATTTCGAATCGAAACCGGAAAAATTCTTTAAAGTTTGTTTTTTCTGATACAAAACTTATTGAACCCTAAAGTTCATTCACTTCATGATGATAAAAAATTTTAAACAGAATTTTTTAACCCATAGTCGTCGTTTATTTCAGGATGGGAAATCATTCGGGAATTACCAAAATAATCGTAATTTTAATTTCATGAGTATAAGCGAAGACAAGTTGGAAATTTCTTTAAAATCAGGGTTTTTGAGCTCAGCGCATACATTGCAGGACTCTGAGTTGTTCCAGTTCCTGTTCAAAAATATCTTAAATGTACATAGGTGTTTTAAATTAACGAAATGTCGTAGAAAAATATCTCGAGCATAAACTATTTTTAAGCTCAAGAATATTGTTCAATGTGAAAAAAAAAACATCGAAATGAAATGAAATTTAAAATGATAAATAACTTATTTGGTGGATAGAAGAATTTTATATCTTACCGCACAGTGCACTTTCTTTTCTAATCTCTGGAAAAATAGCCCTGCAATTTGAATGAAGATATAAGTTATTTTTATTTTTTTTACAAATAATTTTATTAAGGCATTTAACTCAAAATATTTGTGTGTGCCATGTATTCACTTCACTTGTGTTGTGTTATTAAGAAAGGGAGCCATAATCGTTATAAAAAATAAGTGAAAACAATTAAAATTCATTCGTCGAAATCAGATAGTATTTTGATTTAATTCACATCTCGTAAACTACTTATGATGTTCATCATTTTTTTTTTCATAGAAAAATGTTGTGTTGAATCAAAACTTGAAAAAATGAGTAGCCACGTAAAAAACATATTTGAAATGGGGGAACAATTTAGAGGCGTTCGACCAAAAAACACCGAATAAAATCGTTTGAATAAATAAAGATGAAATGTTGATAGAACGGAAAAAGACTGAAATTAATTTAGTATTTATTCAGTCCTTTCTCATCTATAAATAAAACAAATTTCTTGAAATGTAATATTTTACAAGAGTCATATTATCAAATGTTGTTTTTAAATGATTTTAACAATGAGAATTTTTACATATCTTTACTTGTTTTTGGTTCTTTTGAATTAAGTTCAAGGCACTTTTATAAAAAAAAAATCGCAATATACAGTAGGTACGCGTTTATTTATAACCATACTCAAATATAGAAAATGTGGAAAAAAACTGAGTTGCCGCCATGTTGTTTGGTGAATTGTAAGTTTTTGTGAAAGAAGAAATTTTAAAATGAGTTTAGTGTACATTACTAGATACCACATTTTTTTATAAGATAGGAAAAATGTTGAAAATCGCAGATCATAAGTGATTGAATTACGGAATCACTTTTAAAAATTCCGACTTTTATTCATTAAACATTAGTTCCACAAATCAGAATTTTAAAAGCAAATCTCACTTAAGAGTAATTTTTCAAAATTTGGTTTGGTTTGAGATTTCGAAAACCAATATAATTTTTTAAGGTCGCAATACAAATTTATTCTTAAAATTTAGATAAATAGCAAAATTTAAAATCTTAACTTAACACTCAGCTTCCAACCAAAAAACCTTGTTTTTTTTTAAGGTCAGATATCGAAACTAAATTTTATAATGCTTAGTAAGAGTAAGATACAGAGGAATCTGTTCTCAGAATTGTATAGGAAAATTTAAAATATCAATCAGTAGCAATTTACATTAAACTTTATATGCGACTCCGCAGCTAAGCAACAGAAATTAAAATTAAAATTCGAGTTATGAATCCAAATTTGAATTATAGTTTTAATTTATAAATCTGTTACTAAATCCGAAATTCTTAAGATGTCAAAAATTCCAGAATTCAGAAGTCAGAGCTCAATAGTAAAATTGTGTAGAAGAGAAGTAAAAGTGCTACATGACATACTATTAAAACCGTGTTAACTATAAGGATTTCCCCTTATAAAAAGCAAAGTTTGAAAAGAAAAGAAGGTAACAATTTTTGACAAGATTTTGCCGGATAAAGTTAAGGTTATGATAACTAGAATTATTTGCTTATCTTTTTTTTTTATCTCATTCTACAAATACTGCAATTTTCTGTAAAAATCCCCACGAATCACTTTTCAACTTTAAAAATCAATTATTGAAAATTTATGTTAAATTTTTATAAAAATGGCTACTTTCTTGGTTAAAAAATCTGATAAACAAATTCATTTATGTATTTTTAAACTGGATAAATTATTAAATCTCAATCGGGAAAAACCGGGCTGGCCACCCTGCTAATTCACGACCGCGTGTAACCTTTATAAAAAAGACCTGGTTGTTCTTTGTAATGAAAAATAAATAAAAACGTCAGAATCATACTTTTTGTCCCATTTTTTTCGTGTTTGTTAAAAGTTACATTCCAGCAGGGTGGCCAAGAAAGCGAAAAAAAAACGGAAAAAACCAGGAATTGAAAATGGAACCGGAAAAACCGGGAAAAAACTTGGAACCTCGAATCAAAACCGAGAAAATTCTATATGTGCAAATATGAACAAATGAAGGTGGAATGAAATTGACTAATTTCGGCTTTTTTGAATTGGGAACAAACGTACACGTTTTCATCTTAACCATAGTTCAAGTTTTCATTTCGTTTCATATATTGAGAATAAAAATTCTAATGAAACGCAAATTGTTTGGTTTGTGTTATTTTCAAATTATGTGCTTTTACTGATAACCGCATTCTTCATTAGGAAAGAAATGTGGAAAAATACTAATCATGTGTTCATACACATGATTTTGGAATCATTTTCTTAAAAATTCATTGCAAAAATCCAGAATTTTTTAAATTTCACCTCAATCATGGTTTTGGAAATTTGGATTAAAATATCAAATTTAAAGTTTCCATGAATACATAAAGATATATTTGGGGCCAAACTGAACATTCTTGGATTTTTTTTAATCAATATTGCAAATCCAGGATTTAGCACTCCGGATCCTGAATTTTTAAGTTGTTTAATAAAAAACTCAATTTTACCTGACATGAATCTTGAGCTAATATAACAAGTTTAAGTTTGATTTTAATTTCAATTATAAATTCCAATTTGAAATTTATTTTTGATTTATGGATCAGTAATTCAATCTGAAATTAATTGTTCACGATCATGTTTAAAATATCAGAAGCCAGAGCTCAATAGATAAATTGGCTTGTGATATACCTTAGTTGACAAGTCAGTTGCTTTCTTAGCCGATGTCCGTGAGTTCGAGCGCAAGAGTAAACATCGAACACAGTTGTACCGGATAAATTTTTCAATGACTATCCGCGAACTGCAGCGTTGAAACGACTATAATCGAAAAAAAAATTGAAAAATTCAATAGGAGGGCAAAAATAATAAACAAATTTGTCATTGGAACTTCAACTTGAAAGTTTCATCACATGACGTATATTAAGGCAGTTTTGCATTAAATCCAAATCATGAATATAAATTTTATAAAAAGCGAAGTTTTTATCAAAGACTAAAAAAAGATGCCAATATTCGATGAGATTTTGCAGGATATTAGAATTATTTTCTACTAAAATTATTTTCTTGATGCTTTGCATTTCAATTTGGTAATATTTTCTTTTCTTCGAAATATTCCAATAAACATTCACATACACAAATGTCTAATTTTTTTTGTTAAAAAAAATCAGATAAACAGATTTCTCATGTTATTTAAAACCGGGCACTTCATAAGATATTTAAAGGGAAAACAGGGAATTTTAAATTAGAAACTTGCTGGCCATCCAGCTTTCTAGGCATGTTTTTATTTGCACAACATTTCCAGAAATATGAATTATGTTTTCAATTTTAATCCCCCTTGATTTTTCTTATTGGCCATTTATTTGTTCAAGTGTTCGTTTTTTTAATTTATGCATTCAAACTCACTCAGTAACTAAATCGTAGTGGATGGAGAGGCTGGGTCATTCGGCCGAAAGTCATGAGGCCGAAAGCCATTCGGCCGAAGGTCATTCAGCCGATGGACGTTCGGCCGAATGGGCTATCTGGCCGAACAGGCCACTAGGCCGAATGGGTTATTCGGCCGACGGTTATCCAGCCGAATGTTGTTAGGCCGTAACGACGCAAGGCCGAAAGGATGTTCGGCCGAATGGTCACTAGGCCGAAAGGTCATTTGGCCGAATGGTCATGAGGCCGAATGGTCGTAAGGCCAAATGGTCACTAAGCCGAATGCACGATAGGCCGAATGGTCATTAGGCCGAATGGTCATTAGGCCGAATAGTCGTAAGGCCGAAAGGTCGTAAAGCCGAATGTTCGTAAGGCCGAATGGATGCTGGGCCGAAAGATCGTTAGGCAGAACAGTCATGAGGATGATCGTCGGGCCAAATGGTCGTAAGGGCGAATAGATGCTAGGCCGAAAAATAGTTTGGCCAAATGGTCGTAAGACAGAATGGACGATAGGCCGAATGGTCGTAAGGCCGAATGGTCGTAAAGCCGAATGGATGCTAGAAGGCTGTAGGCCGAATAACCACTAGGCCGAATGGTTGTTAGGCCGAATTTATGCTAGGCCTATAAGACATATTATCGCTTTCTTGCATGTTGGGCCGATCAGTAGATAGGCCGAATAGTCATCTGGCCGAATGGCCACCTGGCCGAATGGATGCAAGGCCGGATTCGACCATTCAGCTTTCCGACCACGGCCTATCGTCCATTCGGATTTACGACCATTCAGTCTAATAACCATTAGGCTTTGTGACCATTCGGCCTTAAGAACATTCGGCCTTATGAACATTCGGCCTTATGAACATTCGGCCTATCGTCCATTCGGCCTAGCATGCAGACAAGTGTAAAAGATTTCTTATTGACCTAGCAACCATTCATGACGTTCATTCAAGCCTTATGATCATTCGGCCTTACGACATTTCGGCCTAATGACCATTCGGCCTATCGTCCATTCGGTCTGATGTCCATTCGGCTTAATGACAATTCGGCCTAACATCCATAATATTCGGCCAAAAAACCTTCGGCCTTATGTCCCATTCGGCCTATTGTCCTATTCGGCCGAACATCCGTCGGCCTTTTAACCCATTCGGCCTAGCGACCTTCGGCCTAACATCTTTCGGCCTATCGGCCTTCGGCCAAATGTCCGGCTGTTTGTGTGTTTTATATCATCAGAGGTCTTGAGATCGAATCTTTGTCATGACAAACGTACTTTGCTGTAAATTTAGTGATTTTTGTATTTGTTAAAGGTATTATATCCTCTAATGATCAACGCTGGGTGTTAAGTGAAGCCCTTTAAAGAAACATCAAGTTCCACTGAGATCCTCTGTATGTGATTGTTCATTTTATACAACAACAATAAAAGAAGAAGTTGAAAGCTATGTTTTAAGAAAGTTGAGAAATTTTCATCTCTTTTGTAAACATGGTTTCAATTTTTTTTCTATTGAGTTCTTGAGTTGCAAACTATAGATATCAAAAGAAAAGTTTCTTTTAAATAAAAAATAAGAATGAGCCAAACCCATTTCTTTCGTTCAACTTTATTCCAAATCTCAATGTCTCCCTACATGTTTGTTGATTGCTCACGGGTTTTCTGTTTTTTTTATTCACTTTCACTTTGAGCACTTTTGAATTTCGGTCCACTCTGTTTTTTTTTCTCTTGAGAAGATATGTCAACGATCGTCATACAGTGTGCTTGTGTGTTAAACAATATATCGTTGTTTAAATTTGTATTTTTTTTAGCTTTACAATTTTTTGTTTCTGTTTCTCTCTCAATGTTTGCTTTAAGTGCTTTCTCTTCCTTAGTATTCAGTGAATTTTTCGCTAGCTTATAAATTTTAACTGCTGTTTGCTTGGTTTTGTTTGGTGTACTTTTTATGTGAGTTCTTTTTTTTTTCTTTTATTTAAATATGCGAAGAAAAAGTTTTGTAACAAATTATATCACTATATATGTATTACTTTGCGCTACACTTCATATTGATTTTAGCGTGTTATTAAGGTTAAGGCTGATAAACCTTTGCGTTATTTTTTTTTCACTTTTACAATTTTGGAATTTGAGGAAACTTATGGTTAATATGGCAAAAATGTTAATATTTGCAGGTTTTTGCTTTAAGTTCTGTCGGTTAATTAGTCACTGTCTGTTTGTTTTAAGATGTTTTCTATCGAGGAAACTGCTTTTTGTTTTAAATTGAGAGTTTTTTTTCCTTTTTTGTTGTGGTAATTGCTCGCTTATGCTCACTAATCTACTACAAATGCTTTTCCACCACAACTTCAAATTATCGGTATAGCAGAATAAAGGCGTTAAAAACTAAACTTAACAAATAATGACTGATTGTTGGCATTATTAGTGTTGATTTTTACCTCCAAAACTGTCGAAAGGAATTTATCAATATTGAATTCAGCAAGGTTTGGCGTAGCAGAGTTCAATTTTTTTGTATTTTTCAATCACTAAAATATTTCGAGTGCAGTCAATCTTTTCACTGGTGCCAATAAGAGAAGTAAAACTTCATAAGTTTTATCCATGAAACTGCAAAAACAATTTAAAAGGCATCATCTTGAAGACTAAATTTACGTCCGATTTGATTTTTTTTCGATGTTGTTTTTCTTCATTTTTTTTCAACAAATATTCTCGAATTGTTGATTTTCCTTGCTTTGTAGGATTCTTGCAAATTTTACGCATTCTTTAAATTTCATCATCTTGAATAATATATTTTTTTTTAGCTTTGAGATGGTTAAGCGAGATTTAATGTACAAAACTTTTGAACTCACCCTTCACTCTATAACTTATTTTTGGTCCTCAAAACTGTTGGAATTTTGCTATTTTATTTTTAAATTAAAAGTTTTTTAATTTCTAGACGGGAAATCAACAAATATATTTTTTCAAAATATTCAACGAGAAAGCAATAATTAATAGTTTTAAAAATCCTAAAGCTATAATAACTCTCACGTGGCTCCCATTTTGACGTCTTAATTTCTAGCTGTATAATATATGTTCAGCGACTGGGTTTTGGTGAATTTTTAAATATATCATTCAACTGGAAGAATTATGTCCTTTTTTACCGAAATGAAGAGCTTTATGTGCATGTATATGGTTATTTAATTTGTGTGTGTTTTTTTTTTCACTGTGTAGAACTAGACTTAGGAACCACTCTTAAACGGCTATTAATATAATTATTCATATCTGCAATTTTAACTTTCCTTCTACGAATTGGTCAATCTAGTTTTGGAGTCTTGAAGGATATTTTCTGTTTGTGTTCGAAACGTGGAACACATTTCCAAGGATGGGGAATCGTGAGGTCTTGGACCCCTCCAGCAATCCCAGCAATTCCTTGCTTACATCATTATAAACTTTCTGAAGAAATCTTCACGTTTCGCGACTCTCTCGTTTGCTAAATACCTAAGGTACCGAACGGAAAATCTTACTTCATACCACTAGTTCTTCCTCGCAAAACACTAGCTAGCTAGCGATCTCCTTCCTACGGAATGGTTTCATTCTTGCCCCGCACCGCCTTGGTTCGTTTTCGCTTTGCTCGCTCTGCGTAGAACTGTTCTCGCTCTTCCGGAGTCAGCTTGTTCAAACGTTGGCGCAGCTTGTCTCGTTTGGCTTTCCGATCCTGCAGGTATACTTGTTGCTGATCTTCGACTCGATGTCGGATACCGGAGTTCTCGGTTGCTGGCATCGTTGGTGGCAGAGGTGTTGTTGTAGTTGTGCTGGTTGTTGTCATCGGTGTCGTCCTCAGCGTCGTCGTTTGAATTGGCGTTGTTGCCGGTGCCATCGGCCTAGATTGTTCTCCCAGATGGTGTCGATGCTGGTGATGATTTCTCTCTCGATCGATCTGCGATCGGTGGTGTTTCTTCGGTGTTCGTGTTCGGTGAATGTCCACGTTGAAACCTCGACTGTAGGGAGAGTTTCCATTCCGGTGCCCGTTTCCATTTCCGTTCAACTCGTTCGTCGAATCTTGCACATATTCTACGATTGGTCGTCGGTAGATGTCGTTGCTGATGTAGTCGTTTTTCGGCAGAACTTTGTCGATACGGCGGTTCGGAACCCGACGGCGGGATGGTCTGACACGGAGCGTTCGGTTGGTGTGTTTCATGTTTTTGATACGCTGATACAGGACGGTCGGATTGACGGTGGTGTTACTAACGGTGCTGTAGTAATCCCTGGGATGAAAATAATGCATTCGTTAGATTCTAATAAATAAAATTTAAACATCAAAGATTTATCAAGTCACAGCTTTCGTCCGACAAATTTTTGAATTACTTTCCCGTAAGAGTTTTTTTTTGTATTTTTCAAATAAAAATATTTAGAAATATTACTTTCTGCCAATTTCGACATTTTCAAAACATGGACCTACACAGAGTCGAATGAAGTTTGAGCAGTGCTGTTTTGGGTCAGCATCAACCGGCACATAAGAGCAGGACCTATGAAAGCTTGGCCAAACCCCCTATTTGTAAATTCGAAAATACATCATAAATTTATGCTTTTCAGAAACTGGTCACAACACCGATCACAAATCTGTCAAACATGTCTTTAAATACGTTGTTTCCTAAAATTTTCTAAGAAGTGAAGCTGGGGAATTATGGTGCATTTTATCGCAAAAAGAGCAATATATCTTAAAATTTAATTTTTTTTTGCTTTTTACGGTCTAAAATCTCAATCAAACAACTTTTTATTTGAAATACCCGACGTTTCGACCATTTTTTGTGGTCTTTCTCAAGGGAAGTATCGGTCTGCTTGTGTGCTTATTTATCTTTCCTTGAGAAAGACCACAAAAATGGTCGAAACGTCGGGTATTTCGAGTAAAAAGTTGTTTGTTTTAAATCTAATGGTCTTAAGTCAAAAATTAAAATTTGAAACCATCTTCCCAGTCGAAAACATAAAGCTTACAGAAATATATTTTCAATACTCCACTATAATTTTATTTCTCAAAGAAATAAAAAAAAGCATGGATGTGTTCAGGAATTGAAAAAAAATCTGTTTTTTTAGCTCAAACGTATAACGTTAAAACATTACGAATTTCGTCATATTCGAACATCTGGAACACATGCTACCCCATGAGATCCCACTCTCATTCATACTCAAACATTTAGTTGTAAGTCTCAGCTATCCAAACAAACAAAGTCTCTTTTTGCCAATTCAAAAGTTACTCATGTTTTAGGGAAACACGTTTTTTACAGTTTTCGTACTTTTGGGATTGCTTTTGATAATATTTTTGGCGGAAAAACTTGAACTAAATGAAATTTTAAATTCAGTTCATTTAATTTTTTTTTTTGAAAATATATTTTGATCTTAATAATTTTGATAACATTATTTTGATTGTCTTTGTTTTTAAATTCAAACTAGCGTTCAAACTGGGTCTCAACCTAGCGTTGAAAAACATACATTTTTCTCTGGACATATTTCAATCCATCTGCATTATTCTTTCAAGAGTTGTGCTGATATTCAGGTAACATTTGTATGGGAGCCCCCTGTTCTAGTGAAAGGAGGAATCTCAAAAAGTTATTTAACTTTTTAAAGGTCCTAAGAACTCTTACATAAAAATTTTCACGCCGGTCGACTGAGTAACTTCCAAGTTAATAAGGAAAATCGGCTTAAAAAAGTTATGTAGATCAAATTTCACTACATCGAGATGTAAAAAAGTTACACCAAATTAAAGATTTTGATCAGATGAACAAGTTTTCAAAAAAGTTTATACCAGTAGGATTTGATTTAAAAAAGCTATGTGGTTTTGACCATCACTTGGTTAGGTCTGCCCACTCTTTACGTCGCACAGTGGTCCAAAACCCAGAAAAGCTGACAGAAAGTAAATTTTTGAAGCGGTCAAGTTTATCTATCCATATATTTCACCGTGTTCCATAACTTTCAGGCTACACAAAACCATGATAATGATTTTCATAAGCTTACTAGTTTAAGAATTTCAAAGAATTGCTAGGAAAGTTTGTATTTTGTCTATACATTCAACAAAAATTGGCTCACATTAAATAACGAAGTAGTAATATAATGAAGAATGTATTTTAATTTGCAATAATTTTTATATTTTTGCTAGGCACACTTTACACCTCATTGAATCAAATTTAGTTTTTTTTAAATGAAGATGAAAGTTTGTATAAGGGATTTACTCACAAAAACAGATAAAATTTCCACATAACTCCACTCTCATTTCTTGTGGGATAGGTTTGTACATTTGCAAATAGGGCTACCTTTTCTGCTATTTTCATCAAACATGACTTCTTTGCAAATAATCTTTCGGATCACGAACGAGATTATTTTCTAATTGGATCTTACAAGTCAGTTTCCTGGAAAATTTCACTTAAAAACATATCCCTATAGTCAATTTTTTTTGGTTTGATTTAGAGTTGATTTTAGCTTCAATCAACCTTTCTAGGAAATGAAACATTTTTCAGCAAGCTATTGGAAAACTTTAGTATTAGGAACCTTTCACTGAGCTATTAAATTTTTTCAATATTTTTCGGTAAACTAAAAAAAATTTTTTTTTTTTGCTTAAATATGGAAATAATAAGTTATTTTTTACCAAGCTACGATTCACGCTGTTTACCAATAAGTATTGAACCATTAACTGTAAGAAAAGAATTAGCTGCAATCTCTTTTGTAAACGACATAATTATTCAGCGTGTTCCGTCTGCTTATCTACGAAATCAATAAAACTTTTATCCTCCGTATCGCCAGTTGAGAATGAGAAATCTGTTTATTTTAACCTTTGCTCGAACTGAGTATCGAAAAAAAGTCCAATGAATAGATGCAAAATTATAATAAAAATTATCAGATCATAGATTTACTATGTGTATACAGCAGCTAAAAAGTGCTTTTTACGGCAACAGGCTCTGAAGAACCTTACATTGTAGTATGTAAATTGTATTAAGATTTAAGACCATATGTGTAGCCTACGATGTTTGACGAAATAAATAAATCTCCTTCTGTGAAATTATGATTATTGAAGTATTTTAGTTAGTTTCAGAGCCAAAAACTTGAAAACATATTTTTGGCCAGGTTTTTTGGGACGGCAGCCGACTGTGGCCTAGAGGATAGCGTTTAAGTCTTCTAAGCAAGAGGTCATAAGATCGAGTCTCGTTCACGGTTTACAAAGTACTCTTTCAATCGTTTAGTGGTGTTTAGCTTTTATAAGTTTTTATTTATATGATTCGATTTTTGAATAGTAATTCGTTTAAATTAGATGTTGCTGAAAGTATTCAAGTATTAAAATTTTTCTCATCAAAACGTTGTGTCCAACGGGTCGTTTACTTTTAAATATTGATTTTCTTAATTTACCGAAAGCCCAAAATGAAAACAATCTTTTCAACGCCAAATGGCATCACGCCTTTTTGCCTTTTCATGATTTTCAGGTTCAAATTGAGTCCCAAAATTTTGAATACATTTTCTTTGCGAAGAGAATAATTTGTTCAAAGACTGTGCATTAGACCTCTGCAAGCGTTGTATAAAAATTTCAAATGTATACATTTTTTCACCTCCCATAACTTTTGTGGGTTGTTTTGGTTAACACAAATAGCAATAAAAAAATTGGAAGCGATTCGATCAGTCCTGAATGAGCGCACCGAGTTTTAATCTTGGATGGAAATTTATATGGAAAACAAAATTTTTCATTCAAAAATCGCCATAGATGTACTGCAAGTTTAAAAAAAAACATATCTTTTGATCTAAAATATTCGTTGATTATTGCAGTACATTTCATACTAATAAACCTTAAACCTAAATTTTACCCCAGAAAAGATATTCGATGAAATGCAAATAAGAATCTTAATAGGAGTTTAAGAATATACCAAACTAATAATTAAAAACAAACTGCAATTGAAGCTTATATGAATTTTCTGGATGATTAATTTCATCTTCTATGCGTACAAGTTTCCATACAAAATTGATATGCGAAACAACTAAATCATCTGAAATTTTATACTGACTTGCTTGGTGACCCAAAAGGCATCAAAAAAACATGTGGGAACAAAAAGTCATTTTTTTGCAGCGGTTATTAGAGTAGTTATTTTTTTTATCTGCTTACGAGGCAATCATGTTGGAAATCACCAAATGATTATCAGATGAACTCACCTTTCTAGAACAACTGACAAATTCAAAAGCTATTTCAAACGTGGACATTAGACTGCCCCAAATTTTTATGGGAAATTTTAAGCTTGTGAAATGTTAGGCGTGGCAGGCTTAAATTGATCCTAGGCCTAGTACAAGGTCTTACGCCAATTTTGGGCCAGATCAGATCACGGGAAGGAATCGCCCAACGAGCCTAAAGTTTGTATGGTATTTTGAGACATTTTGTTCGGGAGGAACATGAAAATCCAGTTTTCATAAAGAACTTTGGTCCTCTTCGGCCGATTTCTTTTGAAAACGGTTTTTCTTACACCCCAAAGTATGACAAATATTTCCAGCGAAGACTGCATTTCAATTCGACTTATGATTAAAACAAGTTATTAGACTTCAAAAATGGGGTAACTTTTTACAGGGTGATATTCACCAGTGTTAATGCTGCGTCAAAAGACAGGAGACCTTGTACTAGGCCTATGATCAATTTAAGCCTGCAGCGCATAACTTTGTCATTGGGGAACTCTAGTAGACAATCTGCCAAATTTGCCATAATTTTGATAAAATAGAAAATTTTGAGTTCTCTTGATGGTCATGCTCCAGGAAATGAAAAACGTCAACAAAAATAGCATTAACGTTGAAAAACGGTAGTTCAAAGTTTGCAATATAGATGACGCAGATGTTGTCCAAACATTTTAGTCAATAAACTTATTTATTGGATGCTATCTCAAAAACCACTTGACAGATTGCCACCAAATTTTGCACAAGTAAACATCACATTACTAGGTTCTCTGAAAATTTCATCAATTTCTATTCATCCGTTTAAAAGTTATACACAAGTGAAATTGTTGCATTTTTTTTCGAATAGAGTCTTTATTTTGTTAAACTTTTGTAATTTCACTGTCGTATTTTTCATCATTTTGTCATTTTTCTGTGACATGTATTTTTCAGAATTTTGTTATATTTTTATTATATTTTTCATAATTTTTGTCATTATTTAGTCAATTTTTTTTCTTCATTTTAATTTTAAATTTTTTTACTATAATTTTTTTTTTGTCATATTTGTAAATTTGTTTTCAAATATTTGTCTTTATATTAGTTCTGTCAGGTTTTTGTAATTTTTAATTTTTGTGGTTTTTTTTTCATTTTTTGTCATATTTTTTAAAATATTTGTCATATTTTGGCATAACTTGTATTACCTTATTGTATTCAAAGTATATTAATTTGCCACTTTTGTCGTTTGTCATATTTCTTTCAGATTTTTGCCATTTGATTGCCAAATTTTAGTAATAGTTTTTCATATTTTTGCTACAGTTTTGTCATTATTTTGTCTTTTTTTTTACAACATTTTTCATATTTTTTAAATTTCTTTCAGTTTCTTTTTGCAGATTTTTCGAAATTTTGGTTAAATTTTTTCAGTTATTTTTTGTCTAATTTTTGAGCCCTTTACTCTTTACCCATTACCCATATTATGGATATAACAATCAATTCAATTGACATCACTGCTGGGTTCTGTGTGACTACTTTTCATGCAATACTTCGCGAAGCAGAAGCAGTGATGTCAATTGAATATATTATTTTTCAATGCCAAAAGACATGCTCCTGTTAAACAGCTAGTAACTTATTTGCCTAATAAGATACGAAGTTACTGTCTTGGAAAAAGTTTTTAAGCGGAAAATTTTCTTGAAAGAATTTGTAAATTGGCAAAAAACATTAGCAGGCTTGGTTCCACAGAAGAAACAAAAATTATGTTGATTTTTTAATACAAAATATTAAATTTTTCCATAAAAACCAAAACAGTTCTTATTTACTCATGTAAACGTTACTATAAATTTCTGCAAACATCATGGATGAGTTTTGAATTAAAGCCGGGATTTGAGAAATTCAAAAATCACCTCAAATCGACTCAGTCTAATGTAGCACACAATATACTTATCAAATCGGCTTCTTGAGTTTACTTATTACAATGAACTCAACATTTTTTTTCAAAAAGAATACGTATTTTATATTTTTCCCCAAATCAAACCAACAACATGTTTATAAAAGCGAATTATTTTGATTATGTTTCGATTTTTCTAAACTTTTTTTTTTTGAATTCTCTTAATCTGGCACAGAAAATCAAAGTGTCAAATGCGCTTCTGCAATGTAAAAACGGACTGTATGGCTTAGACACGACTACTTTAAAATTCATCTTTCACTTCGATGTAATGATCGCCTTTCAATATCAAATGCTTAATAAATGCGACTTCATGAAAACAAAAATTATGTATGCATTTACGTGAATCAACTTTTGGCTTACCCAGTAAATATAAAGACAGTATCAAGTATCAAGATCAGTATCAAGTACTTATTTGTTTATGACATTTCAAACTTTTTCCAATTTTTCGACAAGGCTGGAACTCTGTTTTAGAACAGTCATTTTTTTTAAACATTTGTATACTATTCACCGCACTGTGAGTCGTTTCAAGATTAGCAAAACATCATTGGTCAAATTTTGCACAACGAGCTCCTAAGCGATAAAGCATTTTTTAAGATACTCTTTTCACACTGCAAAAAATTGGAGCTTCTATAAACCCTCTAGTGCCCTAGGTATATTAAAGGTTCCCAAAAAAACGCATCAAATAGTTATTTCTTTTTTTTTGCTAAGATCTGCCGTTCTAAGCAAGACTGTCCCATGTAACTTTTGGGTCATTTTCACCTTTTTTTGCTGGAAACACTCTTTTTTAGTGTTAACTTTCGAATAAAAACACAAACAAGTTTACTTTGTTCTGAACTTATACGAAATTTTCATCAAAGTGGTTGTCTCTATGTTGATGTTTCTACGCAAGAATGTCACACTAGAGAAAATTCTATTGAAATGCAAATTTTATCAAAAAAATTATCTTAAGATAAGTTTAAACTGTTGAATATAATGTTATCCACTGAAAAAACACTAAAATTGAAAGCGGAGGAGGAGCGAGAAGCCTTGAATGTTTTATTCTGTAAAAAATTTAAAAAAAAACATTTTTCGTTAGGCACTACTTACAGGATCCATTCTCAACTATACATTTTTATAATCAAAGAGGAACGTATTTCCCAAATTTTTTAGGAAAAAAAGAAACTATGGGAGCTTTTAAAATGCTAGAAAAATTGTAGCCGTGTGACAGTTTTTCGTAGAACTAGCATCGGCATGTGTTCTGATTGTACGCAAAAGTGTCACACGGGGAGTTTTTTGGCTCTAATTTGCTGTTTTTGTTGGAAATGTTATTTTCTTTTGTCAGAAAACATTGAAACATGATTAACTTGAACTGTTAACTACGAAAAAACTGACGGTGAATTTTTAATTTGAGAGAAAAATTGAAAATATAGCTGAAATTTCAATCGCGTTTTCTCGTTTGCACATGTGACAATCTTTACTGGAACGGCAGATATGTTGTTCTAAGATTTCGTAATGATGACAGCTGTTTGACATTCGGGTGGCATTCGCTATGGTTAAAAGAAGCTTAAAAACAAAAAAAAAAGAAGAAACGGCCCATTTTACCGAAAATCGTCAGTTTCGAAATCTCCGAAAACATAGTTTTATTTAGTTTTCATTTCTGAAAACAAAATTATAAATATGTAGCCTTAAATCTTACAAAGATCCTGGACTCATTTTTTGTAAAAGAAATAAAAATCAAAATTGGTTTGTAAATGACGAAAAGAATCTTGCCTTAAAAATATATTATTAGATAAATCAAATGTTTTAAATCAATATGTTTTTTTTTGTTGGACTAAAATTGCTTGTAATCACATACAATTTTGTGAATTTTCCAGCGATAAAAAAAAGGGTTTTAGAGGGTTAAGTTCTGGATAACGCATATCAAATTCGAGATAAACTTTCCATTGTTAAAGACCCATCGGAATAGGACGGTGGGACGATGTCTAGACAGAAGACTTACTTCCAGTCCATTTGTGAGTTATTTTTATTTCACTTTCGCTGGAATGTTTGTTTGGGAAGGTGAAAAACATTTATCCGGTCAGCAATGCTGCTGAAATGCATGAAAAAAACCAACGTTTTTGATACTAAGTGTTTCCCAGTTTTTGACATGAATATCTTACAAAATGGTATTTATATTTGCCAGCTTTTCTGGAGGAACTAGAAATTTCTGTGTGCGTGAAGTCATCAAAGTGCACTTTCTCCGGAAACACTGTTTACAAATATACCTTTTTAGATATGGTTTTAGAAGGGTTAAAGTTGATTGATCGGGACCCGGGAGCGATTTTAGTTACAATATTTCGAGATAATCAGATACGCCATTGCGCAGCTCATTTGAAGTGGAGCTTCGGTCGAACTAGCTTGCGATGCAGCCGATGAGCTACGAGGCTCAACTTCCGGCGACGATTCTGAAATTCGCTGACTGAAAGAGAGGGATTTAAGGTTTTTGAAAATGATCAAATTTGGGATTTTTCGCTTTCATTAAAGCTTTCACGCGTGGATTAAAAAAAGCTCCGTGCTTGGTGGTTGAATTTTGTTTGCTTAAAATTGAAGTTTGCCCAACACCCGGTGCGCTACCACACTGTGAAGTGTTCTCTTATTATATTTGATTTAAAAAAAAAATCTTAACGCTGTGAACATTTGTCTGTTATACTTAAAAAAAATAAAATTAAAAAAAAACTTACCTCTGTTTGCTATTTCGGGGCTGATCCGCGACCACCACTTCTACCTCGTTGGCTAGCTCATTGGGGAAGGTGGCATTCCAGCGGTTGTAAACCTTGGCCCGGCTGTGGCTGTTCACGAATGGCATCTTGTGTTGGCAGATGAAATTTAACTTTTCTGTGCATAGCTTTGCCGACCACCTGCCAAGAGAAGGGGAGAAAAAGTAGGGAAAATTTTCCCGGTGAAAAGGAGACTTGTTAGTCTATTTTTTCAAGAATTTTCTCGTTAAATTTACAGATGTATTTTTCTCAGTGGAAAGTTAGTAGGAAGTGCATGTTTGTTTCGTGAATGTTAGAATAATGCTCCTGTATATGCTCATGCCCATTTCCATTCGTGCAAAAAAAAATGTAACGAAACCCTCCCAATATTCTTGGTTCTATAATATAATAGGTACAACCATCACCACAATCTTTGACACCGTTCCATACTTTTCTTAAATAGTAATTCATGCCTTAAAGTTCTTTACCTTTTCAGTGTTGAGAACGTATTTCTCGTAACATATTTACAGTTCAAAGTTTTAGAGAGTCAGTATTCGAAGCTGTCGATAAATTAATTAAAATTGGGCAAGTTCGTGAAAAGAAATCGAAGGCTTTGGATGCCATTTTGAAGCTTATTTTTAGATTCCGTTGAAAGACATTCCAATTTCCAACGTCACTCAATCGCCAAATGAAAATAGATAGAATGTGGTGGATTCGAGTTCGAGAAAATTTTAGAGCAGAATAAAAAGCAAGCAAAAAGAACGAAACTGACAGGAGGAAATGTGAATTCCGCGAAATAAGTTAGACAGTCGATAATTACCTGAACTTGAGGTCGGGGTTAAGCACTGCACAGTGGTATTTCAGATCCTGGCTGCTCCTGCAAAAAATGCTCATAAGTTATCGTTTCTTTGCTGGGGAGGGGGTTAAGGTTAGGAAAAATTCTCGGAATAACTGCGTGGTTTTGAAACCATTTCCATTTTTTTTCTTGAGTTCTCACTAAGCTCTCTATAATTACCCGGGAACCATTTGACTGAAGGACTGGTAACCGATATCCTTGCCGTTGTAGCCCCACTGCCACTTGTTCGCTCGCCAGTTGTAATTGCCACCGATCCAGATGTAGTTTCGCTCTAATAATAAAGGTTTAATAGACAATTTTTTATGGTTTCCTTGAAAAAAATGGATCTATCAAACTCACCCTTAGACATGGTTAGAAACTTGCGCAAATTCTTGTCATCATACTTCATTGGCTCGGCCAGCTTGCTGTTTCGATCCTTACACTCAAAGTGGGCATCCAGCCAGTTCAGCTGATTCTGCGATATGAAGTAGCACTCGTTTCCGATGCGGAAGAAATGCGGAGGACACATTGCGTACATCCGTTTGAACCGGCGGGCCGAAATTTGCTCCCCATTACGCTGGGCCAAGCCCCGAGCATCTGCCTCATCTAGGGTGTACCTCGTTTGATACGATTCTGAGGCAGCAGCTAACATCAGACAACAGCTGCACAGGTACAACAGGGCTGCGGGAAAACATAAATTCAATTTTATCCGGGGTAAATATTGAAATATTGTCACATGTGTCTCAGTGTGGCGTTGGGTCCAATCTACAAGTTTTCATCGCCTGGACGTCATTAGATGGAACGCGTCAAAAGTCTTAAACCGGGAATCCAGATACTTTTTCTAATATTTTCTGATGTACTAAATGTATGCAAAAATCATGATAGAATGTTTAAAACGTATATGGGCGGTATGTGATTTTTTTTTGGATTGGCCCAAATAAAAAATACCTGTGCAAAATTTAATTTAAAACTTTAAAATCAAAGGTTTAAAATTGTTTATTCCTTTTGATAACTTTTTAATTATCTTCAATTTCTAATTTCTTTGTATTTTTTAATGCAATTTCTGATTTTTATAGAGACCACTTTTTCAATAAAGATAGCGAAACTGACAAGACGTTTTCAATTAAAAGAAACATTTAAATATTTAAATTTACTATCGACTGATCCAGTAATGTTGAAAAAAGTTTCTCGGCGATTTCAGTCTCATAAAAATCACTAAACGATGTTTATTTACTACATCCGACGTTTCGGCCTGTTTATTTTGTCTTTATCAAGGAAACTGGCGAGTTGGAAAAAGTTTCGAATTATTATTGTATCAGCTAATCTTGAAATAAACATTCGAATTTCAGAATATCAAACGAGTACTGTTCTCAAAAACGAATAAAAGTTTCATTTTCTTCCCACACATAAAAACAAATTTTCTTGTTTCTATGGAACATATTTTTAATAAAAATAAGCTTTGTTTGTATTTGCTTGGCAAATTTGAAGCGATTATCACAATCAAACAGTTTTTATATTTATTAAAAGTTTTCACCAAAAATTTCTATCCTTAAATATAAAAAATTGAAAAATCATGGTCATTAAGTAGTAAATGGTAACGCGAAATATGTTCTGATGCCAAATAACGATTAAAATTTTGAAAATAAATTTCTATTTTATATATTTCTCCATATATTTTTAATCGTAACATGAACAAATGTTGTTGTCGCAAATAAGTTTCGGGAAACGGAAAGTTCCCTATCAGTTTTTTTTTGTTTTTCAAAATATTTTCAAAATACAAGGAAAATCATGAATTCAGAATCAAAATGGAAATATTATTACTAAATTTTGTTTTCGGAATAAAAAGCTATTAATCATAAAAAAAATTAAATCATAAAAACGCCATATCAGATGTCTGAACTCATAAAAAAAATCTTAACCAATCTGAATCAATACTATGATTAGATTGCAAAATAAGAAATAAGGTTCTTCAAATTAATAACACTATTAAAATCTAAAAATCATAAGTTTAAATTTCGGAACCGATTTTATTGTATTCCGTTTCAAATCCCTCACATTAATTATTCGTAATATGGATGACCGTAAAAAAAGAGGAACTGCTAAAATAGAAATAAAAAAAAATACTACTAAAATAAGGTAAAGGAGTAAAGTTTTAAAACTCTTCTCCAGATTTCTTCCAGATTCATCAACAATAAATCAAAAAAGGGGGTTATATGTTATAAATATTGCGTTCATTATGAATTTGCAGAACCAACGATGTGCTTATAATGAATGAAATTTTAAGTAGAAATCCAGCTTCAGATTTTAAGTATAAAATCCACTATGACTTAGAAAAATTGGTTATTCCAATTGCAATTGACTCACACTTTCCCCAAAAAAAAAAAAATACAAATCATTAGAAATGGAACCTTTATAGAAAAAATTATCTAAAAATTATACAAAAAATTTAAAAAATAACGTGTTGATGCAAATTTGTTCCTTTTTTTTCGTTTCAGTGCAAATAAAATTTGAAATCTAGTATGATAACTTGGAATTCAAGCAAAAAACAATGAAAATAAAGTTCCAATAGCTTAAACCTTCAGAATCTGAATAGAACAATCTTATTTCAGAATATGACTTACATTTAAAAATTGATGACTCGAACCAAGAAATGATAATAACAATACGATATTTTCGAATCACGATATAACTACTTCAGAAAATTATTCAATATCAAAGTTTTACAATCAGTTTTAAATCTTTAACATTTATTCACAAACACTTTTCTCAAATGTTTGATTTTTCCAACGTATAGTTGCAAAATGAGAATCAAAAAAATTTATTTTTGAGCCAAATACTGATCAGAAGAAGCTTAGGAAACATATTGTAGATAACGTGAAGATTGAATTTCACATTTTCTGCTCCTAAAATGTGTGTATTATTTATATTTGAAAAAATAACAATTTTAATGAGAGATTCTTCTAAAAGATCAGAAAGTGATTATTTATAAACTACCAGATATCTATACAAACTACGAAAATTACACAAATCAAAAAAATCTACATTTAGACTGATTTAAGGGCGCTGATTCCAAATATGCAATTTGTATTTTTGCTTTCAGTTTTCGAGAGATCTTTTGAATAAAGGTAAAAATTCATTAATTACTTGACTTGGACCGCGATTTTGATTCCTAAGAAAAAAGTTATAGAAGTTTATTTTGTTCATTTTTCCTAAATTATGCAAAATGCGAGTATTTTGATGAAATTAAAAAAAAATTAAATGAAATTTAATTCAAAATATTTTTTTAAAACATAACTCAAATTATTTTGCAGTTTTGAGCAAAGTTGTTTAATGACTTTTAATCTTTCTTATCGCATACTCCAAAATTTTCTTTAGTGATGTCTGGAATGATTGTGATAGTATCTTAACGAATTAAATAAAAAGATTTTTTTTAGATCCTGTTTTTTGATCTGAATATTTGATTGAATGCACGATGATAAAAAGATAAAAAATTAATTTTTGTTTATTGGTATATTAGTTATCATTGGTTGATTTCACTCATAATCGACTTTTTTCGAAACTGCTCAACGTTATCTAACAAAAACTAGAGTGATAGACAAAACCTGACAAATGATTCGAAACATACGCAAAAAAAATTACTTTTCTCTTGTGTTATCTTTATATTAACATGTTCTCGCAGTGAATATTTTAGATACGCAGATTGTTTTATAAAAGCATTTATAAGTTGTATAAACTGATATAAAAATAACAAATTTGTTGAATGTTTCCACTATTCTTCTCTAATATCATCTTTTTCAAAATACGTGTGATTTTGTTTCATACACTCAGAAAAATACTATTACGCATGCCATAAGATTCTCTTATGAAGTGGCGCCATAAGAAAAATTAATGAAATTCATAAGATTGTCTTATGACGCGAATGAATTCTGAAGATGAACGCCTACTTCAGTGAGAGGTTGTTGCTTTTCATAAGAGATTCTTATGGAAACAGTAAATCACTTTCTAATAAGAAAAATTCTCGATATTTCATGCTGAAAACATTCACTTTATTGTTTGCCAAATTTGTTTAAAATTAAATCCTTCATGGTCACCATCAGCAGCGCATCAACAGACGGCTCCATCAAAGTTTTTTTTGCCGCATCTCAATCTTCGGCCTTTCTTTTTTTGACGATCAACTTGCTGAAAAGTAAACAAATAATGTATTTTAGTTTACTAATATATTCAACGTTCACACCAAAAACATCAAATCGAACTTACCATTCCGGAGATAACAATAACATTTAACTTTGAAGGAAAACTATAATAACTATGAACTGGTGATAGCTTCGTACTGTTAAGATGATGAAAAAAAAACTGATGCTCAGAATGGGGGTAGGCTTCACCAAATATTTACGTTTTGTTTTATTGACGGATTTTTCGAAATTTTGAAAATCATCCCCCCCCCCCCTCAAGAGCCAGGACCGCGCCTGTTACAAGCTATAAGTTGATAAGTAATTTATACCTTTGAAAGCCTGAAGTCTGAAATACTAGTGTCAATATAAAGATACTCAAATGAATTGGTTCCATTTTTTTCTGACACATAAGTAACAGAACTTCCCAAAAATTTTATATTTAACCATTTCACGAAGCAATTCAACATATTCCTTATAAGATTCGACCGAAGAATTATGTTTAAGTTTTTTCTATCAAAGTGTGTCACGGAAATGTGTCACTATATAAGATATAGAACTTAAATTCTACAGCAAGGAATGATTATTTAGAAAAAATAGCATTAACACAAACTAAACTGAATTCGATGACATCGTCACTTATGTTCAAACTGTGCATGTATTATGGCAATGGCCACGGCCGCACTCACACGGATGATAAATATATGGAAAATGGCCAAATTCAACAATTTAAAATCGTATTTTGCTCGAAATAAGCTTTCATGCACAAAAATCTCTTCGGCTCCAAGGGCCTCAAATGAAAGATTTTTTTTTCTCAGGATTTTCATCCCGAAGGATGATTCATCCCTTCCAAATGAATGATGAAATTACAGTTATAGGTCAACTCATAAACTTTACATGTTCTTTTTTTTTGGGTTTGGTGGCCCACGATTCCTCACAATTTTCCATCATATTAAAATAAAACATTTTTTTAAAACAGTCAGAACTCGGGGAAGGCTCCCATAAAAAAATAACAAAAAAATGACAAAACCTTCAAACCTTCGAGTTACATTGAGACTGAAGACTCGAGACATGAAAACAGATGCTCAACTTTCATTGAAGTAGTTCGTTTCCGGATAATGTTGAAATTTTATTCAAGGGTAAGTTTTTTTTAATCAAAATGACTTTACTGTGCAAGTTTGCTTCGCGTCCATTGGCTCAGTCGTCGTGTGTGTATGTGTACGTGTAGTAAGGACGATAGAGAGAGATTATCAACTCGGAAAGGCCTATCGGCCGAGAGAGTGTCACGCTCGCAATCATCGGCTACACGTCTCCCCCCTACACAAAAATGCAAAAAAAGATAAACATAATGTTTTGGATGCAAAGTTTCTCACTGAAAATATGCACACATATGTATATTTGATTTCCTTTCTCCAGTTTTTGTAAGCGTAGTTAACATTTTCTTTTGTGTTTATTTATATCAATAATTTTTTTTTGTACGATTGTCTACATTCAGGAATTACGCTACTCATTTATAACGGTTTCATTACCTAGCGATAGACAGCCCAGTGTTGGGCTATCGACCGTATCATGAATAACTCACTTCGACTAGATAAAAAGAAAAGCTTTCAATCAATCGAACCGTTCTCGATGAATCTGGATAATCTACAAGAACTTGGACGAATCCGAACTATAACTGAATACTTCAATGCAATTGGACCTCCTGTCTCAACAAGTACTCTGATATAGACCTTCCGTCTCACTATTTAAATATGATGGACCTCCCGTTCCAACGCTTGGTTCGTGAGGGACTCTCTCATATGGATCATATATTTACCCAGATACAACTGTGAATCGTGTTTAAAACTAGATACTGCATCATAATCAATCCTTAGTCGGAACTCTCATCCCGACTTGAAAACTCGAGCCTTTGATTGAACTTGCATCGTTATCGAACTTCAGTCGAAACTTCCATCACGACTGGAAACTCTAACTTTTGATTGGAACTCTCTTCGCAATCAAACTTGAGTCGAAACTCCCAACACGACTGGAAACATAAGCTCATTTCGACTGGAAATCTCGATCCTTTGATTGGAATTACCATCGCAACCAAACGTCAGTCGGAACTCTCATCTCGACTGGAAAACTCAAGCCATTGATTGGAACTCCCATCGTAATCAAACTTCATTCGGAACTCCCATCTCGACAGGTAACTCAAGCTTTTGATTGGAACCTTTATCGCAATCAAATTTTCGTCGAAACTCACATCTCGATTGGAAATCTCGATCCTTTGATTGGAACTCCCATCACAATCAATCTTCAATCGGAACTCTCATCTCGACTGGAAACTCAAGCTTTTGATTGGAAACTTCATCGCAATCAAACTTCAGTCGAAACTCTCATCTCGACTGGAAAATTCGAGCCTTTGTTGGAACTTTCATGACAATCGAACTTAAATCGGAACTCTTATCTCGACTGGAAAACTGGTTGGTTATCAAAACACGGTATCGAAGTAACAAGCAGGAACTTGTCATGTTAGTCATCTCAAGCTCAATGTTGGTCCTGTCTATTCAACGTAAATTCGTGAGGTGAACTTTAAGAACAATCTTCATGTGAGTTCTCCTAATCCAACGTGATTTTGTGAAGTGAACCTTCAGATTTTTTATGAAAGGGTTGCAAAGCACACCGGGTCAGCTAGTATTTTTTTTTTAAATCATCACCAGATAACAGTTAAAGTTTTTCCTCTTTCCTTCATAAGAACCGTAAAATAATGACCTTTCCTTCTAATGACTTTTTGAACCCTGTCGAAATTTCGTTTCCCCAAAACTTACCTACAGCCACCGACAGCCTCATACTGCTCGCTATCCTTTTGGATTGCATTTTTAATTGCAACGACCGAGGAGATTCTCTTTGAAACTATTTTTTGAGGAAGTGTATTTCCTTTGATTTCCGCTCCCCGTTAACGTCTTTCGCCGTTGAACAAATTTATCCGTTCTTTTGCTTTTAAGGTCCCTCCTTCGCTCGATCAGGACTTCATTCATTCGGTGAAACTAATTTCACTAATTACGTGCGCTCGCTTTCTTCCTGGTTGCATCGAGGCGAGTTTCCGCCAAAACGGCGGAACTGGTGGTCCAATTTCGTCGTTTCCTTTTATTCGAAAATAAAGGTGGAACCCGAGAAAAGCGACGAATAAGTTTTAATTAAAACGTTTCGAATTGGCCGGACGGGGTTGCCCGATTTTTCGTGGTCTTTCGGTTCCAATTTGGCGGAAACTCCAAGTTAGTGAAGTACCCAACGTTGACCGGAACCTGTTAATTGAGTCGCCCGGTCTCTTTTTTTTTGCTCTCTTCTAGACGACCACGTTGTGCTCCCTCTCTGTTGTGGGTCGGTTTTTATTTCTCCGCAAAAGAAGCACGATTTCTGTTGCGAGGTTGGTTGTTTTGTTTTGACAACGTTTCTGAAAGAAAGAAGAGAGAAAAAGGAAAACTTAATGTGGGGTGCTTTTTTCTTTTGGATCTCTTGAATGGTTTCGGTCTTGGATAAATTGTTCAGCACCGCTGGTGGTGGGTTTTTAAAACTCGTATGTTTGGTTGGGGTGATCGAATTTGTTATTTTTGCTGAATTTTTTATAAGTTCGTTAATTTGAAACTACCAAGTATTTTCTTAAAAAAAAGTATGTTTATGATGTTCCATATATCGGCTGAATAAAGGTTCCATAAGAAAATTGTTGTACTATTATCTTGAATGTATTTCATATACCCAACATAAATAGATGACAGGGGAATTATGAAGTGCGTTAAACGTAAAGTCTAAATAATTTTTCTAAACGATGTAGATTTTTGTGTTCAGAAATCCATTTGGAACTATAGAGTATCAATCAGGACTTGTAAGTATTTTGAGTTGCATGTGCATGACCCGCATTTTGAAAAAAAATTGCGAATTGATCCTAGGCCTAGTTCCTTATCTCGTGCCAAATTTAGGCCAGATCAGATCACGGGAAGAGGTCGCTTAACAAGCCTGAAAATAGTGTGAGATTTTTAGACATATTTCTTGGGGAGGAACATGAAAATCCAGTTTTCATCAATTATTTCAGTCCTCTCGACCGATTTTACTTAAATCCGAAATTATGACAAATAGTTTATCCGAAAACCGTATTTCGATTCAAGTTAAGATAGTTAAAAAGCTTCACGAATGGGCTAACTTTTTTAAGCGTGATATTTATTACTAAACGTACTGCGTGGAACATTTTGACACAGCATTAACAGTGATGAATATCACCCTTATAAAAGTTAGCCCATTTTTTAAGCATAACAACTGTTTTAAATTAACTTGAATCGAAATGCAGACTTGGGATGAAATATTTGTCATCATTTTGGATTTAAGAAAAACCGTATACAAAAGAAATCGGCTGAGGGGACCTAAGTTGAGAAAACTGGATTTTCATGTTCCTCCCCAACCAAATGTCTCAAAATCCGATACAAATTTAAGGCTCGTTAAGCGACTCCTTCCCGTGATTCGATCTGGCCCAAATTAGGGATAAGATCATTTACTAGGCCTAGGATCAATTTCAGCCTGCAGCGCATAACATTTCACAAGTTTAAAATTTCGTATACAAATTTGGGGCAGTTTAATGTGCGTTTCAGGCAATTGCATTGCAAAGTTTTGTTTAAGCAGCTTAGTTGCCTTTTTTACCAAAGTCGAATTTTGTTATTTTGTTTCGAAAATTTTGAAAAAGACTTTTCCATGACGGTCCTCCAATTTTTTTAGACGTTTCGAATTGTTATCAAATATTACCGATTACCGATGATAAGTTTGTTAATTACTTATCTTTGTCAATGGATGAACTTTTCTCACATAAACGCTCATCGATTGTATCTTTGTCTCAATGGAAGCAACATGAAAAACTTAAACACAAGAATCACACAGCTTATCTGTGCCCCACGATGGAGCGCTTAATGACTGGCTGGCACCTAGCCAAGGGCGGGTGGATGAACGAAAAAAAGGAAAAAAGCTTCGAAGGCGATCCTCTCCAATAAACTAATGAGAAAACCGCCCACACGTGCCAGATTTCGTAATTCCCATCATAATTGTTGTTATTGTTGCTCCCCCCTGGAGAGGGAAATTTTTCTTATCGTTTTTCTTTTTTTCTTGGCTCTGTTTCCTTCCTATTTTGCCAGACGCCGCTATTCGTGCTCTTGAGAGTACACCATTATTGCCAACTTAACTACATTTAATATCATCATCGTCGTTTCCATCGTCTCAGAGACAGACACCGTGCCATAAGAATATCGCTTACTGTCAGTGTCATACCCTGCTTTTTGCTGTTTTTGCTGTTGCTGATGCTGTCCTTATGCGCTCGTCATGATTGGGTACTCGCTTTTTGATTCCGGTAACTGAGCAACCTATTATGAGCATCTATCTTAATATATGGTTTAGATTAAAATAGATTTGAATGTGTTAAAAATGGGATTGATCCTCCATAAACCTTGTGTTAAAAATAAATTCGTCGTAAAATTTTATTTAGAGAAAACTTTCTGTGAGTTTTTTGTATAAAAATAAACCTTTCTCATAAATTTTACAATTTTCTACAAATTTGTTACCTAAATCTGCAGCTTTGAAATATTGGATTTGATAAAACGGTAAATTTGCACGTCTTTAAAACAAAATTGTCACTTTCCCATATCTACTATGTTCCAAATTTTTTTAATTTTTTGCCATGTTCTCAATTTTGACCCAATCCTAACGCTACCAAAATTTGCACAGTTGGTTTAAAACCCATATAGAATCCAAAATCGTTTGATACTTTTTTGGTCCAATTTTGATGAAAACTATTTAAGTTGTTCGAGTCTACTAAATAAAATAACCATCGGGAAGAATGATGAGGGCTTTGGCAATATTACCGGATACGATTGGACATTTTGAACTCCTGCTGTAGTAAAGGGAGTTTACTCAACCTTTAACAGCTGGGAGAGCTGGATCAAAAACTAAATTGCGTGAAAATTGAATATTTGTTTATTAAAAAAATCCAAAGCATCTTTCTTTTTGAGGTTCATTATATATAAAAGACGGAAAGAATCCACAATTGAGATTCCGGTCAACCAAGTTCAAATTGGCAAGTGGGGATTTATTTTATTATTTGACGGGTTTGCGCCGGGAGTCTATTCCAAAATTGAAAATTTGGTTCATTTTTACGACTTAAAACATATGTATTTTTCAGATTTCTAACTAGGCTGGTGCGAGTCTGGTTTTGGTATGCCAGGCGTACTGGGTTCGATTCCCGGTATCGGCAAGAGAACTTTTGGGTTCAAAGCCTATAAGTGGCCAGCTGGTAAGATGTGTCATTTTGCAGTCATTTTTTCGTTTGTGCGCTCAGTTTTGCATCGGTAGTGCCCAAGATTTGGGCTGAAAATGACGGTAGAACACTGAAGATTTTTCAGTGTTGTGGATTAGCGTGTGAGCGAGTAGGTACCTTAAATTATTTTAAATATTTTATTTGGAAAGGTGCTAAAATTTTTTCAGCGCTAAAATGCCAATGCGTTTTGATGTACTGTGTTATGATTTCCTTTGAAAAAATAACACAGTTATGGAGCTTCGAAATATGGTTCTGTTTTATTTATAAAAAAAAATCTAACCGAATCTATTTCGAAAAATAAAAATATTAGAGATCTGAGAAAATACATGTGGTTTTAAGTCGTAAAAATAAACCAAATTTTCAATTATGGGGAAGATCTGAAGACCTCTGGCAGAAATTGTAAGATAAAAAATAAACTCCCCGTTACCCAGATTTTTATAATTTTTAATTTTACCAAATCAGTAAATTTATTGTTGCCCTGTATATATAAGAAAAATTTGCGTCTGGCTCGCCAGCAAATCTCATCTCCAAATTTGGCCCGCCTGTTGAAATTGTTGGCCACCCATGAGATTGGCAGACAGACAGACGACAGCCAGACAGAAATTCATTTCTACGTAGATTTGAAAAAATTTGCTTTGATAAGTAATCTAAATTAAACAAAAGAGAATTTACTAACAAAAATATTTATTTTGTTAATAACTGGGAACCGGGAATTGAAAATGGAGAATTTCGATCAAAACCGGGAAAATTATAAACCTATGAAATCCTAAAGATTATTCATTTCATCATGACGAAATTTTTCCTCAGAAACTCAGAGACGTCTTTTTTTTCTTAAAACATTGGGATTTTTGACCCAGCGCATATAACTATTTCTTAGCTCACGCGTATTGTGCACTGGAACAAATCTTTTTAAAATAAATAAACTTTTAATAACTTTGAAGTATGAATATCGATTTTTAAACTGGTATTATTTATTATACACTAATCCAGAATTGATGATGATGATGCACATCTATCAGAAGATTTTTTTCAAAAACAAATCGATACTAGTAGAAATGTAACAATTACATTTAAAATTTTGATAAGCCCGACTAACATTTCGAATTATTTGGCGAACTTATGAAGATAAAATATCAATAGAACGTAAAAAAGATGATATGAATTCAGCAATTCATTCATGAAGTCTTAATTCACCTCTAGGTCATCATATTTTCTGAAAATCAAATTTTTTCAAGGTTTTTTCTTTAACAAACGTTGTTTTTTGATAAATTGAATAAGGACATTACTTTTAGCTGTTTTTAATCTAGTTATTGGTACCTTTATCAAAAATAACAAATAATCATAATAACACTCCATGTTTTCATTAGATTGATAAAATATTTAAAAAAATAGTTAAATTCTAATAAAATTGAAGTTTCTTTGTTTGTGTTATATATACCATGCACACTACAGTGCTCCAAATGCCCCAGATGACCCGTTATTGATAAATACCAGCCTTAAAAAAGTTGTCCCTTTTGAAGCCTAATAACATTTTTATCTTAACTCTAATCGTAATGCAGTATTCGGATGAAATATATGTCATAGTTTAGGCTCTAAGAAACACCTTAATAAAAAGAAATCGGTTCCGATTTTTACTCGTTGAGTTAATTTTTTGCAAGCTTGTCCCGAACAAAATGTTTCAAAAGCCCATGCAAACTTCAGGCTTGTTGAGCGACCCCTTCTCGTGATCCGATCTGGCCAAAATTTGGCATGAGATCTTGAACTAGGCCTAGGATCCATTTTAGCCTGCAGTGCATAACATTTCCCAGGTTTCGAATTTACCTTACAAACTTGGGGCAGTCTAATGGACACTGCAAATTGTAAAAAATTAGCATAATATTAATTCAAAAATAAAACATCAAATTTGTGCCAACGATAAAACCTCGAAGTACTTATCTTATTTGAAAATCTTACCTTGGTTTAAAAAATATTTTCTCATCTTTCAAGCTTATTTTCACAAAATTGAATCACAAAAATGAAATTATGCGGCCTCCAATTTGGATACAATTTTTTCTAAAACCAGTATCTACATTCTTTATTTTAAAAACATATTAAAAATGACAGATTATAAATTATTGAGTTCTGGAATCACGTTTGATACTGCACAAACATTAGGAGTTTATCTTTAAAACGGAATTTGAAATAGAATAAGATTTCAAATAAAACAATCGAATAAAAACATGCATTTTGAAGTTGGACTGAAAATTCAAGCTCAGAATTTAGATAAATTTACAAGAAATCCGATATTGTTTATTTTATTTAATTTTTTTAAATATTTTTTTTTCTAATTGTTTTTTCTAATTGTTTTTTTTTCTAATTTTTTTAAAGTTTTTTTAAGTTTCTTTTTTTATTTTTACTTTTTTTTGTTAGATTTAGAATCCGGTATCGAGAACTCAGGCTTCAAAAGCGCGTTCTGAAATAAAAATTTTAAAGGTTATCCGACAAAAATCTTCATTAAGTGTTTTAAATATGAGATCGGAATTAAAATTCCTGATTGCTGATGAGTAATAAAAATTCAGCGGAATCTGTTTTAAAAACTGCATAAGAAAAATTACAAATATATTTTTTTCTTTATTATAGAGACTTTCAGCCTCGGGCTGGTTCGTCTCAAATTACAAATAGAATATCAATCAGTGGCACAGCAATAACATCAAACTTGATTTTTTATTCCGATGATAAGTGTCAGAAATTGAAGTTAACATAAATTACCATAAAATTTGTTATTTCAACTTGAAATTTTGAAAGTATCATGGAAGCACATCATATCGAAACTATATTTTATCTCATGCAAATAAAAAAAAAGGTTTTTTTTTATATTAAGCGCAGTTGGTGTGAAAGTAAGGAAAAAAGATAACAATTTTCGGTAAAGGTTAGGACAACTAGCATTATTTCTTACCGTACTACCATCACCGTAATCTGAATAACCTTTGAATATCAAGAATGAAATACTAAACAATTTTAAGTCTTCTCACACTTTTACGTTTAACTTTCATAAAAATATTTTTTGCTATTGTCAAAAAACACGATAAGCCTATTTATTTGTGTATTTTGGAACACGGAAAATCATAAAATCTCAATCCGAAAAACTGGAGAAAAATCGGGAATTTGAAAATGGAAACTCGTTGGCCACCCTATAAATAATTACCCGTAGCCAGTTACGATATAAATAAATATAATCAATTTGCTGGTACTTATGGAAAAAATAATTTTCCATATTGAATTTCGAAGTCCAATACTTTGGATACTTTTACAGGATTATTACTCAATAAGAAGATCTCTATAAAGCAGAGTGGCCACAGAACTGGGAAAAAAACAGGAATTGAAAATCGCACCGGGAAAATCGAAAATTCAAAACCAAAACCGGGAAAAATACAAATGATAGCCAATACTCAGTTACGATTCCAAGATTTGGAACTCAACCCAAAATTCAAAATTTAGATTTAAATTTAAATTTCCAAGTCAGAGTTCAGCAGTTCAAAAAATTTGTGGGAAGACAATTATAAGTTTTGAAATTTAAAATAAAACTACTCTGATCTCTCTTCACTCTTCACACATTTGACTTTTGAACACGGTTGGCCTCGGAGGATAAGGGCTCCGGGGGAGCACTGTAAAATTTGTATGATACATGAAAAAGACATTAATAATTATTATATGAAATTTATCATGCTTTTCGAATTCAATAATTTGAGGTGGATATAAAAGTCAATCAAGCTTAGCTGCGCTAGAACTACTGTGATCGCTCTTCAATTGCCTCTAAATTGAAAAACTCTTATTTTATCCCGAAATTCAAAACTCATATCTATCTCGAAAATTTAAATGAGAAATTCAACATATATCTCAAAATTTAATCAAGTACCAAATGTCACCGCATTTCAAATCATAAAAAATTAATCTATAAAAAGAAGTTAATAAAAGTTTTTTAATTCAGAACCCTATATTGCAAACTTGTAAATGTAAACTTGATATAGGAAAAGTGGTTATAATTTATCCAGAAAACTGCGACTAACAATTTTTCAAGCTTGAATATGCAAATGATCCGTGGCAAAAAGTTTAAAATTTCAATGTTAACAAGTTCAAATTACGCGAAACAGCTATAGGAATTAAAAGAACACTGTAAAGAATTTTGTGTTTTGAGTCAAGTATGTAAAATAAAATTACTTGTATTTGACTGTTCTAGTTGTTTCACTTCTTTGGCAGTTTAATATTTTCAAAAATATTACAGAAGTCTATTTTCGCCATATCATCAGATAACACACGCAGATCGCAAAACTATAATGAAGAAAACTCAAACTTTTTCTTTCTTTTATTATAATTTTAGCAAAAATTCATTCAGTCCTGATTTTACGCCACAAGTTTTATTTTATAAAGAAATTTATTTCGGAAAACAAAATGTAAAAAAAAAAAAATTAACAAAGATTTATGTGAACAAACCACGAACCTCATTTGTTACTAAAAATTTCTTTCGATGTTTTAAAACAGAAATCAAAAAATATTGTTTTGAGTTTTAGCGTCTTTGGCTGCTCGTTTAAAAGCTGCATATTAATTTACCTTCAATATTTTCAGAAGATAATATGTAAACTGTTACACTTTATTCAACTACATTATTTAACTGAAGTTTTGCTTACAAACCTTAAAGGTAGTCTTATCTAGCTTAGGTTTACTTGATTTCTCTTTATGATAAAAAGTTTTTTTTTCAGGCAGGAAGTGAGGTTTTCTAATTTCCTTTTTTTGCCATTAAAACAATACAGTGGGTGAATCTGAATTGGAAAATATATATTTTTTTTAAACTAAATATCAAACTTTGAGTTTGCTGTTAAATAATTCTAAGAACTGCTTATTCTCGACTGCTGAACTTATTGCCCAGAATGTTACTTATTATTTTAGAAATCAGAATTGTAGTTTGATATCGTTATTCCCAAACTCTGCAATCAAAACCTTGAAATGGTTGAAAATAGCGTGTTTAATCAATGATTGTATGCAAGTTCTTCGGATTTATTTCAGTAAATGGTACTGAATCTCAATTACGAATATTTACAAATAAACTTATACCACTATGGTGGTTTTTCATCGATTCATCATCATCAGCAACGGAATTCAATTTTGTTATTGCTCCAAGATTATGTTCCTGAAATCGAGAGTGTTTTAATTTTCCTGTTTTGTTCTTTGCTATCGCTTTTCCAAGTTTCTTATTTTAACTCTTTTCTCACATCTATTACGTATCTTGATACTTATTTTCGGTTGTATTGGTTTTGTATTGCAAATCTGATTTTTTTCTTGGTATTACTTCTAAAATCTCTGAATTCTGCTGAGTTAAAATTTAATGCAACTATCTGCTTTCTTGATGGTACAATCATTTCTCGCGTGAGCTTTCATAAAGTCGTAAACAGGTAAACAAACAGTTTTATTACGAAAAAATACAAATACTGACATAAACTAGTCGGAACATCTTTCTATTTATAATATTTGTATCCTGGACAACATATTCTATATGTCAAATACAAATTTTAAAGTTGATTTGATAACTTTTGCAGTAGTTTTCTCTGAATTCTTAACATGTTTCATATGACGTAATGAAAGCTCATGCGAGGTTTGTAAACAAAGAATTTTAAGAGATTACCGATCGATGATTGCTTTGCACGAGCTTAATATTCCAGACAAAAATTTATATTTTTTCTTTACTCTGATTTTTCCAACGACCTGGAAAATTTATTACCTTTCAGGACAGAAGTGACGTGAATAACATAGGATTCGTAGAGAATATTCTGCTTAAGTCCATTGGTCCTTATGCATAATTTATAAAGTTTCTTAAATTCTAAGGATCTGAAAAATTTTATGAAATCGTATGAAAAATGTTATAAAAACGTACTTTTCAATCTTTCAATGTAAATTTTGTCCAAGTAGATATTTATGCAAAAAGTTGCAAACATTTATTTTTCAGTTGAGCTTGCCTAGTTGGATTTAGGAGTAAATTCAAAAAAATTCTTTTGTAGCTTATACAACGTTAACATTTTTGTGGTCGTTATTTCAACACATTAATTGAAAAATATTTCTAACATGTGGGATTTTATCATTTAGTCAATTCTTATCTAATTGTGAATAAACAACACAATCAATTAAATTAGATTAATCAGTTTGCTATATTTTGAGGAAATTAAAAAATTTAAACCTATAGAACCTTGACTTTATGATTGAGAAAACCGGAAATTTCGAAATGAAAAATTAGTGACCCCCCTGCTTAAAAAAAAAATTAAAAGGATGCATCTATAGTTATCGTTTTTTTTCTTCAAAGAACTGGTTCAAAATTGTTTTTCCCATCTCATCAGAATCATGAATTACGGATGGAGGTTTTCGCCCCTTTTGTGGAACATTTTCCCATCCATGCCAAAGTCAAGAATGAAATTGTGCCCCCAAAAGCTGGCGGCGGCAGCAGCTTTCCGAAACGATGGTGGTATTGGGGTAGGTCCTACGTAAGAGCCGCTTCCACTGAATCCGAAGAAGGAAATTTTCCTGGTGGCGCTTCCCCGTTTTGAGTAGGAATCGCGACCGACTGAATGAGCGAGTAGAAATTGTACGACATAGATGCACGTTCAAAGGACGGCGGCTGGCTGAGTTGAATGAATACATGGCATGAAGCCTACCCCATTCACCCGCTTTCGTTGAGTCGAGCGTCAGTTCATGAACCAACCAGTCAAGTCACAGGGGCTTGGATTTGTGGTTGTCCCGCAGCAGCCGGCTGAGAGATAATCTGTTGTCTCATTTTGCTTCTTCATCATTTGTCGCCACCCGCGCCTTTCAGCCGTGGGCTGTGTTATGATTTAGTAAAATGTGAACATCAGATAGAAGAATAAAAAAAACGGCTAGTCACCTATTGCTTTGAGCCGATTAACTAAAATAGTTTCTTTGGATGGAAAATTGTTCGATAGCTCAAGCGCTTGCCCTTTAGATTTGATGTGGCAGGTGATTTTAATCCAAATTTTTCAATAATTTAGCAGAATTACGTTTCTATTTAAAAAAAAATCGGAAAAACCCCAGTATTCAATATCAATCCAATCCGTTTCAGAAGTAATTGGATCCGATTGGAATAAATGCACTTCCTTTTTTCTGATTAAGTCATTTGCCGATTTCTCAGGGTCCGCTTTTTTTAAGTTGCTTTTGAAGTCGTTTCGAATTCTTTTTCGCTGTCGAATGCAAGTTCCTTTCCATTTTTGCTGATGCGCGTGCAGCTTAAATGGTTTGTTTGTTTTAGGTTTTTTCCTTGTGGTACTTCACAACGTCTCCATCGACTTGGCTGCAGTTATACCAGTACCAAGTGAGTGTTTTAATAATCTCACGCTTTCGATGAGAGAGAAACTGACGGCACTGTTGCACTGACTTACAGGAAAGGACGTCAGGACCAGGAAACGTAAATTGAACCGGACCAAGCAGAACGAATGGGATCAATTTTCCGGACAATTTCGGACGGCACCAGCCATTCATTCAGCGGTGGGGCTCAATTAAAACATAACGGCCACGGTGATTGATGGCGCTTTTAATATTTTTGACGCACTATTCCGTAAGTCCGTGAGCGTGTGAACCAGGGTCATCGATGGAGTTTGGTTAAAGGTTGTAATTTGAGGTTGAAAGTGATTTGGATTTACAAAAATTGATGAATGGGTTCTATGAAACTGACGACCACAAATCAAGTTGCAATCTTTTGAAATCAGCAGATGGGACGTTTCAAAACAAACATTAGAAAAAAACACGTTGAAAACCTTTATGGTCGATCTATACAGCTGCGTGGCAGATTTATTTTCATTATTTCACGAGTTTGATTTTTTCTAACAAAATCATGTATAATAATTCTTAAAGTTCGGGTACATCTACATACAAATAACAAAAACAGGGGTTTGTGTTTAGCTCAAATCACAAAGTAATCACAAACTTTTTCCGGAGTGAGAAAACGAGGCATTCGAGGCTTTTTCCTGATTTGAATTTTATGCCCAGAATGGTTCCTTTTATTTGATGTTTTGAACAAATTTAATTTTTGACGGTCGCCATTGCCAAAAGGGTCACTGCGAATAACCACTTCCGTTTTCTTATCATATCTTATTCCACTCGTCAGTAAATTTAGATCCTTTTCGTCTTCTGATGGCATACTAATAAATAGAAGTTCCTTATTTGTTTATAGTTTTGCTATGCTGTTTCAATATTTATTGTTTCAAAAACAGATTTTTGAGAAGGATGTATGGGTTTGTGATAAAGCTCAGTAGGCAAGTCAGTTGCCTCCTAAGTCGATGTCCGCTACTTTGAACCCAAGAGTAAACATCGAACACACTTGTACCCAATAAGTTTTTTAATAGCTGTCCGTCAACTGCAACGTTGATCTGAAGCCACGAATGAAGTAAATATGGTAAAACGACTGTAATCGAAACAAAAAAAGAGAAGAATGTTTCTCCAGATCCTCGCAAAAAAAGGTGAAAACAAACAGAAAAGTTCGTTGAGCATAAAATTTACAACGAAAATATTATGTAATTTTTTTAAATATTTTTTTTTTGTTTACCTTTCTTACAGACAATTTCAATCTTCTGAAATAATTTAATTACATTGTATGTATTCTAAAGATTTGAAAAAGTTTTGATTTTTTTTCTAATTTATGTGACAATACCAGGCAAACGACTCTACTCTCTTTAATTCCTTTATGTCCTCATATTGCATAACAAATGTAAGCTTTTACTATTCCTCTTAAAAATAACTTACATTGAAAATTTTCCAAATAATTTTTAACTTTAGATGCACATATCTAAAAAAGTCATGTATAAAATTGATGTTACATATTAGACACTTGAAATCGTAAAAGTAGAAGTGCAAAAAAACTACTTTCGAGAAAACACCTTTTTAAATGTTGTTGTTACGTTATTTTCCATATGTATATTTTTTGAAAAAATATCGTTTGAACGTGAAAGTACGATTTTTTTTAATCTAATAAATATCATGGAACATAGTTTGAAACATGAAGAATTGTTTTGCATTTTCAATTCAAAATTGAAGATTTTGGCCTTCTGAATTGCAATCATTCTTCAGTTTTTGTCTACTTCCTCTTGTTTTGTGGCGTGTGGAAGTTTTAAGATTGATCAGTTTTGAGTGAAATCGATCTTTGATACTGAGAAACTGAGAAACCTTTATGAAAATCAAGCACTGATTTTAAATCTTTTTATTTTTCTTCATTCAATCAAGGATTCAGATCTTGCCTAGCAATTTAAATTTCCGAATCACAAAGTTAAGAAAAAAATACTTTCTTTATAAATTTAAATAGATAAGTAAACAATTATTTTTGACAACATTTAAAAACAGAGAATTTTATATTGAAGAATTAAATCCATTGAACAACTTGAAGACTGCAAAACGATTTGACATATGTTTTAAGTAATATCAGAGAATCCATTTGCTCAATTTTATTTAAAATTTCGCCGGAATGCTTGTATTCTGAAGAATTGTGAACAAATCACAAAAATAAAGCTTCTAGAACTTTTTTCTCAGAAGCAAGGCTGATAAATATCAGTCAATATCGTTCCATCTGACCAACGTCTAGTAGTCAATGTTATCGAAAGTCGTCCACCAGTTGAATGACCAAGCTACAATGTCAGTCAGTTAACAATATCAATATTGAATGACATTTTTGCATTCCACTCGACTCACACATATGATCGACTTTCTATTTCATTTTCTGACTGAGTTGGGATGGATTTCACGTTATAAGTTGCGCAACAGTTGAAAAAATGTGTTATTGGCTGTTAGAAGAAAAAAGTCACAGCAAGCATGATGTCGTTCATTCAACTTTGTCATGCCATTGTAAGCTTATGTCGCTGACCAAAAATCAGTATCGCATGACATAGACATGCTCAGCAGTATCAAAGTCGGCTGACATTGGCTGTCTGACACTGATAATTTGCAGCTCTGCTCAGAAGTCATAATCACTCGCGATCTACGGTAAAGTTGATCATTAAGTTAAAATAAGGTTGCCAGAATTTTTTAAGGTCGTATCTGGGCTATTTTATCTAAAAACCTGGCAAAACCCAGCATCTGATTACAGAAATGGTCGACAAAAAAACCGGGCAACATCCAGGCAAATTTGGTCAAAATCCAGGAACTACTCAACAAACATCAGGAAAAAACTTAGAAAAACTTAGCAACCTCGAGTAAAAAGTTTTATTTTTAAAATATTCGCTATTTTATATAGTTGTGCAAAAAAATTGCACAAATTTATTTGAAGAATTTTTTCCTTTCTCAGCTTCAAAACTAGAGCAGATGGAAAAAAATGCATATTTGGAATCATCGCCTCCAAATTACTCAAAATTTGTCGCCTTATTTGATAAATTAGTAATAATTATTATGATTATAAACAATGATTATAATCATTGTCATGGACTTTCAACTTCCAGCAAAACTTTTACCCATACACTTCAGCACAAACTGCATGAAATTGCCTTTCCATATGAATAAAGTTTCATTGCGAAAAAAAAACAAAATAGCCATAGTCTAGCTGGAGTCGAGAGTTGAAAGTCGATAATCGAAAGGCAAGAGTCAAGAGTCAAGAGGCAAGAGTCAATAGTCAAAAGTGTTGAACCGAGAGTCGACAAGCGAGATTCAAGATTCGAGAGTCGAGATTCGTAAGTCGAGTTTGTTAAGAGTCTCGAGAGTCGAGAGTGAAGAGTCGTGAATGCAGAGTTGAGAGCCGAGAGCCGAGAGCCAAGAGTCGAAAGTCAGGATTCAAGAATCAAGTGTCAAAATTCGACAGTCTTGAGCGTCGAGAGTCTATAGTTTAAAGTCGAGAGTTGAGACCCGAAAGTCGAGAGCCGATAGTCGAAAGTCGAGGGTCAAGAGTCAATAGTCTAGAGTCAAGAGTCTTGAACGTCGTGAGTTGAGAATCGAGAGTCCTGAGTTGAAAGTCGAGATCGAGTGGCAAGAGTCAAAAGGCAAGAGTCAGAATTCCAAAGTCAAGAGTCGAGAGTCTATAGTTGAAAGTCGAGAGTTTAGACCCGAGAGTCAAGAGTCGAGAATCAAGGGTTAAAGTCGAGAGTCTTGAACGTCGAGAGTCTTAAGCTGAAAGCCGAGAGCCATAAGTATCGAGAGTGTATAGTTGAAAGTCGAGAGTTGAAACCCGAGACTCAAGAGTCGAGAGTCGAGGACTGATAGTCGAGAGTCAAGAGTCGAGAGTCTAGAGTGTATAGTTGAATGTCAATAGTTCAGTGTCGACAGTCGATAGTCAAAAGTCAAGAGCCGCGAGTCTAGAGTCGAGAGTCGAGAACCGTTGTCGAGAGTAAAGAGTCAAAAGCCGAAAGTCTATAGTTGAAAGTCGAGAGTTGAAACCTGAGAGAGTCGAAAGTCGAGAACCGATAGTCGAGAGTCAAGAGTCAAGAGTCAAGAATCGATAGTCGAGAGTCTATAGATAGTAGTCGAGAGTTCAGAGTCGAGTGACGAGAGTCAAGAGCTCAGAGTCAAGAGTCGAGATTCAAGAGTCGAGAGACGAAAATCGTTAGTCAAGAGTGAAGAGCCGAGAAACTATAGTTGAAAGTCGAGAGTTGAGAACCGAGTGTCAAGAATCGAGATTCGAGAACGGATTGTTGAGAGTCGTGAGGCAAGAGTCAAGAGTTAAGAATCGAGAGTCTTGAGCGTCAAGAGTCTAAAGTTGAAAGTCGAGAGTCATAAATGTCGAGAGTGTATAGTTGAAAGTCGAGAGTTGAGACCCGAGAGTCAAGAGTCAAGAGCTAAGAGTCGAGAGTCTAGAGCCTATAGTTGGAAATTAATAGTTCAGAGCCGAGAGTCGAGAGTTTGGAGTCGATAATCAAGAGTCGAGAGTCGAGAGTTTAGAGGCGAAAGTCGAGAGTTGAGAGTCAAGAATCGCAATCCAAGAATGGAGATTCTAGAGGCGAAAGTAGAAAGTCGAGAGTCATGTATCGAGAGTTTAGAGTCAAGGTCGAGAATTTCAAATTTAGTGAGCTATAATATTGTAAATTTATTTTTCGGCATATCGGTGAAAAGTAGTTCTGAAAATTGATAAAGATGGATAGAGAAGTGAGAAGAAAATTTTACAGATGTTGAAAAGAGCGAAAGAGCATTTTTGCGAGGAAACTTATTAACGTACACCATACTTTACCCTGCAACATTTCATTATTTAGGAGAAGTAGTACCGGGATAGAGGTGGCACTACCTTAACCTATACAATGAAATCTGGTTGTTCCGAAGTCTACATGTGGTGAACACGTATACTCCGGACGGAGCTATAATAGCACTTTCATGAACGAAATTAATTCCCAAAACCTTTTTGATTCTTGAAACCAACATTTAAATCGGAAAAATGATATAAATGATTACCTTTAAAAAAAAAACGGAAAATAAAAAGTTTCAAACCGATTTTTGTTTAAAAACTATTTAAAATAATTCAAAATTCAATTTCTTACTCCAAGATACAAAATTGCTTAATAATTCATTTTAGCCAGCACAAATTTCAATATTTCAAGAACACCATAAAATAAATACGAAATAGAAATGAAAATTGAAATCACTTTTCATAAATGATTTTGAAAATCATGATCAATTCGAAAAAGAAGATTTTAAAAATTTAAAATAATTAAAGCTTATTTGTATTTTGGCTCATCATAACTCTAATCACCTAAAATTTAAATTTTTTGATGATTTAATCAGAATATTTAAAAATAAAAATTTCATTTTGTCTTAAAGGCTAAATAAGGCCGGAACAAATTTCAAATCCTTCTTTTGTCGCTCGGAGTTGGAACATCGCGAGGGGGGGGACAATAAACAATAATGCGAAAAACAAATAAATTGGAATAATTTGCACGAAATCTTGTATGCAACCAAATTGCATACTATATTATTGCATAAAACCTATAAATGAAGTATTTTTTTTATCGAAAAATTAGTAGTGGACTTTCAACTTCCAGCAAAACTTTTGCCCATACACTTCAGCACAAACTTGCCTTTCCATATGAATGTAGTTTCATTGCGAAAAAAACAAAATAGCCATAGTCTAGCTAGAGTCGAGAGAATCAATAGTCTAGAGTCAAGAGTCTTGAACGTCGTGAGTTGAGAGTCGAGAGTCCTGAGTTGATAGTCGAGATCCAGTGGCAAGAGTCAGAATTCCAAAGTCAAAAGTCGAGAGTCTATAGTTGAAAGTCGAGAGTTTAGACCCGAGAGTCAAGAGTCGAGAGTCAAGGGTTAAAGTCGAGAGTCTTGAACGTCGAGAGTCTTAAGCTGAAAGCCGAGAGCCATAAGTATCGAGAGTGTATAGTTAAAAGTCGAGAGTTGAAACCCGATAGTCAAGAGTCGAGAGTCGAGGACTGATAGTCGAGAGTTTATAGTTGAATGTCAAGAGTTCAGAGTCGATAGTCGAGAGTCAAAAGTCAAGAGCCGCGAGTCTAGAGTCGAGAGTCAACAAACCGTTGTCGAGAGTAAAGAGTCAAAAGCCGAAAGTCTATAGTTGAAAGTCGAGAGTTGAAACATGAGAGCCGAGAGTCGAAAGTCGAGAACCGATAGTCGAGAGTCAAGAGTCAAGAGTCAATAATCGATAGTCGAGAGTCTATAGATAGTAGTCGAGAGTTCAGAGTCGAGTGACGAGAGTCAAGAGCTGAGAGTCAAGAGTCGAGATTCAAGAGTCAAGAGACGAAAATCGTTAGTCAAGAGTGAAGAGCCGAGAGTCTATAGTTGAAAGTTGAGAGTTGAGAACAGAGAGTCAAGAATCGAGAGTCGAGAACGGATTGTTGAGAGCCGTGAGGCAAGAGTCAAGAGTTAAAAATCGAGAGTCTTGAGCGTCAAGAGTCTAAAGTTGAAAGTCGAAATTCATAAATGTCGAGGTCGAGAGTGTATAGTTGAAAGTCGAGAGTTGAGGTTCGAGAGTCAAGAATCAAGAGCCAAGAGTCGAGAGTCTAGAGCCTATAGTTGGAAATTAATAGTTCAGAGCCGAGAGTCGAGAGTTTGGAGTCGATAATCAAGAGTCGAGAGTTTAGAGGCGAAAGTCGAGAGTTGAGAGTCAAGAATCGCAATCCAAGAGTGGAGATTCTAGACGCGAAAGTAGAAAGTCGAGAGTCATGTATCGAGAGTCCAGAGCCAAGGTCGAGAATTTCAAATTTAGTGAGCTATAATAGCACTTTCATGAACGAAATTAATTCCCAAAACCATTTTGGTTCTTGAAACCAACATTTAAATCCGAAAAATGATATAAATGATTACCTTTAAAAAAAAACGGAAAATTAAAAGTTTCAAACCGATTTTTGTTTGAAAACTATTTAATATAATTCAAAATTCAATTTCTTACTCCAAGATACAAAATTGCTTAATAATTCATTTTAGCCAGCACAAATTTCAATATTTCAAGAACACCATAAAATAAATACGAAATAGGAAAGAAAATTGAAATCACTTTTCATAAATGATTTTGAAAATCATGATCAATTCGAAAAAGAAGATTTAAAAATTTAAAATTATTAAAGCTTATTTGTATTTTGGCTCATCATAACTCTAATCACCTAAAATTTAAATTTTTTTGATGATTAAAGTATGATTAGAAGTAATTTTTCTGAATTCAAATATTATGCAATGTTAAAAACTTTTTTATCAAAGTTTGTTTATATTTTATAAAAACCTTTCAAATGTGGAACTGAGCATTTAAAAGAATAAATAAAATAAATTTTAAGTTTGAGATTGAATTTTTTTTAAATATCTTTATTAAAGATTTTCAGCTTTCAGCTGGTTCATTTCGAGATTGAAATTGATTTTTTAAGAATTTTTTTTATCGAATTAATCTACTTAGATTAATTCGATAAAAAACATTGTTTATGTTGGGGTTTCTGCTTTCTTTCTTTTCGGTTGACTGTTTCGAGTATAAAATATCTGTACAGCCATTTCACTAAGCATGTATTTTCTCATCTTTGAATGTATTAAAAATATGTTACTCTTCAAAAATATTGTCAGTTGAGATACAAGTTAAGTATAGTGATTTTCTTCCAGAAGTGTCAAATTAGCACTCTAGAGCTCAACAGCTAGTTTTTTTTTGTCTGGGCTTTTAGGGAGCGTCTATAACATAGAGATGATGCGAAATTGAAAATTTCTGAATTCTAAGAGATTTTTTTACGAGTGATTAATAAAGTTAACAGTTTCACGAAGTTCATAAGTACCTTGTTTATAAGTTATGAGCGGAAGATCAGTTTCTAATTTCTGGCCTTTTCTATCCTTCACTCAAAGTAGTTCAACCGGTAAAATTCCGCAAAATACCTAACAATTTCATAATTGAAGACGTCATAACTCAATGGTTTAACATGGCCAACGTTAGTTGTCCTTAGAGAGTGTGTAGCAAAGTTGGTACAATGGCAAATATCTTGTGTCTGGAGTTGTCTTAACACAACTGGTTCCATTATATACCCACTTTGTCAAGCCCCTCTTTGGGGAAGTCGGGGGGGGGGGGGGGGGGGGGGACAGAAGAATTCCAACCACTCAAACGAAGATCCAAGCATTTTGCCATTCGATTACTCGTTGCTGATTCATACCAATAATAATTTAATGGAAAGGACGAAGCGGGGAAACTGCTGCGAGATGCAGCATTCAAGTTTGAGCACGCACGCATTTTCAATCATCATCATCATATAATCATCATCGCGCGAGTAATGTAAACATTAACGGTTCCCTCGAAGCTTGCGACCAATGTTTGTAAACACAATTCAAGAGTGCACGAGACAAAAACAACAAGCTTAGCGCCAAAACCGGTACCGATGCAGCACACGTTCCTGGCAGGCAGATCCCTACCAGTAAGGAATGGCGCCTTCGGAATCGAACCACATAGGACACTGTACCTATAAGGAAACGGCACGAGATGCGAGGTGCGATTGATTGTACTTGTACGTCAAAGAGGGGACATAAACGCAACAAACTATTTAACGGTGATTCACCTTTTAGGGTCCGAAAGGGGTGGGTTGGATCAGGATAGACCCTCTCAAGTACCCAGACGAGCTTGCAATATCAATGAAAACGAACTCATTGGGACCTCTCCTCGATCCGAGTGACATCTCCCAGACGACCGAACAACGGCAATCATTGAGCAAAATTATGTTGACGATGGTGCGTGCCAATTTGAACCGGTTTTTATTTATTTGTTATTGTTTCTGAGGTCTGTAAACGTCTGCTATTCTTCCTCTAATTATGCTGGGCTCGTGTCCATAAGTGGTCCCACGAGAAGGTGACAGACGGCGACGTTTAGGTTGCCAGCAGCGTCGAAGTTCTAAATGAATCATCCGTGCTCTTCTTATATGAACTGATGAGTCCTAAAGAAGAAAAATTCACTGAGCATTATTTATTTAGAAAAAGAAAAAGTAATAGAAAATTTTCAATTCCTTTGCAGAAAACAATGTTTTCGTCGAGCCATACCCACATCTTGTGATACTAGTCTATAAAAAACACAATTCCCTGCCTCTTCTGGAGTACCTCAAGGCAGCCACCTAGGACCCATAATATTCCTGATCTATTTCAACGACATGCTGTTGCTTCTCGATGGACCAAAACTTGCGTATGCCGACGACTTGAAATTGTTTCAGCCCATCAACAGCCCCGAAGATGTCAACGTCTTGCAGAGCCAGTTTAACATCTTTGCCGCCTGGTGTGATGTCAATTGCATTTTCTTGAATTACAACGAATGCACGGTAATTTCGTTTTCATGCAAGCGGCTTCCGTTATCGGCTGGTTATTTTCTTGGACATGAGGCAGTTGCACGAGTTGAGGATGTGAAAGACCTTGGTGTGATCCTGGACAAATGGCTGGATTTCAAGATCCACACAAACTACATCATTGATAAAGCTTCCAGATACCTAGGTCTTCTATTCCGTATGACAAAAAAATCAAGAATATTTATTATCTCAAGAGTCTTTAATGCAGCTTGGTTCGATCGACCCTCGAAAATTCCTCGGCTGTTTGGTGCCCCTACTATCAAAATTGCTCGGAGCGTATCGAGGTCATCCAGAGGCGTTTTTTTCGATCTCCGGCACCTGAACTGGCGAAACCTGTTCAGACTTCCCAGCTACAAAAACCGCTGCCGCCTAATCGACATCGAAACCGACACCGACTCTGAACAAGCGGTGTAACGATGGGTAGTCCTATGATGATTATCTCAGGAATGAGTGATATCGTACCGGATGTCTTAAGAAATATCTTCTAAGTTTTGAAAATTTTTCGGAGTATGACCGAGAATTTCTCGAGTTTTATTGGCTTGCTGATACGGAAGTCAACCTTTTTCGATCCTTTATCTGATCGGATAAATTACCTGGACTCGCCTTGAAGTGAGTCTCAGCCAGGCAACTCGATCTTGGTGTGCTGTGCCTTTTTGGGTGGCGCATAAGCAGCACGCTTACTTCGAGTCGATTAAGGCTTAATACAAATTGGCGCCCAACGTGGCGTTCAGCGAATCATGTGCTAAAGTTACAGCTGCCGTGGTACGGCCTCTGTGGCCGTGGTGTAGCTAGCTCCGACTTTCTGCCGAGAGCTTGGCGGTGGGTGTCTCTGCTGACGTCGAACACTGTTGGAGCTCTTAATGAGGATGCGCTCCTGATCCGCTAGCAAGCTAGGTGAGGTTTTGGCGGTGGCTTTTCCAAACAAAGATGGTGATGGTAATGCCAATGCTTCGCTCTCGGTACACTCGTGGATTCGGACACCCGCTGGGCGATCGGTCGCAATAGAATTGGCGGTGCGATTTTGTAGGCCGACCTCGTGGCGTTGAAATCCGTCCCACCGAGTGATCGATCTTAAATCCGGTTCGTGGCTGAAGTATGCTGGGTGTAACTGCTGTGGATGAAACAGGTGCGCCTATATGGCAGGCGTCGAAATTAGCACTTGCACGGGCACGGTATCTTCGCACGTCTTTACCTGGCTCATTAAAACCCTTTTCCTACACGCACTGTTTTGCCTAGGGCGCGATGTGTAGCTCAAAGACAGGGCTTCACAAAATAAAAAGTTATAAAATTTACCATTTCTAAACTACATCACTATATTTAAGTACCTTTTCTTTAAGAAAGGTGAAAAACGAATCGCGAATCAAAGGCACTTCCACATGCGATCACTAATCGGATCCAAGTAATTGGAAGTTGACCCTAAGCTGAAATACGTTAATCCCGAACAGTCTTTAGAAACTCTTCGGGGTTTTGACGATCTCAGTTCGTCGCATGTTCTATTGACTGTGATTCGGGTCTTGCTTTTCCTTTCCAAATCATGTCGCCAAACTAGATGAAAAAATCTTGAAGAAAGTAAGCATGGTATTCATTATTCGATGCGAAATCGACAAAGGCATCGAATCGACCAAAGCTGTTTGCATACTAAAAGGCGACCCGAAACAATGTTCAGCTAAATGAAGCATTTTAACTTAACCAAAGGTGCGACCGCTACATCAGATGTGTTGAAGCGGCAACGATTGGTGCTCCTGCCAAAGCCGGGAGAGCCACCAGGTGACCCATCAGCATATCGCCCTACATGTCTTCTTGACACGGCTGGCAAGGTGCTGGAGAAGGTGATCCATAGATGGATGCAGCTCTACACCGAGGGCGAGAACGGTGGATGCCATTCGACTAGTCATCGGAAGAGCAGACGAAGCCAGACTGAAAATCTACTGACTCTATATTAAAAAATTGTGAAATAGCCTATGAGTAGTCCCAACCATTCCTTCAAAGAGCGATAATTTGCTCACTGGAATGGTTTTACATTTTGTGAAAAAAAAATTGTATTGAAATGAATTGCTAAACTGTTTTGATAAGGTTTTGTGCCTGTTGGAGAAGAGGCTTGGAATAAGCTTAACTCCACTGGGCTTTCCCTATCCGAGGAAAAAAAAATAAAAAAAAATAAAAAAAAGAGGAGAGGAGACCGGTTTTACGAAGTGGTCAACCTTGACGTGAAGAACGCTTTCAACAGCGTCAGTTGGGCAACGATTGCGTCGTCACTCATTCATATGAGGGTTCCGGCACAAATCTGTAGGATGGTGGAGTGTTAATTCCTTAACCGCCAACTACAGTATATAACCAGCGAGGTATTAGAAACAGTCGGTGTCTCGGCAGGGGTTCGACAAGGATCGATACTTGGCCCGGTATTGTGGAACATTGTCTACCACGAACTACTGAGAATGCGTCTCCCCACGGATGTAAGACTTGTGGGATTCGCGCAACGACGTAGTTCTCCTGGCATCGGGCCCATAAACCGGAGAGGTTCAGCTGCTCGTCACAGTATCGATCGAGCAAGTGGAAAGTTGGATACGTTCCAAGAGATCAGCACCAGTTCGGTCTGGCTCACCACAAGTTCGAGATGGTGCTGATCACCAACCTGATTTCAGCTCAATCAGGGAAAATTGCGTGCGCATTCGAATCCAAGCGTGCAATCAAGTACCTGGGAGTGATATTTTTATTTTTTATTTATTTATTTGAGTCTTTGACTATTGTCATACAGACTTAATATTAAAATCTAACTTATGAGTAAGATTACAATACTATCAAAAATTAGTTAAAAATTAGTTTACATCACGGATTGCACTTTTAAACGAAGATTTAGATAAATGAAAGTCAAATAAGTGTGAGACAACATTAAAAGCTTGACAACATCGGTGTTAGGGGTGATTTTGTCCAAATACTGTTCTGCTTCTTGGCAACCAAAAAATCAACTGATTGCGAAGTTGTCGAGCTGGAGCGTAGAGGTTTAAACTCTGGAGCAGTTGGGGACAGTCAACAGCGTTGGTCAAAATATCGTAGATGAAGATTCGTTGCAGATAGTTTCTTCTTTGACTCAAAGGCGTCATTGATAGTAGGCCACACCTCTCAGAGTAAGGAGGTAGCCGTACGGGATCTTGCCAGGGCAGACGGCGTAATGCGTACCGCAGAAATTTTTTCTGGATTCTTTCAATCCTGTCACTGTGGACGGAGTGGTAGGGTGCCCAAACTGGAACCGCATATTCTAAGACGCTGCGTACTAGCGAGCAGAATAAAGTTTTCAATGCGTAAGGGTCTTCAAAACTTGACGTATTCCGACGAAGAAAACCAGCAAAGCAAATCCTTTGGCTGTAGTCGTCGCGACATGCTGGGAAAAAGTGAGGTTTTCATCAAAGGTAACCCCAAGATCTTTTATGGAGGTTACCCTTTCGAGTGAGCTTCCACTTAAAGCGTAGTCGTAAACGATTGAGGATCTACTTCTAAAGAAGCTTATGCACTTAAACTTACCGCCAGTGATGATCGACGACTGGCTGAGCTTTACGGCCCACGTCGACTACGCCTGTAAAAGAGCGGCGACGGCGACGCAGCCCCCTAGCGAGCCATGTCGAACAACTCAGCAATCCGATGCAGCAGAAGCAGGGTCCTGGCGAGCGTGACCTCGTCCATTTTGCGATACGGAACCGCAGCCTTGAGCAGCCAGTGTAATCTGCAGAACCTCTACAGTATTCAGCGACTGATGAACCTGCGGGTTATCAGCGCTTACCGAACAGTGTTCTCTGTAGCAGCTGATGTTGTAGCGGGAGATGCCCATCTCGGTCTTGTTAGAGGAAGATTTGAACTCAATGAGTCCGAAGCTATCAAATGAGCCACGCTAAACAGTAGCGCGTATGCGTGAATTAGACCCCCTTCTGAAATATTACCTCAGGCAGTATTGCCTTAGGCACATGCCCGATGTGCGGAAACATGTCAGAAAGGCTTGATGTCCAACTAGCATCACCAGCGGTCTGTGGACCATCGCTTGATCCTCAACTTCGGATTTTGGATGGATCGGAAACATGGAGAGGTGGATGACGCAGTTCTTGACTGGTTACGGATGCTTCATGCAGTACCACAGTGGCCTGGCCATTCTCCCCAACCTGCGGTGACACAGTTTAGACACCAGAGCACGTAGTGATCAACTGTCCGAGGTTCGAAGGGGTACGCATTAACATGCTTGCCGCCTGTGGACCCGACAACATCGTGCGAAGGAAGTGAGAGCGATGTGTTCACCCGGATCATGACTGCCCTGCAGAGGAGTTGGAACCAGCACCAGTCCGCGACCGGGTGACTCCTTCGCCGCGGAATATCTGAATAAACAGAGTGCGTCCGAACCTACCAGTAAAGCATACACAGATACGACATTACCTTCTGCGTAAGCCCAGCTACTTGGTACGTCGTGTTCGTTTGTAAGATACCTCCACCGTCACCGTCGCGGAGTATCCGAGTAGAACGCGCCCACGGCGACGATTGCTGTTGTGGTAAGACACTAGTAGGGGGAAGAGTATTCACGCCGCGGATTCATCTGAGTCTTAAGCGATGAAGCCCCGTACGAGTGCAGTGACAGGCGTCTAGGATAAGCTGCTTTTGATCGGCATATGACAGGCAAAAAGCCTAGGGTTGCCAGCCCTAAAGTTGTCAGCCAAAGAAAAGAGGAAGACCGGACCAAGGTCGGAGTAGAATGCTTTTTTGGCGGGGTGCTTTCTAGTAGAGTATACGGATGGAAGCTGCGGGGATAAGACAAGACCTTCTTCGCGTTCAAACTCGTAGGGAGAAGAATATTCAAGCCGCGGAATACTTTCGGACAGAGAGACTCTACGTCGTAGGCAGGTGAGTCACTTGAGTCTATGTAGGATGACGTTTTCGTCGGGAATCATCCGAGTAATTTCTAGAAATCCCGGACGTGTGCTGTGAGGCGCGTTTCCAGGATAAGCTGCTCTTGATCGGCACACGGGAGTGCAAAGAGGAGAGGACCTCGATCCCAAGCGGAGCCTAAACTTCAAGTCGTTAGAGGAGAAGTCATTGGTCTCTAGCAGTTGTCTCAAACAGAGGTGGTAACCAAGCGAGCCTCGAGTCACGAGTAAAATCCGGACCTCAGGTGGTCAGAGAAGAGGTCCTTAGTCTGGAATCGTAACAAGTGGCAGGGTAGATATGCTGGAGTTTTGACTCGAAACCGAGTAAGCCGATGAGCGCAGATGTGCGGACTTAATCTCCCATCACGGGTAAAGCCATCGTTGCAGGTCCGGATGGGAATTTTGACCAGAAGTCCGAGGTGGAATTTATGAGCGTAGGGGTACAAAGTATCTAGAGTCGAAAAATTGTACCCATTGTCCCAGACTATCATACTAGGAAAACGCGGAGGCTCGCCGTGCCTTGGAATGCAATCCGTGAAAGGATTTGCCAAATGGGTGATCCACTAATGAAAAAAAGGCAAAAGGAAAGCAAACATCAGTTTCTCTACAGTAAGACAATACTGGCAAATCCCCGGCCAAACGCCAGCACTGTACGTGGTAGGAGAACTTTGACAATTAAAACTCGTTCTTCACCTGGCTCTGCTTAAACTGTCTAATGGGCAAGATTAAGATAAAAATTGTTATGAGCTCGAATCTCACTGTATGATGGAATTTTTCAGCGCATTTTCGGCGATCGGCATTGAAATTTTGCAACCTCTTCTTTGGGCGTACAAAATGTTAATTGTTCGCTCCTACACGGTCGCTGATAAAAGAAGAAATTGATATTTGTTCCAGCCTAAATGAATAAATAAAAGGGGAAATTTTTTTTGGAACAATATCCTTGTAAAATAAATTCTCTCAATCAGAATTCTTAATTTTGGAATATGAGATTGCTGGGGTTCTATAATCCTTTTCTAACATTTCTGTTGAACATTCTAAATACTAGAGATAGAAAATAGAAGGCCTTTGTTTAATATTTTCAGAAAAATTCAATGTTTCAAAATTTGTCTGTCCGTATTCGGAATAACATCTAAAAAGGTTGACCGTTCGACAGAAAGTAGCAGGTGGCAACTGGTTCCGAGACTAAATATAGCCAAACAAACTAACTGACCAACTACTTAGCCCCTGTCCAAACAGTTGAAGTTCATTTTTGGGGTGCACCCTCAATCGACCAAAAGAGGATCACCCACTACCACCGATTGAAAGTCACTCCAATCGACAACAAACGGAAACCAAAAGTTAATTTACTTTTCAACTTTGGAACGCAACCGGACGGCAGCCAAACCGGACAGGTTGTTCGGTTTGTTCAACAACAAATCAACTGACGCCCACGACGACGACGTCTGAAAGTAAGTGTCCCCTTTGGATAGGGGGTGGATTTTTTTGTCGGGTTCGCCATAATTGTAAGAAACCAAGGTTGACCAATGACCATGAGTACATTGAGTAAGAGTGGTATGAAGTTGACAGGTTCTTGATTTTTTTTCACATTTGATTTAAGAATATTGAACATTTTAAACTGTATTTCCAAAGAAAACCCAATCACATTTGAAGGAAACATTTCCTTCGAGTTCGTTCACTCACTTTCTGCTTCATAAATTTCCCAGGAAATCGATTATCGAGAACATAAATGTGCTCATAAGAGTGCCGTGGCAGGCAGCTGGCTGCCCACATTTTCATGTCCAAAAATAAATCACTTTGATAGAAAGCTGCCATACAATAAATAAACCGCCCAGAATTCGCACACCGAAAACCGATAACCAGAAAAGCTCCGGGCTACAGCAGGTTCCGAAAACCTCAGCTTCGGAACATGAATGACGAAACCGATCGAGATAGAGAGAGATAGAGGAAGAAAAGGTGGTCCAAATGTGCTTCATTACCCAGAAAGGTGGGTTCATTGAGGGAGAGAGACTTGAAATGATAAAGTGGGATGGGGAATCCGCCCAATTTAGGCAGGTTCTTCCCTTCTTTCCCGAAGCAAGTCCAAATTTAACGGACCAGTATCCGGATTCGGAGCGTGAGTTTGGGAGGCACACGCACAGAACTTTTCCGGCCGGTGATTGAGAGTGAATGCAGTTTCGGTTCTTGTACAAACGATTCCGGATGATGATGATGATGATGACCAAAGTGGAGGAACCTCTCGTGTGATACCAGTCGAAGAACTCATTTCAAAATCCAATTAGGCTTTGAAAACATTAGATTGCTACATCTGGAAACAGACTAGTGAAACCAAACGGAAAATAATAATTTCGAAAGAGAGAGCAACACTTTAAAAACAATGCCAAAAATATATTCTAACAAATTGAACCAATCCAATATGGAATTGCTCACCGGAGCATCGTAAATTCTGACCAGGCGGCACAGGTCAACGTTAGAAGTATTTTTTACTCGGTAGCCCCCACCTTTTCCGGACCACCTTGATCCGGATGAGTTTGTGTCATGCATGCCACATCCCGACTCGGTCCGCCAGACATTGTTCTTTCTGGGCAATGAGGGAGTGGTTTCAATTTTGAAGCAATTTCGTGGCATGTAATTTCGAAACACATCCGCAAGGTGTCGGTCGTTCATGATTGTTCAGATATTGTGGAGCTTTTGCTACAGTCAGTACATCGCTGCCTGGACGAGATGATATGTATTATTGTAATCTAATTAATGCGGTAATTATTACGAGACAACAGGGGAGGCTGTTGAACACATTTAAAGCTAAGGGTAACACTGAAAAAAAAACCTTCGGTGTTTTGCAAAAATGTATCACACGTGAATAAACCTTTCGAATTAGTTTGCAGAATCCAAAATGTGAGCAGGGATAAGTACCGCTTAAACACCTCGTTAATTCCAGAAAATCGCGTAGAAAAGATCCAGAACAGGGGAAATAATTAAGAATGCGGGGCAAATGCAAAGAAATTTTAAGGAAATGAATGCACGCGGCCAGGTCCTAGTGGGGGCTTCGGAAAATAGATTTGTGTGGTTTTCTTTAAATGTTATTTTTCGATGATTTACGACGAAAAATAAGGCTGCTGTTTTTTACGTTTCGGCTAACTGAATTTCAGCCATCCGCAGAAAAAAACTTGTTTTGCCGCGTGTTTCCTTTACGTTTTTTTGTCTGAGAATGGCTGAAATTCAGTACGCCGAAACGTAAAAAACAGCAGTCTTATTTTTCGTCGTGAATCACCGAAAAATGTCAACTGAAGAAAACCAAAAGAAAGTGAGGTGATCAAAACCAAAAAAAAAAAAAGATTTTTGACGCCATTTTGAAATCCAAGATGGAGCGGTTTCCGCCTAACTTCAAAATGCTTTATGTTTATGAAAATAGTATGGAACTCCCACAATATGGATATAGGAAGAAAGGACTCAAAAAGTAGTAGTTGATTTTCGATTTCTGACGCTATGGTACACCATCTTAAAATCCAATATGGCGACTTCTGCTCAACAGTAAAGTATTGTAAATGACTGAAAATCGCATAAAAAACGGATTTAACGGATTTATGACAAAACAATAAAAAGAATTATAAAAAAATGACAATATTATGACAAAAAAAAATTACAAATCTTTGACTAAAATATATGAAAAATATGACAAATGTTATGAATTACAAAGAATGACAAAATTATGAAAAAAAAATAAGGAAAATATCTCAAAAATTTAATACATCTGACAAGAAAATAACAAAGCTTTGATCAATATATAAAAAAATTAAATACAAATATGGCAGGTGGTAGAAAATTTACAAAACTGAAAAATAATCTTACAAAACTAAAAAAATACCACAAAAAATATAACAATGACAATACTTGAAAACAAAACTTTTCAATATCATGGAAAATAAGTCAATTGTGATAAAAAATGACAACAAAACCTAAAAAAATGACAAAGATAACAAAACCCAAGCAACCAACTGTCACTTATTTACTTGAATAAAGGTTTTGAAAGTATAATAAGCTGAAAAAGAGAATTAACTGCCGAATTCCTTTGAGTGAACTTTATGTACTCATTAATGAACTTTAAAGTTGCAAAAGTGATTAATATGTACGTTGTGTGTGACTTGTTTTCCTCAATCCTCATTTGCTCATTTAACGATTTTATGGAAGCTGAATTAAAAGGCCGCTGGAAGCTGAATAGGAGGTCATTAAGACTTGTTTTGGAACTTGAAAGTTACAATAAAAACTTAGATTTTGAGCTGAATAGAACGTACTTCATATCAATGATGAGGCTGAGTAAGCTTTTTTGTTCCTGTTTTATGGGACTTCTGGTTGCTTAGGAATTTGACAATAAAATTACAGAATTCTGACAATACTACAAAAGTATTACAATTGTGATAAAAATATAACCAAATGACTAAAATATGACCAAATTCAGACATAAATATGATAAAAATATGACAAAACTGTGACAAAAAACACATTATGACAAAAAATTGATAAAACTTTGTTACAGTTCTGTCAGATATATGTCATTGTATTATAAATTTTTGTAATAAATTTGTAATTTTTTTTATTTGTCGTACTTTTGTTAAAGTTCTGCAAGATTTTTTTTATTTGATTTTCAAAATTTTTTCATAGTTTTGTATCTTTGTTTTGTTTTGATTATAGTCGTTTTAACATCTTCATCACATTCACGACTTATAACAGTGATGCGTTTATCGGAAAATTACTGAAAAACTTATTCGGTACAACTGTGTTCGACAATTACTCTTGCGGATTCGAACTTATGGAAATTGTCTCAAGAAGCAACTAACTTGCCAACTGAGCTATATATATATATATGAACCATTCGAAGCGCCCCTCAACTGGAGAACCAATTTTTATTTCTCATCATTTAAAAAGAAATTCAAAACGTTAGAAAGTTTTATTTTCAAACTGCCTTTTTCATTAAAATATATTCATCTATCTTTTTTTAGAATTGCGTAGGTACGATTCCATTTAAATTTGAAAATTATAGAATAAAAAAAAATTGATTCTAACAATTATTATTGATTTGTAGCATAACTTTGTCAAAAATCTAGCTTTGTCGAGAACTTAAAAGAACTAAAATAATGATTTAGAAAATTTAAACTTATTCGGTTTTTTTTAAACTGTTTCATTGCAATATTTTCTGAAAAAAAAGGATTTTTTTTATCTAAAGAACAACAATACGTGTGTAACTTTTGAATAACGTAAACCCACCATTGTTACGGAGAAATGTATTTGTTGATATGCCAATAATATTATAACATAAAATGTTGAAAAAAATATGAAAATCTAAGCAACTCCGAGAAATTAAAATCTGCACTGAATTTTCTTGGCAACACAGAATGAATTAATTTACTGTGACTATAAAGGCATTAAAACCTTTTAAAATCGAACGACTATTTATCGTTCTGGCGATTTGTATGTGTGATTTTGTTTATCTGTTCATCTGACTCAAAAGATAAGAATCTTGAATAAACGTAGTTATTTTCTTGAACAACATATTGCATTTTGAATTTTATAAATATTATTTCTACTTTCGTTTTAATCAGATTATTAGTAAACCTCTGCAAATGCGGCTATTTAGATCGGTATCAAAAGGGATGAAACTACTTACTCCTCTGCTGAAAACAGGAAAATCTCTTTTATCATGAATTTATTATACTTCATGAGAAATCACACAACCTTACTCAACTATTGATGATAAATATCTCAAAGCTTAACATTTTAACTAGACACTGGGTACCTCCACCACAATTTCCGTTTCCATACTCCGAGCATTTGAATGGTCGAAAATGAAAACGATACGCAAGTGCAAAGCATTTGGAATCATTCAAAAGTTGGCTAGTTTTTTTTCCAAAACTGAGCAAGGTTATTTTTGTAAAGTCTGTCCGCTCTTTGTAGTCAAACTCACTGGTGGAGTTAATAAAACTGTTCAATTGTTAAATCTTGTTACTAAGACACTGACTTGTTTTTCAAAACTCACTGCAAAAAAAAACGCTGTAAGTATTTGATAAGATATAAAGAGACGAATCTTTTCAGGAAACCTCTTTAATAAAATTAAATTTAATGATTAGCAATCTATATTTTATTTGTCTAGACACGTGCTTATTTGTGTTTAAAATGTTTATTTGTTTTAGATTGTCACGTCTTTAAATTGATATTTCAATAGAGCTTTAATGGAAGTGAAACATATGTAAAATTATTGAATAAATACATTGACGAGCTTCGATAAGTAATGAAGCAGTATACGGCTTCAAATTGGAACTCAAAAGAGAAAATATTTCGATGAAATATAATTGAATCTTCTGTAAATGGCTTTTTTACACTAATATTGTAATAGATTCAAAATTAATAAGACGTAGTTTTAACCATAAAACCAGTGATGCGCATTTGAGTAAGTTGAAATCATACCAACAGATTTATTTTTGACTGAAAATAAATAAAGTACGATTTTCAAAATTAAATGGCTTATGGATTTCTAATCTGATAGAAATAAACAAATGGTCATTTCATATCCCCAACTAGATAAACAAATGTAAATTTAACTTCTTACCGTTAAAAAAACATTTGTCTGCGTTTTGCTTAATACTAAGCCAGCCACAAACAGAATACATAATTCTTTGAAAATACTTTTTTTTTAATTGCCTACATGCTGCTGAATTTTCTTCATTTTTATCATCAACATTTTTCCTATCACAGTTTTTATTTTTTCCAATCACTCAAAAAAGTTTGTTACTGAATCACCCCCCCTGAGAGCAATCTCTAGATCCGCGCCTGCCAATTTTATTTCGTTACTTTCTGGTCATTGTACATGCTTAATGTTGTTGTTATGTTTAGGGGCCGTTCACTAATTACGTAAGCACATGGGGGGGTGGGGGTGTTTCACACTTGCTTACGATCTCTTACTAGGGGGGTAGGGGGGGTTTCCAAATATCTTACGTAAGAAATGTTACATTGGTAATTCGTCACAGATTCGTTCGTCCTCAGGTTTTTTTTTCTCACTACCTATTTGTTGGTAATTTTTGATGTTATGTTATTTATCTTTTGATGTAATTTATTTAATAAAAAAATTGCAGGTTCTATAAAACTAATAGAGATCCAATTCAAACCAACATGCCACCAGAAACACTAAATCACATTATTAAAAAAGACCGTCGCTATTCGCTTTTCATCATAACAATCATTTTAATTGAGAAATTTATATTAACAAAAAGGAAAATGGCGCTTTCTTACACCACGATTTGAAAACATCTTATTTCGAAAATGACTTCATCAAGTAGAAATCTTTAAAATTCAATATGAGGGGCTTAAGATAATGAATTTCTAGACGGTTTTTCAGTAATACCAACCAAGCCACTACCAACTCTAAATTTTACAAACTATTAATCAAAAAATCGTAAAACTTTATCGCTTATCGCTGAAATGAATCTCAGCTCAGCTTTTAGGTTAATTAACAACGTAATTGTCGTTTAACATTTTTACACCAATTTTAGTAGCATAGAAAAATATTTTTTTAGATTTTTATGAATTTGAGGTCAAAAACATAACATTTTTATGGTACCTTGGTCAACCTGATCTTTCACTTTTTTTTAAAATCGGAATTTAGATTTTATATTGTTTATTCGATTGTGTAAACTTATTGAAGATTATTGTAACCCCGAACATGCCATGTCTTACAAACTTAATGTTTTCTACAATCATTTTAGACATTTTATCTGTTGTTTTGTATGAATTGTGCTTTTCAAATACAGTTATTAGCTTTTACTTAAAAAGTGCTTTGCTTTGAAGCATGGATGACATATTTTTATTATTTGCAAGCAAGTTTTTGAAAAAAAAACGTGTCAATTTCTCAAAGATTTTAAAACGTAAGATCTTACTAGGGGGGGAGGGGGGATTTTGAAAAATCTTACTTTGTCTTACCAGGGGGGGAGGGAGGGTTGAAAATTTTCAAAATCGTGCTTACGTAATTAGTGAACGGCCCCTTACCCTACCACGATATGCCGAGAAAATGTAAACATGAGAAATCAGCTGTTCGTTTGACAAGTAGGGAAATTCCTTATAGACTGCATGTTTTGATGATAAATTCGATTAACATTAAAGAATCGTGACGTCACAACGCTTTGCAAAACCCTGGTTTTAAGAAACAGCGCGTTGTGACGTCACGAAACTAATTTTTTTTCATAAAAAACCGCTAACGATATCAAAACCTAAAAACACCGTTTTGTTTCTCATAATCTGATGAATCCCTGATCTCGTTTTTGTTTCAATTGGTCAATCAGAAGAGTAGATTTTAGTATTTTGGTATAAAAAATAGAAAAGTCTAAAAAGAGGCGCGTTGTGACGTCACGGCTTGAATAAATCTTGGTTACAAACGCTTCAATTTTTTTTTCGTAAGTTTCAGTTGATAGCCAATAGTTTTTTTGATTTAGCAATTTTTTTTTTTAATTTGAACTTAAAATATTAATGATATGATGGAAATGGCAGAAAAATGTTTTGCAAACGTTGTGACATCACGCTGGAATGGGTCATATTTATATAACACAAGGCCATAGTTTGTCTTAATTTTGTCATGTTTTGTCATATTTTTCATATTTTTTGAAAATATTTTTCATTATATTTATGGGGTTTTCTTATATTTTTGTTAAATATTTCTCATTTTACTGAGGTTGTTGCATTGGTCATTTTATGAAACATTTTTGTTAGAATTTTGTTATGTTTTCAGCCGTCATAATTTTGTCATATTTTTTTCATTATTTTGTCATATTCTAGCACGTTCGTCATATTTTTGTCATTTTTATGTTGAATTTTAGCCATATCTTTACCAACTTTGACATAATTGTTTTATCTTTTATTAAATATTATTCAGGTTTTTGTGACTTTATTGTAATTATTTTGTTATTATTCTGTCATATTTGTATGCTTTTTTTGTCAAATATTTGTCCTTATTTTAGATCTTTCCGGTTTTTACCATTTATTCAAATTTTGTCATATTTTTTTTATTGTCATTTTTGTCAATTTTTTCATAATTTATTTGTCATATTTTTGGCATAATTTTTTACTACATTTGTCGGATTTTATGCAAAGTCCTGTTATTTGTCACTTTTTAGTTTGTCATAGTTTTTTTTTCAGATTTTTGTCATTTGATTGTCAAATTTAAATCACGGTTTTTTCATATTTGTGCTCCATTTTTTTTGTATTTTTTTCATTATTCTGCCTTACTTTTATAACATTTTTTCAAACATCAAGTTCACTCTTAAAGAAATGTTTTTATTCATTATAATAAAAGTATTCATCGCAACGAGGCGGTAGACTCTAAAATACCTCACATATCAAAATGTAACATGTGACAATTATGCTTCCAGCGGCAGTACACTTAATACCCATAATGTAAGGAGTTCATGTGATTTTCAGTTATTTACAGCACTTTGAAGTTAAGTTGAAGCCACCATGTTGGATTTCAAGATGGCGTCGGACAAAGAATTTCAACTTCTATCCGTTCAGCCTCTTCAACCTTTAGACATATTGTGGAAGTTTCATGCCACCGGTCTTTTATTGCCAGTTCAGGGTTGCTAGCGAACCGGGAAAACCGGTAAAACCGGGAAAAACTTTGGAATTTCATCGTGCCACCGGGATACCGGGAAAAACCGGGAATTTCGGCACCTCACCGGGAAAATGGTCATGTTTGAAATTTTTAACGGAATTTCAAAAATACTTTTAAAATTGTTTCTAAATTTAAGAGTAGTTTTTGTCAATCACGATATAGATGTATGTCATAAACGCTTATTTTCGTTTATTAGTAAACAATAAAGTTTGAATCGCGTTTTTATCTAATTATGAAGCAATATGACATAATAACTCAAATGCTACAAAATTTAATAATTAAACTATTATCGACAAAACTATCTACAGTAGAACCTGGACAAGTAAAAGTCAAAGGACTGAACTTTTTTTCTCGCTCAAAGAGGTTTCTAACATCAAGTGCTCTATAATAGAGGGTCAACAACATACAAATGGTTTAGAAATGCAACTAAACAATGTGTATTTGATAAAAATCCACTGATTTATAAGAAACCAGTTGAAGCAGCAGTTCGAAGTTTTCTTGAGTGAATTTCAATATGGAACTATGGATATTTTTTCATTGATAATAATTTTGGTACCAAAACTTCAATACAAAAGTGGTATTTTTTCTAATTTCCTTGGTCTAGTCAGGGAAACGACTCTAACTTATAGAGGTTTTACACTCTCACTTAAAGAGGTTTTGTGCTTTAAAACTTGGGACTTGGTGTTTTCTCTCACTTATAGAGGTTTCTCGCTTATACAGGTTCCACTGTACCAGTTTTAGTTTTAGTTCGGAATGATTCAGTGTTCGATGTACATATTTAATAAAATTATTTTATACAAATAGCAAATAATTTGGCAGTTTGAGACGTTTTAAAGCATAGTTACACCTATTTTTCGCCAGAAAAAGATATTGTTTTGTATATTTCGTTTGAATTGGCCTGAGGAACGAAGCATTATGTCGCAAGTATTTAGTTTTTAATTCTTCCTACGTAAAACTTTTGCTTAACGTTTCCTACGCTGAAATATATGTCTTATGTAAAAGTTGTATCGAAAATAAGCTCTTGTCGAATCTAAGGTCTCTACCCTGATACAAAATAAAATCTTAGATTCTTACAAACAAACAACAGGTTAAGTTAAAAAAAATGGTACGCAAAGCGTCACATTTAAACGCATGGGAATCCATGTATATCACCACATCGGAAAGGCCACTTATGAACGAGGTTGACGCTCCAATCATATCACCGCTTTTCAACCTGCTCAAACCAAATTCTCAACAACCCTTCGACGAATACTATTGGATAGTATGAACATGTATAAGTGTTTTTCCTTTATCTAGTCAGTCGGACATCGTCCTGTAGATGGGCAACATCGAGCCGAAAACCGGTCGACAAAAAAAAAGGAAATTTAATTCCTTTTTTCCGTTACTAAAAACATTAAGTGTCGTGTTCTGAATACGTCGTGTGTTATTTGTGCAAACAACAAATCTTACAAACAGTTAGAAGTTAGAGGCCCTTAGCATTGATTTTTTTTATTCTACATGATTTTACATTAAAAAAATCGTATAATAATTAGGAAAATCATCATTTATAACCGAGAAAAAACCTGGGAAAAACCGGGAAAAACTTTGGAATTTCAAAACGAAAAATCGCTAGCAACCCTACAGTTGCAATTTTTTCCCATTGAAAAAGACAGACACCACGTTTTTTGCGAAAATCCGAACTACAAAACCGCGCAAATAAGTTAATACACCAATTTTTTTTTTGAGAAATTATTATTTGCGATGAAAAATACCCGGGAGAATATTCTTAGTGTATGTCTGGATGAACCCAGTTTGTTCCAAATTTGAGTAAAGCCGACTGGAGAAAACATACAAAATATATTGGAAAATAGTTCACTGAAATGCCGAAATGCCATCTTGTGCCTCTCTAGGGCCCATGTTTAGGAAATAGTTAAAACTCAATGAATATAAAATAACATAATATTTGTATTCGGCAACACTGAAGATAAATGGAATAAAATAAACTTCTCTGGCAACGTTTGTTATTTTGGCAACATCAAACAAAACAAACAATACAAAGTCAGTCATTGATCTATTCTCGTGAGTGACAGACGCGTCTAACTGAATTGAACTCGCGACTGTGGCGTAGTTGGCTGAATAAAAACAGATAGCATAGATGGTCAAGGCTGCTGCTCAATAAAAAAAAAGGTTTCTAATTCAGCCTGTGGTAGAAAGACGGATTGGCACTGTGGCTGCAGATTTTTGAGGCTACTGCTACGAAGCTCGGGAAGCGCAGATTTTTAAGGTTGTTGCTGCTGTTTGTTAGTTTCTGAATCGGTCTCCGGTGGGAAGACGGATTGGCACAGGAAGCGCAGATTTTTAAGGCTACTGCTAAGATTGTTTGTTTCTGATTCGGCCTCCAGTGGGAAGCAGATTGGCACAGGGAGTTCAGACTTTAAGGTTGCTGCGACGAAAAACTATTTACGGCTTATGTTCTTTCGTTCTTTGATAGTTCATGTTTCTCTAATTTCTTTCATCACATATGAAAATGTGATCATTTTCAGGTACAAAGATGTACCAAGCGATTTCATAACATCAGTATTGATTTCAACAGAGCAACACCTCCCTGTGTAACTGGTCTGCTCGGAACCTTGAGCGGCACTGATTGCTTCTTCATCTGACCGTAAGTTGCGGCAAACCCGAAGCAATCGACCATGTGCTCGCTCGGCTAAAATCCCGAGTCGATGGGTGGGGTTAGAGAAACAAGAGAGATCAATAGAGGGAAAGATCACATGCGGGATATACATGGTGTTTCGATAGATGGTCCAGCAGTTGATCGGCAGAGCTCGATTGCTCGTGTTCGCCGGTTCCATCACGTTCACCGTGGTGGAATTGGCTAACGCGCCGTTGTACCGAAGCGGAGATTGCAGGTTCAAGTCCTGTCGGTGAGCCGTTGTATCTTTTTCGAAATTTTCATGATATTTACGGCTTATGTTCTTTCGTTCTTTGATAGTTCATGTTTCTCTAATTTCTTTCATCACATATGAAAATGTGATCATTTTCAGGTACAAAGATGTACCAAGCGATTTCATAACATCAGTATTGATTTCAACAGAGCAACACCTCCCTGTGTAACTGGTCTGCTCGGAACCTTGAGCGGCACTGATTGCTTCTTCATCTGACCGTAAGTTGCGGCAAACCCGAAGCAATCGACCATGTGCTCGCTCGGCTAAAATCCCGAGTCGATGGGTGGGGTTAGAGAAACAAGAGAGATCAATAGAGGGAAAGATCACATGCGGGATATACATGGTGTTTCGATAGATGGTCCAGCAGTTGATCGGCAGAGCTCGATTGCTCGTGTTCGCCGGTTCCATCACGTTCACCGTGGTGGAATTGGCTAACGCGCCGTTGTACCGAAGCGGAGATTGCAGGTTCAAGTCCTGTCGGTGAGCCGTTGTATCTTTTTCGAAATTTTCATGATATTTACGGCTTATGTTCTTTCGTTCTTTGATAGTTCATGTTTCTCTAATTTCTTTCATCACATATGAAAATGTGATCATTTTCAGGTACAAAGATGTACCAAGCGATTTCATAACATCAGTATTGATTTCAACAGAGCAACACCTCCCTGTGTAACTGGTCTGCTCGGAACCTTGAGCGGCACTGATTGCTTCTTCATCTGACCGTAAGTTGCGGCAAACCCGAAGCAATCGACCATGTGCTCGCTCGGCTAAAATCCCGAGTCGATGGGTGGGGTTAGAGAAACAAGAGAGATCAATAGAGGGAAAGATCACATGCGGGATATACATGGTGTTTCGATAGATGGTCCAGCAGTTGATCGGCAGAGCTCGATTGCTCGTGTTCGCCGGTTCCATCACGTTCACCGTGGTGGAATTGGCTAACGCGCCGTTGTACCGAAGCGGAGATTGCAGGTTCAAGTCCTGTCGGTGAGCCGTTGTATCTTTTTCGAAATTTTCATGATATTTACGGCTTATGTTCTTTCGTTCTTTGATAGTTCATGTTTCTCTAATTTCTTTCATCACATATGAAAATGTGATCATTTTCAGGTACAAAGATGTACCAAGCGATTTCATAACATCAGTATTGATTTCAACAGAGCAACACCTCCCTGTGTAACTGGTCTGCTCGGAACCTTGAGCGGCACTGATTGCTTCTTCATCTGACCGTAAGTTGCGGCAAACCCGAAGCAATCGACCATGTGCTCGCTCGGCTAAAATCCCGAGTCGATGGGTGGGGTTAGAGAAACAAGAGAGATCAATAGAGGGAAAGATCACATGCGGGATATACATGGTGTTTCGATAGATGGTCCAGCAGTTGATCGGCAGAGCTCGATTGCTCGTGTTCGCCGGTTCCATCACGTTCACCGTGGTGGAATTGGCTAACGCGCCGTTGTACCGAAGCGGAGATTGCAGGTTCAAGTCCTGTCGGTGAGCCGTTGTATCTTTTTCGAAATTTTCATGATATTTACGGCTTATGTTCTTTCGTTCTTTGATAGTTCATGTTTCTCTAATTTCTTTCATCACATATGAAAATGTGATCATTTTCAGGTACAAAGATGTACCAAGCGATTTCATAACATCAGTATTGATTTCAACAGAGCAACACCTCCCTGTGTAACTGGTCTGCTCGGAACCTTGAGCGGCACTGATTGCTTCTTCATCTGACCGTAAGTTGCGGCAAACCCGAAGCAATCGACCATGTGCTCGCTCGGCTAAAATCCCGAGTCGATGGGTGGGGTTAGAGAAACAAGAGAGATCAATAGAGGGAAAGATCACATGCGGGATATACATGGTGTTTCGATAGATGGTCCAGCAGTTGATCGGCAGAGCTCGATTGCTCGTGTCCGCCGGTTCCATCACGTTCACCGTGGTGGAATTGGCTAACGCGCCGTTGTACCGAAGCGGAGATTGCAGGTTCAAGTCCTGTCGGTGAGCCGTTGTATCTTTTTCGAAATTTTCATGATATTTACGGCTTATGTTCTTTCGTTCTTTGATAGTTCATGTTTCTCTAATTTCTTTCATCACATATGAAAATGTGATCATTTTCAGGTACAAAGATGTACCAAGCGATTTCATAACATCAGTATTGATTTCAACAGAGCAACACCTCCCTGTGTAACTGGTCTGCTCGGAACCTTGAGCGGCACTGATTGCTTCTTCATCTGACCGTAAGTTGCGGCAAACCCGAAGCAATCGACCATGTGCTCGCTCGGCTAAAATCCCGAGTCGATGGGTGGGGTTAGAGAAACAAGAGAGATCAATAGAGGGAAAGATCACATGCGGGATATACATGGTGTTTCGATAGATGGTCCAGCAGTTGATCGGCAGAGCTCGATTGCTCGTGTTCGCCGGTTCCATCACGTTCACCGTGGTGGAATTGGCTAACGCGCCGTTGTACCGAAGCGGAGATTGCAGGTTCAAGTCCTGTCGGTGAGCCGTTGTATCTTTTTCGAAATTTTCATGATATTTACGGCTTATGTTCTTTCGTTCTTTGATAGTTCATGTTTCTCTAATTTCTTTCATCACATATGAAAACGAAAAACTTGTTCTGATTCAGCCTCCGGTAGAAAAGACGGATTAGCATGGGAAGCGCAGATTTTTAAACTTGCTGATGCTGTGTTTTTTTTCTGTCTCAGCTTCAGGAGAAAAATACCGATATGAAAAGATTGGGAAGGCTGTTGCTAGGATGGTTTTTAGATTGTTCCGGCTCTAGTAAACAAAGACAGAACGTCAGGAAAATCACAGATTGGGAAGCCTGTTGTTAAGAACTTTTTCGGATCGTTCCGGCTCTAGTAAACAAAGATAGAGCACCAAAAAAAACATAAATTTGGAAGGATGTTGCAAAGATTTTTTTCGGATTGTTCCGGCTGTGGTAAGCAAAGACAGAGCGACAGGAAAAGCGTAAATCGGGAAGGCTGTTTCTAGGAATGCTTTCGAACTATCCTGGCTCTGGTAAACAAAAACAGAACGACAGGAAAAGCACTGATTGCATCATGCATCAAGTAGCAAAAAGTGGATTTTCTCAGCACGAGTCGTAAATTTCCAATTACGTCCGATTACGATAATTACGTATAGTGCTGAAAAATTGAGTTTGGCAACGAGTTGCTTACACAATTATAAGAAAATTCCAAAAATTCCCTTGAAAATGTATTAGTTAACCTACAAGAAGCGCATGTCAACAAATAACCCTATGTGGACCACCGTACCAACGACTGAAAATCTATGCTCAAGTAGATCGTGGAATGTAATTTTTAACACAAAATTGAGTGATAAAAAGAAGAACTTTTTGATTCCGTTTTTAATGTCGAAATGTTAACTTTTCAACACTGAATTGCATAAATGTGTTGATCTCAATTTCCTCAAAAATCTTTTAATGATTACTTTTATTTTCACCTGGATGTTAGCCTTTTTTTGAGTGAAATAAAAGTACTGGAAAAAGTCTAAAAGCAGATTTTTTTTCATATTGTCAAAATCAATTTTAAAATTAACATGATCCAGTGACATTAATAGCTGGTTGAAGTTTGTTATTCTTAAAGGTTTGTTTTTTTTTTCTACGACGAAGGCTCCAATAATTGATTCTGGTTTCGTAGATTTGTGAATACTTTCGTTGCGTTGGTTGCATCTTTTAACGAGAAAAGAATCCTCTGCCATCACCCAAGGAGGAAACGATAGGCAACAAACTTCGGACACGATTTCTTTCACAGATTCCTGTCACGTTGGACGACTTAATCAGGGTAGTCGGCCACCGTGCAATAGCTGCCCCGGTAAGTCGAACGTTTCCAGAAAATTGTAGGTTAGGTTGACATCATCGAAAGGTGAGTTCTTCCTTACCGAGACAAGACAAGGATGTTCCGGGAAAGAAAGTGACCGTACCTGGAACGATTGAATGATGTGCTCTCTTTCGGTTTGATGCCGAACATCAAATATCGATCGATGGCTCCCAGGAACATAAATCTTCCGGCCCCAAAACCGAAGAAGGAAAGTATGGGCTTGCGAGGCGAAAGACGAAATTCAATTACACCTCGTTGTGAAGTGCTGTTTGCTGGTTGCTTCTCTCGGATCGGACTGAGGGCTTCGCGAAAATCAAGAGAGGCGAACATAATTTATGTAAATAAATTATTACTGCACCGGCTATCATTCAGAGCCTTCTTGGATGGACGACACGCGAAACATAACCAACGACCGCCGCGCCGCCGTCCGGAGGAGATTTCCCTGCTTGAGTTTGAGAGACAGTAACAGCAACAGTCAGTCAGATTGTTGTCGATGGCCGGATTCCGGTGTCTTTAACGTTGCTTTCTTCTCTTTCTTCGGGTTTTTTTTAATATTATTTATTTATCTGCTACGTGATCCAACCGGCAAATCCCGAACCTGAACGAAGGTTCGATGGCGAGTTACCGGAAGCGCATGGAAGGAAGTTATTTATGATGCGATCCGGATTCGATGGATTGAAATATTGTTTATGAGAAACACGGCGTGGATGCACAGTAATGACCTTAGCAGTCTTGTTCCATGGGAAAATAATTCGCTAAGTACATTCATTAGAGAATGCATTATGATTCACTCAACTCTTCTAATCCGAACTAAAGAATAATTATAATTTTCACTAACAATGACAAAAATATCAAATCTTATAATGTGTTTTGTTTATTTTTTCAGGTATGCCGACTTTTATTTCTACAATAATGTAAGTAAAAACACAGGAAACCATTAAAGAAAGAGCAGGGATGTCCATCTTACCTAATGATATTAAGTATGGCTTTAATTCCGAACAGAAACGGCTTACTTCCTGGTATATATGAAATAGACTACTAGCTGACCCGGCAAACTTTGTTGAGCCTTTGATTTTGTTATTTAAGCACTGTTTCTTAGTCCATAAGTGGATTAAAGCAGGTGTCGTGGGATCAGAATTATAGTTCGTTATTGGAGTTTCGATATTTTTTTAGTTCATTCAATTCATCGCTCAGGGAATGGAAAATGGCAATATGTGACACAAAAAACGCAAATCCACTAAACGCTAATTAGGCCGCTAATATTTAGAGAGCGAATTTATTTTCTCGCTGAATTCTAAGTGAGCTCTTTTTTCTTCGTTTAAATTTTTGTAGTGCGAATTCCTCAACATTTTAGCACATATGATTAACATTTTTGAACATATTGTTAATTAAAAATTGTCAAATGCAATGCAATTATATTTATTGGATTGAGCCACTAAATACGGCTAATCGTAAAACCTTATTTGCGAAATTGGTCTTCCGGATTTCATTATTCAACAAATGGCGTAATCTCTCATGAAATTTCGGTATTCGGTACATTTATAGCAAACAAGAGAATTCCAAAGAAATCTACTACTCATCCTTAAATTAGTTTGTTTTTTTTCTTATGAGGAAATGTGCTTTTGTTTTTACTTACGTTACAGAGTATGTTTATTGGCTATGGGCTTACCTGAAAGTAGAGTGAAAAAAATAGATAAGATAAATATTACGTAATTAAAGCATATTTTTTTGTTTTGTTTCTACACGAAAACAAACAATCAAGTATGAACATTTTATAGACCGCTGTAAGATTTGTATAGAAATTTCAGATTTATAAATTTGGAGGTTCTGGATGCACTACTTGATAGTTGTCACGCTTTTTCAATCCTAAAAGAAATTTAAGATAGTTGAGCCAAGAATTTGCCTATTGAAGTAACTTCAAAGACGAAAATTTATTATTTGATTATTTCATTATTGGATTTGTGGTCTTTGGATGACTTGTGGGAGAAAGTGGATCCGTAGCTACAAAGATTTACTGACTTTTTGCTCCCATATGTTTTTCAATGCCTTTTGGGTTACCAAGCATCAGTGTAAAGTTTGGGATGATTTGGTTGATTCCTGAGTTAGTGCAACGTGTTTCATTTTTTTATGGAAATTTGTATGGAAGAAGAAATTTTTATACATTAAATTATCCAGAATATTATAAAAAAAAAGCTTGAAATGAAGTTGGAATTTGATTTTTGGTTTTGACTATTCTTAAGCTTCATTTTTTGCTTACATGACAAGCTGTTCAGTATTTCATGAAAAAAGTTATAACCATTTCAAAATAACCATAAAAAAGAGGAATCCACTGCAAAGTATTTAAAAATTTTTCTCATCCTACTGTTACACAGCTTTCAAATAAGCAGCCAAAATCTCTATAATTAAAAAAAAATATTTTGAATTAAAATAGTATAACATCGAATATCTTTTCTCGATTACAAGTTAGGTTTATGCTTTATTGACATGAATTGTACTGCAAGAATCAAGAAATAGTTTTCATCCAAAGTTATATTTTTTGGAACTTTCAGTACATCTCTGGCGATTTTTGAATGAAATTTTTTGTTGTCCCATAAAAATTTCCATACAAAATTAAAACTCGTTCCGCTAATTTGGGACTGGACAGCAAAAACAACCAAAAAAAAGTTACGGGAGGTGTAAAACTTTTTGAAATTTCCATACAAAGCTTGCAGCGGTCCAATGTACACATACGCTTGGAAGGAGTGGATTATCTGAGGACCCAATCCAAGCTAAGTATATTTTTTATTAAGTTTAAATGTCAGTTATGCTGCAAATCTGCCTTCTGATATTGTTTCTGTTTTGCAAATAGTTTCCAGTTTTTCCAACTTGCGTGAAACATTATTAAAAAAAATTAACTAAGGTTTGTTTCCAATTCACGGAAATTTAAAGCTTTTAAGTTATCCACGTCCAGAAAGCTTTAAGTATGTTTATGTTGAAATGAGCAATTCAACGCAGGTTTCAGTGGTGGAATAGAATATCGTTTATTTGCTATCTTAGTAAGGTATTTAAATGGCTACACTCTCCACTAGCGATTGTTAATTCCACCAGCGATCGTCAATACGCGTTTAGTAAGATTTTAAAAACTTGCTCAGGCGATTGCCAAATTCACAGTGAAAGCTTTTCACATTGTTAAGTTTTTTCTTCCAATGATTTTGCCTTTTTTCTGTACTGAAATTTAGATAAATAACGATGTCCAACAGTAATATTGCTGCTGATCGATAGTTCTGGATGACAGAAATCAAATCGCGTCCAAGATGGTAATCTAAAACTCATTTTTTTTTTTTAATATTTCATCCGATCGAAGTCTTTTTAATGCTGGTTTTAAATTACCAAATTGTCGACAAGTCAACTTAAAACATTATTCATAGTCTCATTTTCCTAGCAAACGAGATTTACGGTGTTATTGTAATAAGTGAAAAAACTAAGTTATATTATTAAGGCGTTCATAAAGAAAGCACTATTATCAGGAAAATGTATGTCTCAAATCAGATGAGCAAGTAGTCACATCGTTACATGGCCAAAAAAGGTTATTAAAGTAACAAAAAATGTGAATTATGATGATGTTTTTTTTAGATTTCTCACACTAGAGTAAATTGAAATTAGATTTTCAATCAAACGTATTCTAAATTTTTAAGAAGCAGGCCTGATACATGCATGAAACGAAATTTCTACTTACCCTGAGACAAATATTGAACAATGCTAAACAATGAAAAATTCATTTGCTTTTCTAATATTGACTTATTATCTTGAGCTTTTTTTGGTGACTGATTTTATTTTCTATGATTTTTATTTGCTCAAGGCTCAAACCATACAAACATATATAAAAATATATACATAAGGGAGATAAGGGCATAACGAGCACCCAAGGTATAATAAGCACTCCATTTTTCTACAAAAGTTCGTATTTTCTTAAACAATTTTTCATGAGGATTTGTTTCGTACTACCTATAGTATTAATTTTTCACCAAAAAAGAAACATCCTTTTCATCTTTACAGAAATATTAAATAATAACCAGCTAGGTTCTCAAGTGACAAAAATATTATAATTTTTGAGCACCACCAAATAAGCTTTTATGACCTTTAATTAATCTTGATCTGAAAAGTACGCACTGCAACATGATTTACACATTGTTTCTCAATTTTCACCATCATAAATTTTTTGATTTTTAACTTTAATCAATTTTAAAACGCGTTTTTCTTAAATTTGTTGACCTGGGGCAAACAGAGCACTTTTAATCAGGGCAAGATGAGCGTTTTCTGCCGAGGAATCTAGCGGCGAATTCGACTCGATGAAAGCAACTGAATAATAGAGCTACAGCTTGACTCGTTTTATCTGTCGATTTGGCCTATTGGTTAGGTGTCGGAGAGGTAATCATAAGACTCGAATTTGATTCCTGTTCGAGGGGTTTTTTTACATACCAACATTCATGATTGATTTTTCAATTGTTACATTATACGGCTAGTAGCATCATCCGTCAAACAAAACACCAGAAACATAATGTATGAGCATGTTTTAATTGTTTGAATTCTACAAACAGACCTAGATTATTTTGTTACTGCTTTGTTTGATGAATCTACGCCTCACCGTTTAGTGTAAAATGCATCGATCATAAATGATAAATGAAAAAAAAATCACCATGCCCAGGAATCGAACTCGAGTCTTCTGATTACCTCTCTGACACCTTACCAATAGGCAAAATCGACAGATGAAAGAAATCAAGCTGTAGCTCTATTATTCAGTTGACTTCATCGAGTCGAATTCGCTGCTAGATTCCTTGGCAGAAAACGCTCATCTTGCCCCAAAAAATGGTTTTCAGCATTCGGCAAAAAATTTTAAAATGCATTTTTGAACGTTTTATCTACTTTTTCAAGTTTCATCCAATAAGGCAATTGACTATTCGAGTGTCTGAACACGAAACAATGATGTTATTCACATATTAATGCTGTTCTCTATGGTTAAATAAGCGTTTTCCTTAAGGTGGCCATTATACTCTTATCTCCCCTATGATTGATGATAATTTATTTTTAAGAAAAGTTTTTAATATTTAATCGTAATTTTAAGAAATCTTCCAAATATCTTTAAAACGGTGTGCTAAATTTGTATAATGGAACCTTTAGCAAAGAAATAGGGAAATCACTTTTGTCCATTGTTAAAATCTTTGAATTTGGTGAATATAAAGATTGTTAGATTGTTAAGATTGATCATAAAATAAGTTTTTTTTAAAGAAAGCGTTCAATTTCTGTTAAAACAACTTAAGCTATGCTTAAATAAAAAATGCTTAATTTTCTAAACTCTTGAGCAAATTCAAAATGAATAAATCATATTTTCAAAAATAATAGTAAAAGGTTAAAGTTTTCCGTTTCAAATTTGGTTCCTACAAACTTGACCCTAATTCATGATTTCAGTAAGAAATTTTGCTTTTGTAAAAAAAAAAATTGCAATATTAGTAATGTTAAACAATACACCAGAAACAAAAAGAATTTTATGTAGACGTTTTAGATAAAGATGTACCTTTCTTCATCAACAATTTTTTTTCGTTGAAAATCAATTCCACAATAAAAATCCTGTGGACAAGATTTCCGAAAAAATAATTCTGTGTTTTTGTCAAAATGAATCCTCGAATTCTGTAAAAAAAAATCTCTCATTTTTATTAAATTTTTATAGCGTAATCTGTAATGCTATACAACACAAATGTAAAGAAATGGGGTCTTGAAATCAATTTTAAGAAGTTTTACTTCAATAAACACCTGTTCCAATCTGGTGCTGGTTATTCTTGTTATCAAATTGATAAAGTTTTACTCCATTTGTATTGAAAATAAATTCGATATTAGATTTGATCTACCTGACGTTTGATTTGAGTATATGACAGTAAAACATGGGTTTTTAAAAAATCTGTGAAATTTGCAATTATTTACAAAGTTCCGTCATCTGTAAAAAAAATTCTGTGAGGAAATTTTGCTCCAAATTCTGTCAAATAACAGATTTTTCTATAATTTCGGCAACCTTGCCTGTGGATGATAGTTTTTTAAATAAACATTTGTTTTTTTTTTTTTTCATAAAACAGAACTTTAAATTTTTTACTAAAATTCTCCTTTATATTTGCGATTTTCAGCTGATTTGTGTTTACAAAATAACCTTGAATCGAAATTAAGAGTTTTGTAATTGCGTAACAATCAAATTTACAAGCTTGTATCCTCTTGAATTCCTCAACAAAAATGTCAATTTGATATGTTTATCTTGACTGTAAAACTCTTTTACGAGTTGAATCATATTTAGGAATTTCAATCTTTTTTTTTTTCGAAGCTAGACTAGAAGAAAATGACAAGTACTGAAAATGAGCTGGTGGAAAGTTTGTAGAAGCTTTGTCATCACATAGTTAACTTTTGTTCAAGCACAGATCAACTTTTTCGGAGTGGTGGAATCGGTGGAATATATGTATTCTATCTGTTTTTAAATTTTAATATGATTTCTGAAATGTATAAAAAAAAATACGATTTCTAAATCTTAATTCCAGATCCGAATTTTAGGAGCCAAGTTTCAAAGTCCTCTTTTTTAAGTCTAAGATTTAAACTCTGTAGTTTTGGGTTCCAATATGAATTCATTATTAAAATCTATTTTAAATTTGAATTAAAATATGAAATTCGAATGATGAATCTGAATCTGAGTTTTCAATCTTGGATCGCCAATTTGAATTTTACACAAAAATTGAGTTAAAGAACTTTGAATTTGAATATGAAGCATAAATTTACTTTTCTTCATATTCGCAAAACTATAATCAAAATATTGAAAACGTAATGATTTTTTAAATCTATGAAACGCTAAACCAAATTTGAACATGGATTACGTAACAACTTTTCATCTCTAGTTTCTTATGAGTATTCGAACTCGACAACAAGAATCAAAAACTGGATAGTATCCATACTGATGGAGATGCTGCATGCGAAGCGGAAATAAACCGAGTTTTACGATCGTCGTTCCGTTCAGAGAAAATTTAAGAAAAAAGGATAAACACAGGGTGACCAGCAAACCGGGAAAACCGGGAATTGAAAATGGAACTGAAAAAATCGAGTAAAACCTGAAATTCCGAATCAAAACCGGAAAAAATATTTATGAATAGTTTTTCCCATGTATTATAAACCCATGAAATCCTAAAGTTCTTTCTTTTCATCATGACGAAACTTTTCCCCAGAAACGAGATTTTCCCGGTAAAAGAGGAAAATTTCTGAAAACATTGGGATTTTTGAATACATTATATTTATAGCGTTAATTAATCAAAGGGTTTAATGTTTTCTACAGTTGTGCACTTTTTTTCTACGAATTTCTGGTATAAAATGAACCTAAATATCTGAATGAAGAAATAAGTGAAAGGATTTGAAAACATTCTATTTGTAGCTACTTTATAGTTCTGATGTGAATTCGTACTTTGATATCAGACAGTCCACATCTCAAAAAATAGATTTTTGCTCAACATCTTCAAACTGATATTATTATACGATAGTCCAGAATTGATAATGTTCAAATCTGCATCAGGAGCTTTTTTTTCAAAACATACACGTTATGCTGAATCGATACTTTAAACAGAAATGTAACTAATACATTTAAAATTGTGGAGTAACTTTGAAAAGCCTGACTAAAATATCCAATAATTTGATGGAAACATTTAGATGATATTTTAATAGAAAGTAAAAAGGATGATATGCATTCTGCAATTCATTCAAGTCCTAATTCACCTCTAGGTCAACTAATTTTCTTAAAATCAAATTTCTTCGAAGATTTTTTAAACAAACGTTGTTTTTAAATAAATTGAAATAGAAAATTATTTTTAGCTATTTATGATTTATTGATACATTTATCAAATAAAAAAAATAATCATAACAATACTCCAAGTTTTCATTTGATTGATAAAATATTTTAAAAATATTAAAATTGAAATAAAATTCCAGTTTCTTTGTTTGTAACCTCGCGGTATTTATCCTTTTTGGTTTCGAAAATATTTTCTCACCTTCAGCTCAATTTCACAAAATTGAAACACAAAATTGAAGTTTTGCTTCCGCCATTTTGTATACATTCTTTGCATAAACAAGTTACCGCATTCTTTATTTGAAAAAATATGTTAAAAATTACAGATTTTAAATTATTGAGTTATGGAATCATATTTGATATTGCGGAATCACGAACATAAAGAATTTATCTCAAAAATCGGAATTTAAAAGAAAATTTCAAATTGCTGATAAGTAATAGGATTCTGCGGAATCTATCTTAAGAACATTAGAGAAAATAAAAATTTAATATCAATCAGCAGCACAACAATAACATAAAACTTGATTTCTCATTCCGAAGATAAGGGTCAGAAATAAGAATCAACATTCGAATTATGAATCCAAACTTTAAATAAAGTTGATTTATGAATCGGTTATGCAATCCGAAATCCTGTTCATGATTATAGTTCAATAGTAAAATTCGGTATTTCAACTTGAAATTTTGAAAGTACCAAATAATTCATTATATCTAAATAATAAGTGAAGTTGATGTGAAAGTCTGAGAAGAAAATAGCAATTTTCGGTTAAGGTTAGGACAATTCGCATTATTTCTTACCGTACTACCTTCATCTCAACCTGAGTAATCTTTGAATATCAAAAAAGAAACACCAAACAGTTTAATATCCTCTCACACTTTTACGTTCAACTTTCATAAAAATAACTTTTCCTAGTGTCAAAAACCCGATAAACTTATTTACTTGTATATTTTGGAACACATAAAATCTTAATCCGGAAAACCAGGAATATCAACATGGAGACTCGCTGGTCACCCTGCATGACAGATATTCGATCTCATAACCATTGACAGCAGACTTCAGTTCTATCCACTATTGTAAAGCCGTTGGCAGTTAAAATCTTGCTTGAGGAAAAATTTTAAGTTTACCCTCTTATAAACATTGTTGCAATGTTCAGAAATCTAATTTAACAATATTAATATAAATTTGACCAAAATGGTAATAAATGGAGGTAAATAGCTTATTTTACATACTTTGCGCCGACCAATTGGGAAACAAATTAAAGTGTAAATGAAATTTTAGTCAATTAAAAATTAAATTGAGGTTATATTGGAAAAAGTTTGATTTATTTTCCAAACTCTTCTTGAATTTACCTAAAAGACTCCGTTATGACTTATTCTTCGTTCAAAATAACTGCTCGTTAGTCAAGTTTAAAGCAAAAAAAGTAGCGACGGTTCAAAACTGGAAAGGCTTTGATGGAAAAGATAGTATCTCGTTACTTATTTCTGTCTATGTATTTCTTCTTTTATGACTAATTTTCGGGTGTCCTTTTTCAACCGTTTTCTAAAGGTCGCCATGGAAAGAGAACAGCTATCATAATACAAGGCGCCAATGGGAAGATGAGTTTTTTTTTCTAATTAGGCACGCATAAATTATTATTTACATGATTATTAATTGAACCTTTCTTTAAACAAATGTAGTTATACATTTAAAAAATTGTTGTAATTTGTAAATGATTAAAATTCTAGAACAATAGATGCCAGATTCCCATGGATTTTCAATCTAAACCTATTGCAATCGATCAGACTTCTCGGAACAGCATCCAAAGCTAAATGATGGAATGATTTCAATTTAGTCAAATCAAATCGGACACGCTTTTCCACTTCTGCCGTCCGTCAGGAAAACCATTTGGAAATCACGTGTCGGGTCGGATGAAGGCATCGTCGTTAACGAGAAATTTGATCGCTGCAAAATCGCTATCGATTTCACGGATCCTCCCTCGCAGCAGACCTACCGCATCCATTCATCTATTCCAGGTCAAAGTCAAAATGTCACCTCGCCGAGTTTGGTGCAATTTTTAATACCTGCATATTTGCTATGGTGAAAAAATGTCGTTTATTTTCATCTTTTTTTGGCTGGTGTCGCCGTTTCCCAGTTCCCAGAATCAACAACCACCAACATTCGACACCGGCAGCCGCGAACGGTTCAATTTACGATCCAAAAAACGCCGTACTCGGTTTCCTTCCTTTTTTCGGAGAATTGAAATAATAATCAACCGCAACAAGGTTTTGCGCTACCGTTAAAAATGGTACATCATAAATTGCTCACGGGGGCCCACTTTTGCCGGCATCTCATATTTTGTCTCTGCAGAGTCGCTCGTCTTTTAAAGTACCCCGAATCTTCTTCAACATTTTTTCTCTGCTTCCCATCAGCTTCCCTACTTAGTGGGTGTGTTTGTTGCTTTTTAAGTTGCGCGCTTAAATCTTTTGCCGAATCAAAGGAAGTCAAAGATTTAAATTTTGCCCCGTTTCTCGAAGATGCACCCATCGTAGTTCCCGAAATGAAAATAAAACGGGCAGAGGTCATAAAATTAAACGGCAAAATAATCATCCGAATCCGATGATGTGATTTCAATCCGATTAACTGATGTGCTGGATGCGGCAAGGCAGGGCGAAATTGCTTTGATGTGTTCATCGTACCCGAGAGGCTGTGACTGTTTATTTGTTTCGAGAACTTGGGAGATCAAGCGAATGTTGCGGCCAACAATGTTTTTAAGTGTCATATTTTGTGGAAAATTGAAATTATATCGAGTTTCAACTTGAGATGTAGCAAAACTTTGTTATTCTGGGTATTCATCAGAAACAATGAAGTGATGTCACTACAAAGAGTCGTGAAAGTCTACGGCAAATTCGTACAAAATTTATAAACGTTATAATTTTAAATTTAAAACTTCTGAATCACTACGTTAAGTTCTAAAATCAGATAAGATATATCAAAACGCTTTTCAGATATTTTGGTATAGTTCTCTATAAGAAAAAATATGCACACACATACAAATATCAGATCTTCTAAAAAAAAATCTAAAAGGAACAAAACTGGTATGTTTTATTCTTTTTTTTTCAGAAAATTGTGTCTAAAAGAGGGTTAGTTGCTCATCTATTTACGTAGCTTTCCGTCTCACGACATAACCTGCAGAACAATATTCCTGGTCTCGAAGCCGTCTGAACGAGCGGGAGAGGGAGGGGGGGGGGGGGCTTCTTGCTTATTTTCGTTCATTAGTAAACAAACAAAGTTTAAATAGTTTTACTAATTGCGGAGACATTATTAGATATCTCAATTTTTCGCTCTCCGCAAGTGTGGTAAACTTACAAGCATAACTCAAATGTTATATATTTAATAATAATACTTTATTCGACAAAACTAAACACAAAAAATTTGGTCACACAATAATACCTATTTTGAACAATTTTGTCCAGTGGTTTCTGACATAAAGTGTGTCGAATTTCGGTGTTTCTCGGCGTAGATTTCTTTGCGGATAAACTTTTATGTTATCGAGTTTCCTACTACCAGTTTTAGTTTTCGACGTCAAATGATCCGATATAACTTGTTCCATAAAATTATTTTATACAAAAAGCTAATATTTTGGCAGCGTTTCTAAGCAGAGTCACACTTTTCTGACGAAAGGATTTTTTCTACCAGAAAAATGTTTGCAATATTGTTGTGTTTTTTGTTTGAATTGGCCAGAGGAACGAAACCTTATATCGTACGTGTTTTGTTTTTCACTCTTCCTAAGTTAAACTTTTGCTTAAAGTTTCCCACACTGGAATATATGTCTTATGTAAAAACTGTGTCGAAAACAAGCTCCTGTCGAAATCTAAGGTCTTTACCCTGGTACAAAATAATATCTTACATTCAAATGATTTGAGTCCTGTCTTCTTCACATTTTTGTATATTTTCACCAATCCTTAGTTCAAATAACTAGGGCACGACTAAAGTTCTTCATTGTTTTGTATAAAAAAACATTTTTTTCCTTAAACATGTCTTTAAAGTTTTACAAAAACTATAACTACACTAACAAAATAAATAAATATTTCCATGCAATCTGATTATTTTAAGTTTTTTAGAAAAATCCCTATTCAAGTTGTTAGCTGATTTGATATTATTTTTGATGTATTTTATGCATATTTCTATACACCATGGCCGTAGGAACGGGGAGTGTTTTGAGGGTTAAACCCCCCTCCCCCCCCCCCCCCCCTGGAGGGTAAAAAAATGTCAAGCAAAATGTTCTTCTCTAAACTCGAAATTTAAAATTCATGAATTTCGATGAACGACTCAAGTTAATCAAGAGTAACAATCTCGACCCAGAACTAAGACCAAAACCTCGAAATCTTATCCCAGGTCCACAACACTTGTTGATAGAATCTTAAAGACTGACTCGAAAAAAGCTATCAAAAGTTATTCACATAATGAGTTGGTGCATAAATTGTGGTACAGTCTTTAGCCTCCAATATCGAATTTTCAATAAGATTAGACTCACTAAGGTTGCCTGATTGCCCGGATTTTGCCCGAAAGTTTTTACTTATTTACAAATGCAAAGAAAAATTTAAACTGCGTGATAAAATTTTTGTATTTTGCGTCCAAAACAGTTTTTTAACAAAGTTTATCCTAATAAACTGGCTGATGTGTTTCGATGAATATAAACTACTTTTCGAATTTTTTCTTCTGAATTTTAATTGAAGAATTTCTAAATTCTACTGGATATTGCCCAGATTTTGGGTTGTAAACTTTGAATCGTGTGTCCGGATTTTGCAAGGTTTTTAGATAAAATAGCCCAGATTTTCCCTGCCCGGATAAGTGCGGAAAAAGTTCTGGTGAGCTTAGGTTTGAATAATTTCTGATGCTCTGGTGCGTTTTTTTTTCATAAATCTTAATTTGTTGCCCGCGACCGGATTGTGGAATCTGATTCCAGTCTAAAGTTTTTGATTTTTAAATTGGTTCATCATTGGGACAAAACAATGATCCGAAACTTGGTTTTGCATTCAAAACTAAAATATAATTCATTTGACATGTTCGAAACTCATCGTTCCGGAATATTAAAAAAATATTAAAAATAACAAACCATTTTTAAATTTGGTTTTCAAACTTTTACTCTATGCCGAATAAAAACTTTCAAAGTTCCATAATGGTGATCCAGAAATGAAATATAAGAGTTTCATCATTCGGAATTTTCAGTCAGGATAGGAATTCAAAATTTGTATTCAGGTTCAAAATGCAGAATTCAGATTCGGAATCAAAATTCATAATTTCTTAAAACAAAACAGAAAACAGGTAAAAACCACTGCTATAAAATAAGATCTAAACTTATCTTCTAAATTGCGTTACTTGTGAAATCTAAGTTTCAATTTTTCACAGGATTTCAATTATAAATTAAATCATTAATGATAATTTTATGTTGATAAAATAACTTGTACTGCATCTTCGGGTTCAGGATATATATTTTATTTGCTTGTTGTTTAATATTATTTACATTGTAGATCCTTCAAAAAAAAATTCAAACTAAAATCTGAATGTATCGAGTTTACAAGAGTCAACAATAAATCTGTGTTGAACCCCAAACAAGTCTCTTTTTTATTTTTTAAAAATTCAAAAAAAAAACTTATCACTTATAGGACTTGTTTTCGAAAGTAATGATTTGAAATGAATTATAATTTATATATAAAATCTTAAACCCGAATGATGAGATACTTTCAGTATCACGTTTTTTTTCACTTTTCTTTATGTATGCATCTTTCAAGCAAAAATGTTCTAGGAAAAATTTTGTCATCAAAACCCCCCCTATGAGGCAGTTCTTCCTACGGCCCTGCTATACACGCTATACAATTTTTCTCAACAACTCCATACAAATTCTAGAAAAATTGAAATGTTCACAGTGGCTCAAATCTACTATATTATAATTTCAAGATGAAGTTACCTGGAATTGTGTTTACAAAATTGTTGAAATTGTGGATCAAAACAATGAATAAATACGCCTATTCCGTTGGATTCGTTCCAAAAATTTATGAAAACCTGTCATTTTGATAAGAAAGGACTACGTGTTAAAAGACGTCGAAAGATTTGTCATGATTTCTTACCGGTTAACAAGTTTTGGAAAACAATTGTTAAAAATTTGAGCACTTTACATTGAATTATTTTTCATTCACCTTGATTGTATATTTAAAAAAATAACCGGGAAAATCATCATTTTGAACCGGGAAAACTTTGAAATTTCAAAAAGAAAAATCGCTAGCAACCATGCTGCTTGGATATTGGCTGGATTTCCTGAGATTTAAGATGAAGATTCTTAGGCTTAGATTTTTGAATGCCTTATTTTTATTTTTATTATTTATTTGATTGATTATTGAAAAGACAAATTTCCCAACCTTTACTTTGTCGGAATAAACTTTCAATGATGAATGATGAATGAATGATGAAGCCTTTTATTTTGATAACTGGAAGGATTTTATTATGATTTTATCTCTTAGTTTGATCACTGGAACTTTGAAACAAAATTAAATATGTTCTTATTTAATAATATCAAGTTCAATCATCAATTATGTGCTTTAAATAAATTCTCTTAATTTCAATGATTTAAATCATAGTTTAATTCGAAATTTTAATTCGAACTCGGTATCTGATGTTTAAAAAATATTGATTTAAAATGTGTAAACTAGATTGCTTGAAATTGATTTTCCAGCAAATTTCTGATTCATGGTTTGGAAAATAATTTTTAATATTTATAATTGAAATGTCAGGAAAACCATAGATTTAAAATTTTGATTCAGGGTTAATTTTGAATCGAAACAGTAATTTTTTTTTGAGTTTTTGTGATAGCAATATGCAGGAAAATTGTTTTTGAAGTTATTTTTATTATTTTTATCTGAATTTCAATTTCAAAACCCGGCTTTTTCCAATGATGTTTGGGCAACTGAACCGGACCGGACTTTTTCAAATTTGGTATTTGTTGAGAACGTGGGTTTTAGTGGTGGAATAGAGTTAATTTTTATAATAGTACTCTCTACATTAGCAATAGCTATTGTTCACTTTCTAATTCTCATTTTTCTTAACCGGGAAAGTATTCATTTTTCAATGAGTATTCCGATAAATTTATTCATTCTTATCTCTCAACACTGCAGTGTTACTGTTAATCACAGTTTGAGTAGGTTTGCTTTACAGTGTGATGATGTAAACATTTACGTGTACATCATCACCAACTGTCATCAGCAATCACCAATGATCAATCGCTATTGTTCTCAAAACACGAATGGACCAAAACAAACGGTGTGTTTTTGCCGGGATACGTTTTCCTCTGGATGATCTGAACATCGTAAGTTAATCACCTCTCTCAATTCGTTAATTGAGAATGCTAAGCAGCTTCACATGCCTCGCCCTTGATAACCTTTGTGAATGCATCAGTTGGGCCCATAACTTATTGAAAACGCAGGTTTCAGTGGTTGAATAGAGTTAATCTTCATTCGTTTTGTTCGTCAAGTCCTTAAATAACTACTTATAACATAAGCAATAGCTATTTCCATTACTACATCTTCACTTATGAATGATCTCAATTATGTGTAGTATTCTGATTTGACAACTCAGAATATTTGGCAACACTGCTGCGTTACCACGAACCTAGTTTGAGTTATTTTTCTTCACAGTGAGATGATGTGAACATTTTTGGTCAAAGCATGTGGAGAACCAAAACAAACAATGTTTTGGTTCTGCTGCAATCGGCAGATCGGGATAATCCATTCCGAATTCCACAGGAGGATCCGAAACAAAACGGAGAGTTCCAAATATCCGGGCAAACCCGAATTAAACCGGGCAATCTGGCAACCTTATATTATACACTAAACTTCCAATGATACGAGGAATTTTGAAGTTCAAAGTGTTGGTGCGTACTTTATATTTTCCAGTGCTGTATCTCTACATATTATACGAATGTGTATATTTTTTAGATCTTCAACTATTGATCTTCTTATGGGCTTCAAAGAACACAAACTTTTACAAGCAGTTTCTCCTTTCAATTTTTTGTGGAAACACATAGAAGAAAATGCAAAAGAAAAAAAATGCTTAAATCTGTTTTATTAAACTAATTTACTACAATAATCATCTGTAAACCTTCGCCACTTTTCGAGAGTACCTACAAAACTCGATAACCTTTTGGGGCTATCCAAAGCCTCATATGAAATAAGTTACTCATTGGTTGAGAATAAACTTTTTGACTGCAACATCTCTCGAAGTCCATTAGTCATGTTGGGGCTAAAAAGGCGACAAACCGAGAAGTTGCTACCAGCCATAGAGGTGCCACTTAGAAAACTGGCCGGAGAACAAACCGGAGCCGACGTCATCATCATCATCTCTGGGACCAACCACGAACCCAGTAGTGGAACATAAACGTCGTCGTCTGTGCCCCGCGGCCAGCAGTTGTCCCGGTGTTGCTTCTGAACGGCCAAACCGGCCAACCGGCCATCAGTCAGGTGTGCTAATCGGACACGATAAATGGCCATCAACCGGGCACTTAAACTGATTAACCACGCGACACACATCTTTCGGGTCGGTCACGAAGATGTTAGCAGTTAGGCTTCTGACAAGAGAGGACAAGTCGAGACGAGACGCGATGAAACATGGTTAGGCATCATTTAGTACAAATTTGCAAACAGAGAGAGAAGGAAGAAGAAGGGCTCCGAAGACAAACCGCCCAACATCAAACGGCGGAAGGAGCTCGAGGAAGATGGGATGAAAGGAATCCTATTATATCAAGAAAAGGGCGAAACTGGTCAAGCAAACTGGTTGGACAATCCTTGGCTCACTAATTCCGGCAGCAGATTCCAGGGGATGAAAAAGAAGTCGTTGTGGTCAGGGATAGGAAAGTGTCGTACGACTTTTGCAAATAATATAAGAGCTTTTTTGGAATAATTTTGGAGCAGTGAATTGATTGATGCAAATGATTTTTTTCTTGCAGCTCATGTTTGCATATAAATTATGGAACAAGGTTAAAAATTTATTCAATAGATTTGTGCACTTCTTTGGAACATTTGAACGCTTCTTATTCAGAAAAAAGGCTCAAACATCCTGAAATGGTTAAAACTTTTCTCATGAAATGCTTAGCTACTTGTTATGTTAGCAAAAAATGAAGCTTAAGAAAAGTCAAAACCAAAAATCAGAGATCAACTTCATTATAAGCTTATTTGATTTTTCTGGATGATTTATTGTGCAAAAATTTCTTCTGCCATACACATTTCCATACAAAATTGAAACCCGTTGTGCTAACTCAGGAATCAACCAAATCATTTCAAATTTACACTGATGCTAAGTTTCCCAAAAGTCATCGAAAAAAAAACGTATGGGAGCAAAAAGTCATTTTATCAGCGGTCTAATGAACATACATAAAATACCTCCCAAATTTTATGAAATTTCATCTTTTTTCAGCGTTCCTGATTCAATAAGAGGCGTTGTAACTGTAAAGCTCCCCGTAGTGAAGACGCTTTTGAAGCAATTACTGCAAACTTGTCCCCTTTTCGTAGTTTTCATCTCTCTTGATGGCTAATTTAAGGTTGATCATGGGTGACTTTAGTTCACATGGGACTGTCTAGGGGGAGCAAATTGTAAATTTTGGGAGACTTTTTGAGCAGAATCTTCATCAAATATTTATGTTTGTATACCATGTTTTCATTTCCATGCAGGTAAATCCTTCTTCGTAACCTCCAACTCGTGTTTGCAACCCAGGTTACGACAATTCTTCTGTCCAGTTTGATTTGTTTTTTTTGCAACAAGAATTTCGTGGCTCGAAGTAAACCACCTTACGTTCCAGTGAGGGATGTGTTATCTGATCGATCTTCGTCTATAATTTTCTTTATTTTAATATTTCCCTTTCTATCTTTTTTTTTCATTTGAAAATAAGTGTTAGACTTAAGTCATTGTAAAATGAGGAAAAAAGTGTGAAACACGAAGAAACAGAGATATAGTGCCTTCTTGAACCTCAATTCCCTTATATTTTGTAAACAATCCAGATAAACACTGATTTGGAGCAGAATATTTTGAACAAAAACAGACCTTTCTTGTGTAATTTTTTCCGAGGAATCAAATGAAGGCTATTTGAGCCACCACACGCTTCGAAAAAAGGAGTTATGGCTGATTTTACCCTCGATTCCCCTATACTTTCTATTAATTATGTAAAAAGAAATTTCGTACTTAAAATGTTGAACCAAATGAGACCTATCTTTTGTGCTTTTTTTTTACGAGGAATAAAATGAAGGCTATTTGAGCCACCACACACTTCGAAAAGTGGAATTATGACTGTTTTACCCTCGGTTCTCCTGAATTTTTCAAATAGTTTAGAAAAACCATGTTTAGACTTGACAATTTTGAACAAAATTATACTCAACTTATGTGGTTTTCTTTCCAAGAAATCGAATAAAGGCTGTTTTAGGCACCGTACGCATTGTAGAATGGAGTTATGGCTGTTAAACCCTCAATTCCCCTACATTTTTCAATTCAGAAAAAACTTACTCAGTCAGAACTTAAAAACTTTGACCCAAATGAAACTTTTCTTGTGTGGTTTTTTCCAAGGAATTAAACGAAGGTTCGAAAACTTGAGATATGGCTACTTTACCCTTAAATTCTCAATTTTTTTAAATAATTCAGAAAAGTCTTTTTCTGATTGGAAATATTTCAGAAAAATGCATGTTCGAACTTCAAATTTAAAACCCACAATGAGACTTTTCTTGTGTGGTTTTTCCCAAGAAATCATTTGCAGGCTGTTTGAGCCACCGCCGCACGCATCGGAAAATGGAGTTATGGATTAACAGTTTGATAAACTCCATGCCTCCATTTTACGATGCGTAGGTGGCTCAAACAGCCTTCATTCGATTTCTCGAAAAAATCACACAAAATAGGTCTCATTGAGCTCAAAAATTTTAAGTCCGAATTTCTTTTTTCATAATTAATTGGAAAATATAGGAGAATCGAGGGTAAAATCAGCCAAAACTCCATTTTCCAAAGCGTGTGGTAGTTCGAACAGTCTTCAATCGGTTTATCGGAAAAATCACACAAGCTAAGTCTACTTTTGTTCAAAATTTTCTACTCAAATTTAGTGTTTTTCTGGATTGTTTACATAATTTAGGGAAAGCAGGGGTTAAAAAGGGACTATATATCCGTTCGTAAACTCGTATGGCATGTGAAACTATGTCCAATCGATTTTCCGGACATTTTCACTAAGGGGCCGTTCACTAATTACGTAAGCACGATTTTGAAAATTTTCAACCCTCCCTCCCCCCCTGGTAAGACAAAGTAAGATTTTTCAAAATCCCCCCTCCCCCCCTAGTAAGATCTTACGTTTTAAAATCTTTGAGAAATTGACACGTTTTTTTTTCAAAAACTTGCTTGCAAATAATAAAAATATGTCATCCATGCTTCAAAGCAAAGCACTTTTTAAGTAAAAGCTAATAACTGTATTTGAAAAGCACAATTCATACAAAACAACAGATAAAATGTCTAAAATGATTGTAGAAAACATTAAGTTTGTAAGACATGGCATGTTCGGGGTTACAATAATCTTCAATAAGTTTACACAATCGAATAAACAATATAAAATCTAAATTCCGATTTTAAAAAAAAGTGAAAGATCAGGTTGACCAAGGTACCATAAAAATGTTATGTTTTTGACCTCAAATTCATAAAAATCTAAAAAAATATTTTTCTATGCTACTAAAATTGGTGTAAAAATGTTAAACGACAATTACGTTGTTAATTAACCTAAAAGCTGAGCTGAGATTCATTTCAGCGATAAGCGATAAAGTTTTACGATTTTTTGATTAATAGTTTGTAAAATTTAGAGTTGGTAGTGGCTTGGTTGGTATTACTGAAAAACCGTCTAGAAATTCATTATCTTAAGCCCCTCATATTGAATTTTAAAGATTTCTACTTGATGAAGTCATTTTCGAAATAAGATGTTTTCAAATCGTGGTGTAAGAAAGCGCCATTTTCCTTTTTGTTAATATAAATTTCTCAATTAAAATGATTGTTATGATGAAAAGCGAATAGCGACGGTCTTTTTTAATAATGTGATTTAGTGTTTCTGGTGGCATGTTGGTTTGAATTGGATCTCTATTAGTTTTATAGAACCTGCAATTTTTTTATTAAATAAATTACATCAAAAGATAAATAACATAACATCAAAAATTACCAACAAATAGGTAGTGAGAAAAAAAACCTGAGGACGAACGAATCTGTGACGAATTACCAATGTAACATTTCTTACGTAAGATATTTGGAAACCCCCCCTACCCCCCTAGTAAGAGATCGTAAGCAAGTGTGAAACACCCCCACCCCCCCATGTGCTTACGTAATTAGTGAACGGCCCCTAAAGTAATGCATATTTTCCTAATTGTATAGAAATTGAAAGCACGCACACTGTCACTTCGACTTTGAACTTCCATAACTTTTTACTTTGATGATATTTTTTGATCACATTTTCTGCGTTAGATAGATCAACTATCACACTATTTTACCAAAAAATTTGAGCTTTCTGGAATTTGTGCGGCCTGAGATACAGTAATTCTGCGAAAATCGGACTTTTTGGAATTTTACCATTTAAACTGCAATATCTCAGAAACTACGCTACATTTTTTATTGAAATTTTTCAGAGTGATTGTTAAAATATAAAACTAGTATGTCTGAAGTTTATGCAAAGTTCTATCGGTGGGATCAAAAGTTACGCGAGGTACAATATTTCAGGCATGAACCTAGAAATGCGATTTCTATAGAATTTTGGACGAATGTTTCCATAGGAAAATCCTTTTTTATGTTTAACAACCAGCAAATCTATTTCAACCAAAAAATCAAACAATATCACGAGATTCTGATTTCAAAACACACATATTCCATTGTTTCTTCTCTCCATTGCTTTTGCCAGACATTTTTTGACTGATTTGTGGATGGAAACGATATTGTTCTCATGAATCGTCCAAAATTCTATAGAAATCACATTTTTAGGTTTATGTCTGAAATATTGTACCTCGCGTAACTTTCGATCCCATCGATAGAACTTTTCAAAATCTTCAGGCATGTTAGCTTTATATTTCAACAATCACTTTGCAAAATTTCAATATAAAATTTAGCATAGTTTCTGAGATATTGCAGTTTGAATGGTGATAGTCCAAAAAATCCGATTTTCGTAGAATTACTGTATCTCAGGCCGCACAAATTCCAGAAAGCTCAAATTTTGTGGTAAAATAGTGTGATAGTTGATCTATCTAACGCAGAAAATGTGATCAAAAAATATCATTTGAGTAAAAAGTTTTGGAAGTTCAAAGACGAAGTGACGGTGCGCGTGCTTTCAATTTCTATACAATTATGGACGGTACTGTAGCTATTGAATTTATTCGCGGTTTATACACTTTCTCCAGTTGTGCGCATGTAATTTTGCAACAAAATCGAGTGTGGCTGCCTGAAGCTTAAAGGTATGAGCCATATAAAAAATAGTTATAAAAAACCTTTTTTACTTAAACCGAAAACTTTAAAATTTCCACACGCCATATCACCAAAACTAGGTGATAGACAAAATCTGACAAGTGATTTGAATATATGACGCCAATCTTTCAAAATCAGTTTTTAGGGATAATCACATTCGCATTACGTATCTTTTTTTTGTTTCACCCATTATCAGCCGTATCTTCCTTTTTATCAACTGCTGGAAAATTGAGCTGCTCACTGTGTTTTTTGCTTCCGACGATGGGAAAAGAAATCGTTTCATTAAAGATTTATTGTTTCAAAAATTATTGATACAATTATTTTTATCAATTAAAATTGGTTTAAAAGGAAATGATATTCATTCCTAGCGTGTCTTTTGTTAGTTGTAACCGAAAAGTGGTTTTAACTCAATTGATCCAAGATGTAATTTTACTTCTTAACTTTAAATAATTTACTACGGAAATCAATAAGATCCAGTTGAAGCAGGAGCGCACAGAAAAAAAAGTAAAAGGTGCCTAAAAATGTATTTTAATGTGAAAAAGTTATCTGTTTCAACTTAATACTAACTTTTTTGCTGAATTGGTTTCCCTCAAAATCTTTCATTTTAACTTAGGCACCAACAATGCTATTCACTTGTGTTATTAAATTAATTTAATGTATCGTTCCCAAACGAACACACACTCATATTGGATCTTAAAGAAACTTGATATTTCCTCAGAGAGATTCCTAGGACTATGCTAAGCATGCCGTTAACCGAGCTTCGATCTAATGATCGTTTGCATAGAAGCCTTGAACGCTACCCCTTACGCCACGGGCTTGAATTGTGAATCAATCTCGATTGCCCTCTCATTATTTTTTTTTGTGGTGGTGCAGTATGAAACTCATTTTGTCACGTCTGTCAAAAAAGAAAACATATGTTAACATTTATGATACCATGAAAGGTTCATTGAATTACCCCGCTCCTATTTTGTCCTCTGTTAGGAAATCCTTCCAATGTTTCGTTAAACCAAATTGATTTCGAAGGACCTACATTGTAGGGGTAATTATACCATAAACTCATGTTAACTAGGTTGCAAATCAAGCTATTATTTCCACCAATATGATGGGGAGCGTTATTCTGTCATTTACATCCTACACGATCGACGAAAGATGTGTGTTTACTCAGCCCGAGTCTCAAGAATTACAACATGCAATTTTGCCACGTTGTTTGTTTTTAGCGCAGATGATGACCGTAAGCGTTCGGAACATAAAAGTACAAGCGATGAAAAAAATATGACTAGGTGACACTGCGGCAATTTTCCATCTGTGTTTAAGTAGTTCTTATTAAAATCCGTATTACTTTTTCATCGGAACCTCCTCTCCGGATAGACAATCGATGTTTCGACTAGCAGGGAGGGCAAAAATGAACAAGGGTAACCGGTTGATGAAAATTGCCACATTATCGCAAGTTGTAAATTTAAATGAGTAATTCAACAAACATGAGCACACCCAATAAGCAGCAAACTTATGCTGTAGGTTTGAGGAAACCTACACTGGCCTAACAGTTTGCCGCCTATCTTCGCCTCCGGAGGGAAATTAAAACAAGTTTCCAACTACTAACCGCGCTGCCGCTTTCATGTCGGACAAGGATAATTCGCATCGGGAAAACACTCTAAACTAAACCCACCAACACCACCCCCAGCCTTCCATCATCATCCTTGGCTGAGGGCTTCTGGTCGTTTGTTGTTATTTCAAACAAACCGGATAACATTAACCAATTGGTCGGAGCAAATGGTTTGGAGCATGTTTTATGGAAAATAAGCTAATCTAATTTGAATGAGTTGGGTGATCGTTTTAACCTCCTCACAAATGAGGGGAAGCTAGAAAGGGTGGAGGTGACAAATGGGGATTGGATAGGATCGAACCGGAACGAAGTAATTAAATAAATTTGCCGCCATTCGACACCACACGATTAGTTCTCCGGGTCACCGAGCTTTTGAGGGACGGTTGATAAGATGGAAGGGGTGTGGCACGTTGCTAGAGGTGACATCTGTTTTGAGGGCAACAGGTGTTTTGAGGTACCAATACCAAACAGTGTTAATTAGGAAAAATGTGTTGCCATTGATATTGGCTATTGAACACTTGTCTTGTTGTAGAATTTTCGATAAATTGTCTTTGGACCTCACCTACACTCATAGAAGAGGTTGCAAAAATACAATGCCTAAAGGGTGATACGGTCAAAATTTGGTCAATATCAACTTGACGTATTTCTTTCAATTTTGCATTTAAAAAACCTGAACACCCCTCATTTTGAAGGTGTGTGTGTGTGAAATGTTGCTCTTATTTTGATTTTGGAATTCACTCTTCAGTTGTCAAAATGCCGTCCAAGGAAGATGAGCAGCGTATCAAAATTTTGCTCGCACATCGCGAAAATCCGAGCTACTCGCACGAAAAGCTGGCAAAATCGCTAAAAGTTGCCAAATCAACCGTTACAAATGTAATTAAAGTGTTTGGGGAACGTTTGTCGATCTCTCTTTTCGAGATGCCGCAAATAAGCTGAGTGTACCGTCTACAACCGTGCATCGAGCCAAAAAACGAGCCGGACTATCGACTTACAAGAAGGTAGTTACTCCAAATCGCGATGATAAACAAAATACGACGGCCAAAGCGCGATCTCGGAGGCTGTACACGACGATGCTGACGAAGTTTGACTGCGTGGTAATGGACGACGAAACCTATGTCAAAGCCGACTACAAGCAACATCCGGGACAGGAGTTTAATACGGCAAAAGGAAGGGGAAAGGTAGCAGATATTTTCAAGCACATGAAACTGTCAAAGTTCGCGAAGAAATATCTGGTTTGGCAAGCCATCTCTACCTGTGGCTTGAAAAGCAGCATTTACATAGCTTCCGGGACTGTCAACCAAGAAATTTACGTGAAAGAATGTTTGAATAAACGTCTGCTGCCTTTCCTGAAGAAACACGATTGTTCCGTACTGTTTTGGCCGAATTTGGCATCTTGACATTACTGTAAAAAGGCCATGAAGTGGTACGCCGCCAACAACGTGCAGGTGATTCTCGAGGACAAGAACCCTCCCAACACGCCAGAGCTCCGCCCAATTGAGAAATACTGGGCTATTGTCAAGCGGAACCTAAAGAAGACCAAAAAACTGCTAAGGACGAGCAGCAGTTCAAGGCAAACTGGCTTTCTGCGGCGAAGAAGGTGGACAAGGTGGCTGTACAAAATCTGATGGCAGGAGTTAAGCGTAAGGCCAGGCAATTCGGATTTGGAAAAGCGGAAGCCTAACAGAATATTTTTCCTGAATTTTAAACTAATTAAACTTGAAAAAGAAATTTTATTTGATTTTTTAAATCAACAATTTCATCGATTTTCACGCGTTTTCCCTTGACCAAATTTTGACCGTATAACCCTTTATTTAGCAAGTCTCTGTGCCAAAAATGCGCTGAAAAGTGTACTGTGTCAAAAATGAAATGATTGGAAAACCACTATTGGCACAAAGACCCGAGCTCGCAAACAAAATGATGCAAGACCACTAAATTCAAGCGAAACAAGAGAAACATTTTATTGGATTTTCATCCTATTGTATAATTCATCCAAAAAAAAAAAAAAACAAATAGTGAGAATCGAACTCACTACAACATATCATCTCGGCTTGCCAGTTCGATATCTTACCCAGTGTACCATCTGAGTCGGGTAATGCCGGTCCGGCATAGAATCTTAAACCGATAATTCTACCTCCAAGGAAGTTCAGAGTCTGATTTGTGGGCGTACAAACCGAGCCAACTCACCAATCAGAACAACATTGTAGGAACGTGCAAATTTCGTGTTCAGAGATTAAAGTTCGCCCCACACTTGACACCAAGCTTCATTTGAATGAGCATAATTGCATTCTCAGAGTTAAATTTACCCTTATATTTCTGTTTTGAAAGCTGGCAAAAGAAATATTCCTTAACAATTGTGTGTTTTTTTTTAGATTTTATCTGTTTAAGTAGATTAATCAAAATAAAATCACTCAAATGATTCGCCGACATGATAGAAGGAGCGATTTTGCGAAAGTGCACGTTCCATCGGAGGGTTGAAAAAAAACCTAAGTAAGACACAAATCCAGATCCATTCAACAGATGTCTACTTCCATTCTGCTAGTAAGTAGGTAACGGCAAACGGTGTGCGGCACGATAGATTTGTCAACATGAACCGACTGACATGTATGGAGATAAACGGATCATGCAGAGTGCTCCAAACACCGGAGTAGTGCGATTTTTTTCTCGCTTCCCCCTTGTTTCAACTCAGTGGGATGCCGGTTGTGGACAGACCAAACCGAGGGGTTTTTGGAGAGATCTGCGAGGATATAAAGTAGCTTTGCTCCCCGTCATTCGATGACAGCCGCAGAAGCAAAGCCGCATGCATTGGCGGAGAAATGAATAATTGACTGCGTTAACCATGTCAAGGTGAACTTTTAGTGCTGTTCCATGGAGTTGGATATGGTTAAAAAATAATCAAAAATCAGTGACTTCAAACAAGTTTTGGTCTATTAGAAAAAAAGAAAGTAAATCAACAAAAACTCCTTATGATTCTAGGGTTGTTTCTACTAGATGTTGCAATTGATTTCTTCTTCAATTAATTTGGGCGTTTGACCAATGAGAGAACTTGGATGTTTTGGATTAATTTATAATTTAATTTATATTTATGCATCCCAATCTTGTCTTTTTAATACGATACGATAATCTGACCTAAGGTAAGATTTGGATCTCCGTTTAGTAGTGCACCTTAGTTTTGGGTAAAATAACAGAAAAATATGCTTAAATTTTCGTAGGTTCACCCTCGGTTTCAATTTTTTTGGAGTATTCCCAAGCAACCAAAAGTCAAATGTATACTTGAATGAAGTAACATGAAAGTTACATATTGGCTGAAAAAGAGAAACAAGTGCCGAATTCCCTTATGTGAATTATATGTACCTATTCATTTATGAACTTGAAAGTTGCAAAAATGATTTATATGTACGTTGTAGGTGACTTATTGTGCCAATTCCCATGAGTGAACCTTATGTTTTCATTACTGATCTTGAAAGATGAAAAATGGATTTTTATGTACGTTATAAGGGACTTATGCCACAAAAAGGGCACAAAAGTTCACAAATGTACTCTGAACGGGATTTAGTAAGTCACAAAAAGTACATTAAGCTGGCTCGCTTCCTGCTCGCTGGCTATCTATGATTTGATTGTTAAAGTGATCGTTCTGATGCGATAAATGTATGAAATGTAGAAAAGAACCAGTCATGCTTAACCCTCATCCGTCCCTAAAATTTTTACCCGTTAGAGGTTACCCTGGAGTTTCAATTTGACACTCCTGGCTTAAATCAATATCCCAAGTAACCAAAAGCTACGCATAGCTACTTAATCTTGTGCATTCCAAGTTCACCTTTGTCTGTATAAAAGGTACTCGAGAGAAATAACATCCATTTTTCGTAAGTGCTTAATTTAGACTTCTGAACGAATGTGAAAAGTCCATAGAAGTATCATGGATTTTTTTGTCCGTTTTAAGTAACTATCTACTATCGTACTTTCTAATGAACTTCTAATAAAAATTTTTGATTCCATGTAGAACTTCTAACAAACTTTTAAGTTCCACGCGGAACTTCTAACGAACTTTTTAGTTCCATGCAGAACTTCCTTGGAACTTTTGATTTCTTGGGATATCTCTCTTGTTTTCCAACAGATTTTTACAAAAAATATAGTTTTGGAAACCTCATGATGTAACGCAAATATGTTTTTTGGGCATCATTCACCTGCAAAACTTCAGTTTTCCGTTATTCAAAGTCTAAGAAAAAACCCAAAAAACATGCTTCTGAAAAATACTGTAGACCAACGGAATGCAAAAAAAATTCACTTAATGTCCAAGAACCTGAAGTTAGAAGCTATACGTTGCACATAGGGATATATTTTGTTGAATTTTTTTAAGATCATGACCACAAAAAATGCTAAAAAAGTGGTGTAAAAATCGTGCTTTTCAATAAATGAATCGTCAAAATTGTCTTATCAGATGAATTTTAAAAAGAGAATTGAAAAGTTGACATAATTTGTCACATTTTGCATTTTAAGATTGTCAAAATACGAAACACAGAATTTTTGACGAATTTTCAAAGATAGTTGTTTTTAGAGCCTTCTGTCAATTTGCAATTTCTCAGATTTTCTAAGACTTAAATTCAACTTTGCGCAGGATTTTGAGGATATCAACGCGAGATTTCCGTAATATATTTATATTCACCAGAAAGATAATTTCATACTGATTCTAGTGGTGTAACTACATTAGCTAGATATGGCGAATTGAGGTAATGACCTTGAATTTAGGTCTGATTAGGGAGTATTTTTTCTGAGCTGAAAGCCTGGTGCGTCCATAAGAAAGTAATGATGCAAAATTAAAGATTTCAATCATTCATTGAGGGTCCCTGAAGATTTTTTATTTGGATGCACCCGAATGAAGTTACAAGCCGCCAAACTCCAAAAGTGTCATATTGACACTCAAGAGCAGATTAGGGTTAATTGAACGAATCTTGACAAACCGCAATTTGTCGAGTTTGGAATCCGGCACCATGTACTGAACAAGGGAAATAATCAAGAGAAGAATGCCAAGCGTAAAATTTAGAAAGAGAGAGCATTTTTTGTCTCATTTTAAAAATTTTTGGAAACTGAATTTAAAAGCCGGGAGCTGGAAGCTGAATAGAAGGTCATTAAGAATTGGTTTGAAACTTGTAAGTATTAATGAGAACTTAAATTATGTGCTGCATAGAACGTACTTCGGATCAATGCACAGTGGTTTAAAACTCGAAAAACGTGATTATGGGCTTTTTGATGCCTTAGATGTCAAAATAGCTTAATGACATGTTCTACAATGTTTCATTATTTCAAATGCGCATATTTTGCCATTATTTTTTTTCTTATCGATCCACCTAAAAGTGAGATTAATTTTTCATTTTTTTTATTTGTCATCCAATCAAAATTACGTCTTCAGAAAACTTGTAGACAATATAATTTTAAAAAACTTTATAAAAGACTTCAAAGCTCTATCTTTTAAAACAACAGATTTATAGACATTTTTCTAAAAACTAACCTCAAAAAACCAAATTTTCGTTTAGCTTTTTTCAAAGCGACTTTCGAGTCTTACTTTATATGAGAGAGTTGTAACAGTTGTAAAAGTACACAACTTCATTGAAGGTGTCAAGTTTCTATCTTGACGTTAAATAGTACTTTTTGTGTTATCACGTTTTAAAATTGCATATTTTCAATGCTTCATATCTCTAAAAGTTGCAAACTTATGAAAACAAAATTATATGCGTTTGAAAGGCATATTCTTAAGCTTTAATGAACACATAATTTTATTTGTATGTATCAGGTTTTACTACTAAAATCATTTATCTGAAAGATGGTAATTTTGAAGTTTTTGGGAAGCCAGCCTGGCAATCTCTTGCTGTTTAGCAAAAGGAAGGATGAAATCTTCTTTTTTTTCCATTCCTACCGTTGACAAGTGAAGACGACAGTTCTTAGTTTGTTAAGATTGAAGCGTTGGCCCTGTCTAGAAGCGTTAGTTCCGCAGCACAAATGAATATGCGGTCTTCAGGAAGGAATGATGTTGCCTTCATTATGAAAATGTGGTTATTTTCAGGTACAAAGATGTACCAAACGATTTCATAACATCAGTATTGAAGATTTCATCCTTCCTTTTGCTAAACAGCAAGAGATTGCCAGGCTGGCTTAACAAAAACTTCAAAACTACCATCTTTCAGATAAATGATTTAAGAAGTAAAACCTTATACATACAGATAAAATTATGTGTTCATTAAAGTTTAAGAATATGCCTTTCAAATGCATATAATTTTGTTTCCATAAGTTTGCAACTTTTAGAGATATGAAGCATTGAAAATATGCAATTTTAAAACGTAATAACACAAAAAGTACTGTTTAACGTTAAGATAGAAACTTGACACCTTCAATGAAGTTGTGTACTTTTACAACTGTTACAACTCTCTCATATAAAGTAAGACTCGAAAGTCGCTTTGAAAAAAGCTAAACGAAAATTTGGTTTTTTGAGGTTAGTTTTTAGAAAAATGTCTATAAATCTGTTGTTTTAAAAGATAGAGCTTTGAAGTCTTTTATAAAGTTTTTTAAAATTATATTGTCTACAAGTTTTCTGAAGACGTAATTTTGATTGGATGACAAATAAAAAAAAATGAAAAATAAATCTCACTTTTAGGTGGATCGATAAGAAAAAAAATAATGGCAAAATATGAGCATTTGAAATAATGAAACATTGTAGAACATGTCATTAAGCTATTTTGACATCTAAGGCATCAAAAAGCCCATAATCACGTTTTTCGAGTTTTAAACCACTGTGCAATGATAGGGCTTTTTCGTACCTGTTTTATGGTACTTAAGTAAGGTTGCCAGAATTTTTTCAGCACATATCCGGGCCGGATAGATCGAGGCAATTTTATGTTAAAACCTGGCTATATCCTGCCAAATTTTGTCAAAACCCAAGAATCAAGAGAATGATGTTTTCATCAAAATTTATCAACAGTTTTTAAATCGTATTTAAGGCTTCCGAAAAACCTTTCATTATTATTTCTATAAAACTTGCTCAAAAAATTTGTTGGAGGCATAATTTAATAAAATCCACTTCAAATTTTTTTATGTTTGATTTGCCAAATAAAGTGGATAATTCCGGGCCAAATCCTGGCATTTTCCAATGAAATCCAGGCAACCGGGCCGGGCTGGACTGTTTCCAAATTTTGTATTTAATATCCGGGCAAACCCGAATAAAATCGGGCAATCTGGCAACCTTATACTTATAGTTGCTTGGGTTCCTCCTTCAATGTTTTACATCACAGCTTTACTTGCCCAGAGGTATCGTTTTGAGTGTTGTTTTGGCTTTGGTTGTTTCTGGTTTGTTATGTTTAAACATATTCAGCAACATGAGTGCTATCTTTTTCTCTTATGAATTCTTTTTATGATGTGTGACAAAAATGTTATTCACTACGAGCTACATAATTTGTTGAGTATAATCAACACGTCCTAATTTGCGAAAGTCTTTCGTCTAACGCGTCCGAATGGCATCGGAAGATCAAAACGATATCCATTCATTGATCCTTTGGTAACCAGCAGCAGTGATTCGATTCGTCGATATTTTGAAATGCGTAGGAAGGGAAACGAGAAGGAAATGGCTAAGGAGAAACATGAACGCCCCATGAAATGATGACAGCAGCATCGGCAACCAGTCATCAATAATAATATAATCGATTGATGAAGGCTTTCTTGGTGGTGGGATGTAAAGATTGCGTCGGCTTTACAGAACCTGGTGGGCAACGACGAATAATAATAACTAAAACACTGGCCGATTGATGAAAGCTAGAATTAAAGACGCGCGAAACCCGAAACGCCCTGATCTGGATATTGGCGGAACCTTTCATGTTTCTTTGTGCAGATTTTCTACGTCGGAAATATTGGGTATGTTTCGATAAACCCGAAGAAATTGATTGAAATACCACTAAAGTAATATTTAAAAAAAAACAGAAACTGTGTCACCGAGGGTCAAAACCAGAACAATCGGGCAAGAATTCGACATTCATCACAGAGAAAAAGCGCAAGCTGGCGTGATGTCATTTCGATTTCCGCCGAAGCGGCGATGTTTTGAAATACGTAAATCTTGACCACCCATTCACACATCCGGAGGTGGTCATATTTTTGATTTTTTTTTAGAAGATGGTAGGACGTTTGATGGCGGTTGTAATTTACGGTTTCGATTATTCACGACGGCAAGCGCACGCGAATCGATTTGGGATTTTGTTCCGATTGCGGATCCCCATTCTTATTTTCCGCCTTCGAGAACGTGGGAAGATTACTAAGGCTGATCTAAACAACAGTCAGGAGTCTTGCGAAGTTTTGCTTTTCCACGTGACTAGCTTAGTATGCGAAACTTGTAGGCTGAATATATCTTACGATTGCTTTCCAGTTATGACGTTTGTTCGGATTGGTATATTTTCTCTTGTTGTGATTTTTCTTGAGAGCATACTAGGTACGTATATGCCAAAAAAATCTGAATCTCAAAATTACATTTGAATAAATTTTTTGGAAATAAACTCAAACTCCAGATTCAAACATCGACATGTCCTTATCGAGGGCAATCGATGAAAGCATCAGCTATGATATTAGCTGCCCCAATAATGGATATTAGCCCAATCATTCACGGACAGGAGATGTCTTCATCTCAGCAGGAACATCGGGGGAAGAAAACCAGAGCCACGACGACGGCCGATCCGAGCTGGTTTCTGTCATTCCAAGCCAAGCCAAGGAATGACAACAATGAAATGGTTTATATCAATGTGCAATAATAATAATATAATCGATTGAGGTCAGTACGATTTGGCAACGGAAGCAACAGAGTTTCTCGAAAGCTGAATGACTTTACAATGGGAACTTTTGTTTCGTTGTGCGAATTACGAGGGCATGTTTATTGCTAGGAGACTAGATCCACTTAGTTTGTGACAGCTTGAAATGGGGACATTTTGTTGCCAAATAGCTACATGGAAAATGAGGTTAAGGCTTAACATTTCAGATAATTTTTTATTAGATTTTTGACGTTTTCAGAAGCATTTTTGCCCAGATTCCAAATTCTCAGATTTCAGTCCAGTATCCAAAATCTAGGATCTAGATTCCAGCGTTCAAGATCGAGATTCCGAACCAAAGGTCTGAAATCCAAAATCCAGGGTCAAGAGATAAGAGTTTTATAAAAGTTTTTACAGTCAAGAATTTCGAGTCAAAAGTCAAAAATTCGGAATCCATAGCACCGAGTCAAAAATCATGTACTCGGAGCTCAGCGCCTTGAGATCAAAGCCCAGAATCCAGATTCTAGAGTCTTGATCCCAGAATCTAAAAACCATTGTCTAGAACACTTACAGATCTCAGGGTTCTCAGTCCAGATTTTGACACCGGATTCCATAATCCAGAGTCAAGAGACAAAAATTAAGCGTTCAGAAATCAGAACCCTTAGTCAATAGCTTATAATCAAGAGTCCATAGTCTAGATTCCAGATTTTAGGGTTCAGATTCTTGGAATATTATGTTCAGTGTGAAATACAATGTACAGAGTTCTGAGTTCAAACTCTAGAGCCTTATATTTCGATTTCAAAGTTCAGAACTCCCAGTTCTAAGTTTAGATACCAGAGTTCATACTCAAGATTCCATAGTTCCAGAGTTCAAATTCCAGAGTTCAACATCCAGTTTCCAGAGTTAAGAATTTACAGTTCAAAATTTAGAGAATCCATAGTCCACAGTTTAGAGTCCGAATTCTTGAGTTCAGAATCTAATGATTTAACATTTCAGAAAGTTTTAGATTAGATTTTTTACGTTTTCAGAAGCAATTTTTTCTCAGATTTCCAAATTATGAAATCCATTACCCAGAATCCAGAATCTAGAGTCCAGTTCAGGGTCGAGGGCTGAAATAAAAAGTCCAGAGTTAAGAGATTTTTTTAGTCGAAGTTTCGAGTCAAAAATTGAAAATTCGAAATCCGTAGTACCGAATCAAAAAAAAAACAAGTACTTGGGGCCGGTATTTTGATATTAAAGTCCAGAATCGAGATTCTGAACTATTGGGCCCAGAATCCAAAAACATTCGCCTGAAATACTTACAGATCTCAGGGTTTTCACTCCAGAGTTAAAGCACCAGATTCCATAGTCCAGAGTCAAGAGACAAAAATCAAGAGTCCAGAATTTAGAGACCAGAGTCAATAGCTTAGAGTCAAGAGTCCATACTCTAGATTCCAGATTTTAGGGTCCAGAGACTCTGAATGTTATGTTTAGCGTGAAGTACAAAGTACAGAGTTCTGAGTTCCAACTCTAGAGCCTAATATTTGGATTTCGAAGTTCGGAACTCCCAGTTCTAAGTTTAGATACCAGAGTTACCATTCAAGATTTCAAAGCTCCAGAGTTCAAGTTCCGTAGCACCGAGTCAAAAATACCGAGCTCATCGTCTTGAGATCAAAGTTCAGAATCCAGATTCTAGAGTTTTGAGCCCAGAATCCAAAAACCATAGTCTAGAATACTTACAGATCTCAGGGTTCTTAGTCCAGAGTTTTGACACCAGATTTCATAGTTTAGAGTCAAGAGACAAAAATCAAAAGTCCAGAATCCAGAGACCAAAGCGAACAGCCAAGAGTTATGTTTAGTGTAAAGTAAAAAGAACAGAGTTCTGAGTTCAAACTCTAGAGCCTTATATTCAGATTTCGAAGTTCAGAACCAACAGTCCAAAGTTTAGGTACCAGAGTTTAAACTCATGATTTCAGGGCTTAGAGTTCAAATCCCAGAGTTCAACATCCAGATTCCTGAGTTAAGAATCTAGAGAGTTTAGAGAATTCAAGATCCACAGTTCAGAGTTTAAATTCTTGAGGTCAAAATCTAATGTTTAGTGTTCCGAGTTCAGAGACATACTCCAGTGTCCTGAGTTCAAAGATAAGAGTCTAAATCTTGGGTGGCCAAGATTTTTACCGAAATTGCCTTAAGCTAGCGGATAGCATAAAATTATGTTTTTTTATGAAAATTTCGAATCGTAGATCCGCAGTTGGGCTGATTTTGTACATGTAAGGAAAATTTTGTTTGCAAACATTAGGGTGTCTTAAGGGATCAAGAACCGTATGACCTTTTGGAACGAATTTTCTTAAAGATATAAATTTTCTGCTGTCCTCTAACTTCAAAATAAGGCTATTTTGGTAAAAAAAGTGGTCATACATGGTCCAGTGTTGCGTTAAAAATCAACAGTTCTGAAGTTCAGAGTCCAGATTCCAGAGTTCAGAGTTCACAGTTCAAAATCCAAACCCTTACTGCTCAGAGTTAAAATTACCAAGTTAAGAGTTCAGCGTTCAAAGTTCAAAGTCCAGATTAGTGACTTCAGAATCTAGAGTCTATAATTTAATCTCTGCATTTTTTTATCCAGAGCTTAGCTACCGAATACCCGAATTCAATGTCCGAACTTTGGAGTTCAAAATCTAGAGCTCAGAGTCGAATGTTCAGGGTTTAGAGTTCTAGATCAAAATTCAAGAGTTTAGAATCTAGTGTTCAGAGTGTCGAGTTCAGTGACATCCAGTGATCTGAGTTCAGAGATCGGAGTTTAAAATCAAGAGCCCAAAGTGCAGAGTTCATAGTCAAGATTCCAAAATCAAGAGTCCAGAGATCAAAATCCAGATTCCAGAGTTTTGAGTCCAGAGTTTATGATTCAGAGTTTTGGAGCTTTATGTTCAATTTTAAGTCCAATGTTCAGAGTTCTGAGTTCATACTCCGATAGTCCATAATTCTATGCACAGATTCCAGAGATCAAAATCTAGAGTTCAGAGCTTAGATTCCAGAGTTCATATCCAAGATTCAGCTTAGAGTTTAGCATTCACATTCCAGAGTTAAGAATCCATATTCCAGAGTCCACTGCTCAGAGTCTAGATCTCAGAGCTCAGAATCTAGTGTTCAGAGTTCCGAGTTCTACGTCCTGAATTCAGAGTCCAGATTTCACAGTTTAGTAGCTATAAAAGGCAGAGTTCAGAGTTTAGAGTCCAGATTCGAAGTTTCAGAATCCAGAGTCTATAATTTCCAGAGCTCAGTTTCCGGATTCCAGAGTTTAGAGTATAGATTCCAAAATATAGAACTGAAAGTCCAAAGTTCAGGGTTTACAGTCAAATGTTAAGAATTCACAATCTACAAATCAGAGAATCGTGTTTAGAGCTAAGATTAAATAGTACAGAGTTTAAAACTCAGAGCACGAATTCCATGGTTCAAAACCAAGAGTCTAGAGTTCCTTTACCAGAGTCGGGAGTTCAGATCTTAGAAATCAGAATCGAGAATCCACAATCCTTAGTCAATAGTCTAGAGTTTAGGGCCAAAATCCAGAGTTCAGAGTCTAGACTCTTGATTACTTAGTCGAGAGTCCAGGGTTCAGATTTTTGAATCCAAAATCATTATACTAGATCTAGAGTCTCGTATTTTTATGTTCAATGTAAAATCGAATATTCAGAGTTCTGCGTTCAGGCTCTCGCGGTCCAGAATTCTAAGCCCAGATTTCTGAGTTCAAAATATAAAGTTAAGAGTCCAGAGTTCAGATTCCAGAATCCACTGCTCAGAATCTAGATTCCAGAACTTAGAGTTCCCAGTTCTGAATCTAGAATTCGGAGCCCAGATTCCACAGTTTAAATTACAGGTCAAAATCCGGATTCCATATCTCAGACGCCAGATTCCTGAGATAAGAACCCAGAGTTCAAATTTCAGAGTCCAGATTTGAGTTTTCAGAATCAAGAGTCTACAATTTTGATCTCAGAATTCTGTGTCCAGAGCTCAGTTTCCGGATTCAAGAATTTAGAGTCTAGATTCCAAAATCTATAGATGAGATTCCAGGGTTCAGGGTTAAGTGTCAAAAATTAAGAGTTCACAATCTACAAATCAGAGAATGGTGTCCAGGGTCCAAAATGCAACGCCTAATATCTAGAGTTCAAAGTCCAGATTGAAAAGTTCGAAATCTAGAATTCATATTACAGATTTCAAAAGACAGATTCTTTAATTGAAAGTCGGTATCTCAGATCCAAGTTCCAGTTCAGATTTTGGAACTCATAACCTAAGGTTTTAAGCCCAGAGTTATGATTCCACAGTACAGAGTTCTAAGCTCAGAACCCAAATTCTATAGTTCAGAATCTAGAGTCTAGAGTTCATTAACCAGAGTCGGAAGTTCAGATCTTAGATTTCAGAGTCTAGAATTCATAGTCCAAAATCCAGAGTTTAGAGTTCAGAGGCCATATATCCAGAATTCAGAGTCTAGAGTCTGGAGTACTAAGTCGAGAGTCCAGGGATTTTAGAATCCAAAATATATAGTCCTAGATCTAGAGTCTAAGAGTGTAATGTTCAATGTTAAGTCCAATGTTCAGAGTTCTGAGTTCAGACTCTCGTAGTCCATAATTCTACGCCCAGATTCCAAAGTTCAAAACACAGAGTTCAGAGTCCAGATTCTAGAGTTCATATCCAAGATTCAAAAGCTTAGAATTCAAATTCGAGAGTTCAGAATCCAGATTCCAGAGTTCAGAGCTCAGAGTTCTGAGTCCAGAATTCAGATTCCAGATTCCACGATTTAGAAGCTACAGGTCAAAATTCGGATTCCACACTACAGACTTCTTGAAAAAAGAATCCAGAGTTCAAAGTTCAGAGTCCAGATTAGAGTCTAAAGTTTTTATTTCAGTTCCTTGTCCGAGTCAGTTTCCGGATTCCAGAGTCTTGATTACAAAATCTAGAGCTGAGTGTCTCGAGTTCAGGGTTAAGAGTCAAATTTAAGAGTTCACAATCCAAAAAATTAGAGAATCGTGTTCAGGGTCCAAAATGCAGTACCTCAAATCCAAAGTCCAGAGTCCAGGTTGCAAAGCTCAAAATCTAGAGTTCATATTACAGATTTTAAAGTCTGTATCCCAGAGTTCAATGTCCAATTCCAAAATGCAGCATTCAGAGTTTATTGCCCCTTGTTCAGCATTCAGAGTCCAAATTTAAGAGCCAAGATCTCGAATTTCAAGGTCCAGATTTCAGAACTCATAACCTAAGGTTTTAAGCCCAGAGTTAAGATCGTACAGTACAGATTTTAAGACTTAGTGGCCAAATTCAATAGTTTAGAATCTGGAGTCTAGAGTTCATTAACCAGAGTAGGGAGTCCAGATCTTAGAATTAAGAGTCTAGAATCCATAGTCCCAAATCCAGAGTCTAGAGACCAGAGGCCAGAATTCAGAGTTGCAGAGTCCAGAATTCAGAGTCAAGAGTCTTGATAACTTAGTTGAGAGTCCAGGGTCCAGATTTTAGAACCCAAAACTAAGAGTTCTAGAGCCCAGAGTCCAAATTTCGGGTTAAGAGTTTTGAGTTCCTGAGACAGGAGTCCTAAATTTGGGAACACTCTGGCCCGGCTCGAATGCCCGGATTTTGCCGGAAATTATTCACCTTATTTGGCAAATCAAACAAAGAAACAAATTGTGTTGTAAATTTTTTGTTTATACCTCCAAAACGAATTTTTTCAAGCAAGTTTTATAAAAATAACAATTAAACGTCTTTGGAAGCCTGAAATACAATTTAATATCTGTGGATACGTTTTGATAATTCTTTTTAAAATTTTTTTTCTTGTTTTTTGTTGAGTAATTTCCGGGTTTTAACCAAATGTCCCAGATATTGCCCAGATTTTGGTCGCGATTTTTGAGTTTTTATTCAAAGATCTGTTAGGTAGTCGGCAATGGATAAAAAAGATCGTTTATCTTGGAGGTAAACTTTCGCTGTAACTTTTTCCCCGTGGCCGTTTGACATTTTGCTGAAGAAGAGAAAAAAATCCTTAACTCCCATCCCCGCAGGACAAAATAAAAACAAAATATAAACAAATGTTCTCACATATGTGAAGTAGAAGCTATGGTGCTATGTTTCCAGGAATGTGAAAATTCCTGAAGCACTTTTCCTCCTGTTCGTGGGGGGCGAGTTGTTAAACATAGCGCCCTGTTGACATGGCTGCCTGGTACTAAACAAATATATGGGGTGAGCGGTAAAAAAAAGAAACTTTGTCAAAACTTTTCCTCCGACCCAAACCCGACCCTAGGCAGTCCTAAGCCGGTGTACTGGAAATGGTGAGATTTTTCGTCAGAAAGTTTGTTTATACGTGGGTGATGGTGACGCGTAATGGGTTTAGCGATTTCCGTGGGTCAAAGTTTGTTTTTTGGACAGTCATGTTTTCTCTACGAACAGTTGAAACTTAAATTTATGAAATTCGTTTGAAAAATTCAAAATCTTAAATTGTCTATTCTTGTTTTCAAACCAACATAAAAAATCTTGGTAGAAATGGTTAATATAAAGCTTACAATTCCGAAGAAGGTGACTGGAAAATATGGATGCGTTTGAAGGTGTTTGATGAAGGTTATTGAAACGAACAGGAAAGTTTTCCAGCTGCTGACTGGATTCTTGAAATACTCAAGACATTTCTCAGAACTGTCAAGCTGTTTCTTGGTATATTTTGAAAGAATTTACTGGTTTTTTGACAAATACAAAAAAAACTCTTTTCAATGAGTGTTTGAAGGACAAAAAAAAAGAAGATCGGTTTGTTTTTTTCGGAAAAAATTGTTTTTTTTTTTAATAGTTTTTAGTAGCAGATTCAATCGGTTGAGTTATCTCATAAACTTATCTCAAACGCTTCATTCGTACGCAAAATGAACAGCTGATTTGATACAAGTTGTCTGAGCTTAGCAGCACGTGTTTTTATTCCTAGCAAAATTATAACACCTGTTGGCACGATAAGGCCATTATTTGACCCGGGGTAATCCCAATCGATGCCAACTGATTTCATTCGTCAACCAAGATAAGATTTGTCCCCTTGGAAGAATGCAAAGACTAAAAAAAGCATGGCCCAATTAACTTTTTCCCTCATTAAGTAGACACTTTTCAGTCAGCTAACGTCGAAGGACTCCGAGAAAAAGCTACCCACCAAAATGAAGTCAACTCTAGCCTTCCTGTTGATCTGCTCCTTGGCCCTGTTGGTCTCTAGCCAGGGTTGCCAGAATCAGGGTCGCTGTCAGGATCAGGGTCCCGGATATCGGTTCCCGTACTACGAGTGTGAGTACTACTTCGAGTGCGTCGATAGTGTCCAGGCTTGTGTACGAGCTTGTCCTGCAGGAGAACACTTCCAGGCCGAATTTGCCCGATGTGCTCCCAAGGAACAGGCCTGTTGTGACTTCAATCTTCCGTGTCTTCAATAAATACTGATGATGCTGGTGTGAAGAGTGAGAGTTACTTGAGTGGTGTGTGTGTGTTACCGTTAGTATCCGAAAGATCCTTGTACTTGGATTGGACAAAATACGTAATTTTATCCGTATTGGAAGTTCATGTTTTTGAAAGGCTTAAATTAACATGAATTCAGAGAAACCCTGAAGTTTGCCGGAATGTGTATAACGTAGATATAAACATGAAATATTTAGTTAACTGTGCTTCTAATCTAAATAGAACACATGTATGCCTTAAATATGTATGCAATTTCAAATTTTTGCGTGAATTAAACCATAAATACAACTACCGAGGATAAGGGTATTAGAGACCGGGGAAGGTTCCTATTATGGTGTGAGATCCCTCCCCTCTCACTGGAAGGGGCTTCCCAACCATAAAACAGGTGTTTGCAGAACTTGAGAATCAATTAAGCAAATGGTACTTTATTTGGGAGGTTGAGACCCCTCTCTTTTTCCAATAGAGAGATAGGAAGGAGGGAGGAGGGCTTCCATATATTTTTTTAACATTAGGGGATTTTTTTTTATTATCTGACGGGTTTGCGCCGGGGGTCTTCAGATTTTCCCCAAAATTGAAAATTTGGTTCATTTTTGCGACTTAAAAACACATGTATTTTTTCAGATTTCTAACATTTTTATTTTTTGAGTTAGCTTCGGTTAGATTTTTTTGTCAATAAAAAATAACCATTTTTCAAAGCTACATAACTCTGTTGTTTCTCAACGGAAATTATAAAATAGCACATCAAAATGCATTGAAATTTTATCAGCTTTCCAAATAGAATAGTTGAAAAAAATTAAATAATGACCTTCAACATGAAAAGTTGTAAATAAACTTTAAATGGCGTCTAAAAGTACCGTCTGCACCACCGAATATTTTGGAAAAAATACCATTGTATAGCTCGATTCATGATGCAACTTTCATCTGAAGACACCAAAGTGGGCCATTAACACCTTGAAGAGTTATGAAAGAAATAATGACAATATATCTCTTTTTTTTGCATCGAAAACAAACAATGGTCGAACAACTGCACTCACATATGGAGATAGCAAGCACTTCTAACAACATGGAAACAAAAGAATTTATCAAAGCTGGTAAAAAACACTATTTTTTCGTCCTTTTCAGACTGCCCTTACTCGCATAACAGTCCCATATGAATTTCCGTCATTTTAGGTCAACATAAGGCTTCAACATAAAAGACTAAAAAAGAGGTTTTGTTCTAGATATTTCAAAAAAAGTATCAATTCGTGGCTGTCCTATATGAAATATACCTGAATAACAGTCCCATATGTGAAATACCACGGATTTGGTTACTTTTCAATGTTTCTTTCGGCGAAAAAGTCTTTGGTTTACTGCTTTGAATCATTTAAACATTTTTTTAACTCACTTGATGTCGAATGATGCACACTAGTTTTCGAAGGCAGGTTTGACTTTCTTAGGAATGACTTCCTGAGCGAAAAACTATCGAATGCAATCAAAAATCGTAAAAAGATTCAACTTACAATGTGGAATTCATGATATTTTTTTGCAAAAATATGTTTCTTTTTCTGATAATTGCATTTAGAAGTTCAAAAATGATCAAATTTAAGTCTTAGAAAGTAGCTTGGTGAGAAAAATATATTTTGTATGGGACTGTTATGCTAGTAGATTCGAAAAAGGTTTCAAATATGGTCGATTAACAGTCCCATAATGAATAAAAATTGTGCTCTCGACCTTACCAATAACCCAATTTCGAAAATTTCAGGCCTAACGATTTATTATGACAACCTAGAAACGATTTTCGTTTATGCTGAAAGTGGTGGTCACAATTTAAAAATATATTCCAAAACAGAAAAAGCTGATTGTCTCGCTTGCTTATTTTTGTATATGGGACTGTAATGAAAGTATAAAGTGTTGCAGCTAAACTGACTTCATGTTATATCCAAAAATCTAATAACGTATTCGTTTATACTAAGCTTGCCAGATTGCCCGGTTTTATCCGGGTTTGCCCGGATATTTGATGCAAAATTTCGAGAAAGTCCGGTCCGGCCCGGTTGCCCGGATATCGTGAAAAAAGTCCGGATATTGCCCGGATTTTTTAACAATTTTCACAAAGAAACCAAAAAAAATCAAAGTTTTTTAGTACGTTTCAGCAGAATCGATAATCGGTCTGGAAATTTTCAACGGTTGTTTCAAATAATTTCGCTGATTTACTTTTATAAACCTTTTAATATTTAAGTGTTCCAAAAAGTTGTTGGAAGTCTGCCATTACATTAATAAAAAATTAATTTCGATTTTTTTGCATTTTTTCTTTGCTTTTATGTATCATAACACCTAAATTTTGCCCGGTTTTGCCCGGTTTTGCCCGGTTTTGCCCGGTTTTTGGATTTGAAAAATTGAAATCCATGCCCGGATTTTGCCAGGTTTTTTTTGAAAAAATGCCCGGAATTGCTAGGCCCGGATGGTAGTGAAAAAAATTCTGGCAACCTTAGTTTATACCCAGTTTTGCACCAGATCACAACAAGTTATGCACATTTTACTGTCATTTTTAGAAGTTTATGCGCTTAGTTTTGCATCCATAATTCCCCAGATTTGATTTAAAATGGACGGTGGAACACTGAAGATTCGTGTGTGAGCGATCGAGGTAGCAAAACACTGACGACGAATTATGTTCGTTCTAGTATGGTAAACCTCAAAACTGGGCGAATGTAGAAAACGAATACGGTAGAAGTATCATATTTTCATCATTTTACAGCCTGGGCTGGCCATACTGAGCTCTTTGATTATTTCTACAACATTTGTGCCACTTTCTCATACTTTTTTGATCAATGGGAAAGGATTTTGGTGTCCAGTGCTTAGCTCCCGATATAAAAACTATGTAAAGCACGTCTATATTTCATTTTTTTAATCACATTTTTGTGATCCCAAACACAGGGACTGAACCTTCTACTATTGGCATTGATTATGCTTTACAATGATCTTTGATCGAAAAATTAATAAGTTATATAGTATATGATCAGGTTGTAAAAGCAACATTCCCATTATTAGTTATATCACTTAAACAATACGATACTCAGAATTTTGGATAAAATTTAAAGTCAGTTTTGCTGCAAACACTCTACAAAGCACAAAAAAGTTGTGTTTTTTACCTGCTTTGGTAAGTTCTTTTGTTTCCATGTTGTTAGAAGTGCTTGCTATCTCTATATGTGAGTGCAGTTGTTCCACCATTGTTTGTTTTCGATGCAAAAAAAGAGATTTATTGTCATTATTTCTTTCATAACTCTTCAAGGTGTTAATGGCCCACTTTGGTGTCTTCAGATGAAAGTTGCATCATGAATCGAGCTATACAATGGTATTTTTTCCAAAATATTCGGTGGTGCAGACGGTACTTTTAGACGCCATTTAAAGTTTATTTACAACTTTTCATGTTGAAGGTCATTTTTTAATTTTTTTCAACTATTCTATTTGGAAAGCTGATAAAATTTCAATGCATTTTGTTGTGCTATTTTATAATTTCCGTTGAGAAACAACAGAGTTATGTAGCTTTGAAAAATGGTTATTTTTTATTGACAAAAAAATCTAACCGAAGCTAACTCAAAAAATAAAAATGTTAGAAATCTGAAAAAATACATGTGTTTTTAAGTCGCAAAAATGAACCAAATTTTCAATTTTGGGGAAAATCTGAAGACCCCCGGCGCAAATTGTCAGATAATAAAAAAAAATCCCCATTACTCAGAAACTTATCAAGCAAATTGAACAATTTGGCACGGGAGGGTTCAAGAAATGTTTCAATAAAAATAGTTGGTACCCCTCCCTCCTTCCAGTGGCAAGATATGAAAGGCTTCCATACAGTTTTTTGGCATAACAGGAGAACTAATCGAGCAAATGGAACAAAATTTGGCATAGACGTGTATTTGGGTACGAAAAATGTCTTTAAGAATTTTTTTGAGAACCCGTTCTTTCCAATGGGGAAGTAGGAAAGGGAGAGGGGGCTTTCCATACAACTTTTTGTATAACTGAAATACAAATCGAGCAAGTAAAACCAAATTTGGCATGGGACGGTATTGGGATATGAAAAATGTTTTCCCGAATTTTTGGTATCCCTCCCTCCTTCCAGTGGCAAGATACAAAAGATGAAAGGTCTCCTTAAAAATTTGTTTGTGTTACTTTAAATAATCAAGCAAATTGAACCAAATTTGGCATGGAAAAGCATGTGATACGAGAAATGGTATTATGATTGTTTGAAACCCCTCCATTGTTACATCCCTTCTTTCTTCCTTATCTAAGACATGGAACCCAATTTCGCATGAAAAATGACGAGGGCCTTTCTTCCAGTGAGTACATAGGAAGGTAAGAGGGACCTTAATACAATTTTTGAGAATTAATCAAATTTGGCATGGAATGATATTCGAGTTCGATACACGTTTCTGTGATTGTTATGAATCCTTTTGCCTCGCAGGGAGGAGAGTGAGAGAAGGAGTGGGTTCCATATATTTTTTGTATTGCTTAAGAGATTATCAATCTATGGAACCAAATTTGATATGAGAGGGGTTTTGGGTACGGAAAAATGGGTATAGTGATTAGTAACGCCTACCCTCTTCAATCAGTAAGGAGTAGGAAGGTAAAAGGGAGGGGAGCTCCCATACAACTTTTTAACATAAATTGAGCACTTATAAGTTCAAAAGGAACCATGTTTTACAAGTGAGTTTGATTGCGAACGAAAGAGATTCGATTCGATTTGAGATTCTCCTCTTTTTCAGAGAGGGTTATTACGTTATTAAGATAATAACAATATTTTTATGGTAGTTAGTGATTTGGAGGAGGGAGAGGGTGGAGAATCCATACCAATAAATCATTCGTTTTGGCATATAATTAAAGATCTCTTAAAACTTACAAATACACAGTGCAAATTTCAGATCTTCAAAAACAAGTTTAAAAATCAAGTCTTACGAAAAAAGATTAATTCATCTTTGAACTGCAATTCAAAACTCCAGCTGCAGTGCTCTTTTTCAAATGGCATCTGATTTACGCAGAAATTGATCCTCCAAATTAAATCAAAATTAAAATATTTTTTACAAAATTTATTCGATTTTAGAAGGTGTGGTAAAGCAGAGCGGGACAGCTAGTAAGTTAACAATTTTCTTGCAATGGATACAGAATTGAAATCAAAACTGAATTTTCAAATTTAAAAGAAAATTTGTTCCGGCCTAATCTTAAATACAAAATAAAAAACCGTAATCGAGTATGCTGAAATAAACAGTTCATATTTTTATAATTGTTAACTTTGAATTTAATTTTAATTTATACAATTTTGTTTCATATAATTTATCATTTTGAATAAAGAGAAATATATAAATCCAGAAGTATCTTGAATTAAAAAAAAAAACAAATGACTCAAGCTCGTATGTGATTTTGAATTTGAAACACAAATTTTAATGATCACTTAACATTTTATTGAATTTTTGGAAAACAGAAATGGAAATGAAAAAAAAAATCTATTGCAAAAGTGTTTAGCGGTGAAAGTCTGTAATTAAATAATTTTTTTAAATAGGTATTATTAATTTGTCAAAACGCTGTGCAGCTAATGACATTATTTTTTTTAAATTTAGAATAATGCTTTTTTTTTATAATATAAACATTTTGGTTATCAACTCTTAAGCTTAGATTGACGAATAAAGGAAATTTTTATTCATTAATGGAAACGTTGAATCAGAATAAAATAAAAATCTAGAATTTCAAGTTTTGTTGCATCATTTGTTAAAATCAGATATATAATTCTAATTTAAACAACTTTCAAATTGAAATCAAGCTTTGCAATATCGAACCGTTTTTTGCACTTTTCATCAATGAATTTAAAAATTATAACCAATTTAAAAAATTGAATAAGTTCAAATAACTCATCGCATTTGCATTTTGAAGCGCAGGTTTTTTTTAATGTAAATCTGTGAAAATTTTATCAAAGCCAATAGATGCTTTAGATCCTGGGAAATTCTTTTCTTCAATAAATAAAATAAAATTTTTACAAATTTGATATTAAAAAGCAAAATAACTTTTGAACTACTTGCTCTAAATAAATAATTGACTTTAAAGTTATTTATTTAAATTTTCAAACATAAAAATGAATACTTAGCATGCAAATTGAAAAGACAAGTTACCTCTCAAAAACTCAATTGTTAATCAAATTAACAATCAAAAATATAATCTATCAAAACTATTTAAAACATGGATTTGAGTATTTCTCGCATGAGCTTTTATTGCGTCGTATAAAACATCTTAAGAATTTCTAGAAAACTGTTGCAAAAGTTATCAAAAAAACTTCAAAATTTGTATTTCACATAAATAATATGTTGTACAGACTTCAAATATTCTAAATGGAAAAAAAGTTTCATCTCGTTTATGTTAGTTTTTGTATATTTGTTTTGTAATAAAACTGTTAGTTTGCATTTTGTATCATACCACGTAATGAAAGCTCTTGCGATATTTAAAACATCATCAAGCTTTTAGTTGAATGCAACAATGTAGTTAAGTTTTCAGTTGAATATGTTTGAATTGTCGATGTACCTTCCATTGAATTATGTTTGAAGTTTGACTAAAGTGTTGCGAAAAGTAAGTAGATATATAATGTCAAATTCTGCTACCTTGTCGATTGGATTTCAATGAATTTCTGAAGCTGCTTGAAGTTAATTCAAAACGTGATTTTTTTTTATATTTGTAAGATCTTATTTGTTCTAAATCAAAATGTGAAGTAACAAAGAGAGTTCTACCTGATTTAAGTTCAATTTTTGCAAAATCATGGCATCTGGTGACTTTAAATTTCTGAAAACTCTGACTTTTTTTGCCTAATGAAAAAAAACACAATCAAGATAATTTTTTCAAAACATTCCAATGCAATAAAAAAAAACACTCGCTTAAATATTATTTCTGAAAATTCGTCGAAAATTCTGTCAGGTTTGCTAGTTTCTTAACTATTTTCTCACCACTCCTACCGCTTTGCCGTCTTTGGCAAGTTTGTAGCCGTGTATTGGAATTTTACTTGCATTGCGTGAGAACAAAATATTCAAGAAAAACAAAAAAACAAAATTTCAAATAAAAACACCAGTACCTTTATCCCATTTTAATAATCTACAAAAAATATGTCGTTCGTTTTAAACAATATAGACATTTTTGGGCTACAGGGAAAAATTAGCGACTTGGAGATGCTATGAAAAATTGCAATTGCATTTGGCATAACAATGTTTTTTCATAAAAACATTATTTCTACGCTTGATTAAACATTAACGATGAGTTCTGTGAAGCATTCAGTCGATAAAGTTGAAAAAAAAAAATACCAAAGCGGAAACATTTATTCGATAGATTTTAATCTCTTCTACAAAACTATGAAAGCTGGATTTTAAAAATATTTAATTTTTTTGTAAGTTTCTAGGCTTTGAAACTGAAAAATCAGGAGGCAAAAATCACCGTCTTGTCTTGAACCGAAACCTTAAGTTTTAGGTGTTCGTGTGGATTATCCAAAATTACTTTTGGTTATTTTTCAATCATCCAACAACATTTGAACAAGTCAAATTAAACTTTTATGGCATACGTTTTTGCAGCTTGCATAGCTGAGATATTAGCTATTCGGACGAATACGGTAAGCTGTAAAAACTGAAAGATTAACTAAGTAATGAATTTTTGATTTCCATTTCTTCAATTGTTTTTCACCTTGCAGTTCATTTAATCATCTCTTCCTGTCAAAATTCACTTGTAAAAAACTTTACCGATTCTTATGAAAACCATTCGAACAGGGCCAGATTAAGCCGTAGGGGGGCTCGGGGCAATTTCTCTAGGGGGGCTCTAATTTTTTTTTATTTTAATTGAAGATATATCTGTAGCAGTTTGTAAAAAAAAATCTTGTTTATTTATTCTAAAAACATGCCACATTTATGCTTAATAAAATGTAAAATTACTGCAGATCGTTTATTTAAACTCGAAAGTTAATCCTGATTAAATAATCATCCACACAATAAAGTTTCTGCTGAAACAGTCGAAATCAAAATTAAAATCAAACTTCTCCTTTAGAAATATACTTGTGAACCACAAAAATACATTTCAGAGTTCAATTCTCAAATTATTATGCAGAATAAAAGTGGCTATAGCACTTAAAATTCAAAATTTTAATTAGAAAATCTCCGTTAAAATTCAAAAAACGAATGGAAAATTTGTTCTGAAAAGTATTCAAAATCTAAAATAATATTAAAAACTGATATCAGTATTTTTAAACAAAATTCAGTACTGAAGAGTAGAATCTCAATTTCTTTTGAGGGAATGATTCAAATTACAAATGAACACTTTACTATTTGAATAGCCGACAAAATTAAAAAAAGAACAATGAAGATTTTTTTTCCGCGAAATCATCATAAGAGTATGGAACATGATTCCAAAATTAGAATTCAAATCAAATTCAAATAAAGGATAAAATATAAATAAAAATATAACAGAATTCAATAATAAAGTGTTGCAAACAAAAATCCAGTCCCAGAGCTAGGTTTAGTCATCCAAATAAGAATTGCACTTTCAAAAATTTAAATCAAAAATTACATTAGAAAATAAATGAATAATTTGGAAAAATATTGGTTTTTTTTAATTTCCTTAAAAGAAACGGCTTAATCTTTAGGAAAAATAATGAGCATTGTTATATTCAAACAAATCACAAGCAGAACCATATTTCAAAACAAGGATATCGAATTTTGGCAGATGTGGATTTGAAAATCGAAAAATAAAAGACCGTATCTATTCGTTAATTGTTATCAGATTTTAAACATATCTGGATCAAGCTCCAGATTTGAAAAATAAGAATTTGGATTTTTGATAAATAGCAGTCTCAAATATGTGAAAATTGGAATTTATCTCATAATAGTGAAAATTTTTTTTTTTCAAATCAAAGGATTTTTTATTAATGCCTCATTACAAATTATGATTTGTTAATATTTATTACTTTGTCAAAAGTTTGAAGGTATGAAACCTAACTTTGCCATTTTCCCGTTTGCTTAACCCATTTGAGGCCTTCAGAACCAGAGGGGTAAAAGTGCAAAAAGGTTCAATTTAAGTTTATAATGCACTAGCTGATCCCATACGAACTCCGTTTCGCATTTAATTTAGAATATGTCATGAACAGTTTGAATGAATGTCAATTGCCAGGCATTGTCAGATGCATTTCCAAATGCATTGTTAGGCAATAATTACAAAAATGTTGAACACGTAATATGGACGACCATTTTTTTCTGTCGTATGCTACTAAATTTGAAATCAGGAATCAATTGACCGTGCCAAAAAACCCCAGTATATGAATTTTTGTCTCGATACGATACAAAAGTATTGCAAAAACAAATTTATCAATTAATACGGAAGACCCCCTTGTTGTCGTTTGATTCAAATATTGAAATCAGAAATCAAATGACCGCCCCAACCCTCGTTTATAAAGTTCGACTCGATCGTTGCTTAAAAACGGAATGATTGCCAAAAAATTAAACTCCTTTCGATGTCCTCTTTTACAAACTTCGAAATCAATTGTTCTTCCTTCAAAACTCCCGTGTTAAAATTTTCAAATCAATCCATTGCATGATAACGCCAACATCACAAAAACAGTGAATAGTTAATATGGACAACCCTTTTGGCAGACCCCTGACCCAAAATTGGATAATTGGAATCAATTGTTCGTCCTTAATAATTCTTATGTGCAAATTGTCACCCCAATCCGATGTATAATAACCTCAATATCGCAAAAATATGGAAAAGGTAACATGGATGACCCCTTTTGTCGGCCCCTTACACTGAATTTGATGCCTGAAATCGATTGCATGTCATTCAAAACTCTCGTGTACCAATTTTCATCTGAATCCGATGTATAATTACGTCAATATCGCAAAAATAACGAACATTATATATGGACGACTCCTTTTGTTGGCGCTTCACACAAAATTCAAAACCTGAAATCGATTGCCCGTCTCTAAAAACTCTCGTGTATCAATTTTTATCTGAATTCGATGTACAATAACGTCAATATTGCAAAAACAGTGAAAAGTTCATATGGACGACCCCTTTTGCCGAGCCCTGACCCAAAATGCAATACCTGAAATCAATTGCTCATCTCGCAAAACCCCCACGTGCAGATTTTCATCACAATCTGACAAAAAATAATGTCTTGTATGGACGACCCCCTTCAGAAGGGGTCATCCTAAAATCTGAAAATATTTTTCATCATCACTGGTCCTAATGAGCATCCTTGCCAAATTTCAGCTCTCTAGCTCTTAAAACGGCTGAGTCTATAGAGGACAAACAAACAAACAAACAAACAAACAAACAAACCCACAGAAATTGCTTTTTATATATAAGTATAGATGAAAATGTATGTATGTTTGTTTAGCAAGTTATAAAGGCACCTGATGAAAATTTTATAAGAATTATATGTTATACCATCAATCGTTTGAGATTTTTTTTTCGTATATTGTGTATTACGTAGGCAGAGTTACAAATCCTGAATTAACTTATATTTTGGGGGGCCCGTCCTAGTTTAAGATTTCTTAAATTTTGATCTTTAAATATTGTTTGTTAGTTTTGATAACTTTTTAGAGCTTAACATTTATTTTTTTTCTCCTCGGGGAGCCCGGGGAAATTGCCCACTTTCCCCCCTCTTTAATCCGGCGTTTAATTTGAAAAATGTGTTTGATTTCAAAACGTTTGTTTGAGATTTTTTGTTACGTTTGTATGGGATCTTTTACAAAAACCATCTTCTGTTCCAAAACCCAACTTTTCCAAAACTTTTTTTTAACATATAAGAATATAATAATTTTTTTAACCGAACTCCCATCTTATTCAGTGGCCATTTCCGGCTCTAATGAAAATAAGGTAATCGAAGCCCTCATAGATACCACTCAGATACATATTTGTACTCGTTAGAGCCACCATTCAAAAGTGCACCCTCAGCTGCCTTATACATTTAGCCATAAACATATCTGCTGGCAATCAAGCAAACATGCAAAGGAAGCCTTTCGTTTGCCAAAGTCGACGATGAGGAGGCTACTTGGAACAGTATTCATTGGCTTGGACTGCCTTCCTGCCCGCCAGAAGGCCAATAAAACTATCATAAATTTAAATTAAATCATAATCTGGCTGCTGGACGCTGTCTGGTTCAGAGAAAGGGCGATGAAATTTTCAGAGATAGGAGTAAAATCTTACGATTTTGGTAGTTAAAGGAGGAAAGAGTTTGTTTTTGTTTTTTGGAATTATTTTGAAATTCAATAAAGTTTGTGGTTAAATAACGGTTCTTAACCCTAAATATTAACTGATATTTGATTTTCTTTTTTATACTTACAGGTGAGTCGTTGGCTATGCTGGATCTGTAAAAAAGAGAAAGAAAATTGTACGTGTTAAATCGGTAAGCACTTACGTACTGTCACATAAAGGTTATCTGATACATGTTTCATTTTTTTTTTTTCAAAAAGCTCCCTCGAGCGACTACTTCAAAACGATTAAATTAACCCAATTCCGTCAACCAATTTATACCGTCTATCGGAAGCCATATCGGCTTCGTAGGGGAGAGGAAGGCTATATGCGCATATTAAGGAAAGCACTCATTTTCTCCTATACTCCAAAAGATAGGAGTCTGAAAACTATATGCACATGAGCGGACATCTGTTTTATATACGTTAGTGAAATTTTTCTGTTAAAATCTCTTACAGTTTTTGTGAAAATAATTTTATAATAAAAGAAGTCAAAATAGCCGATTTCCGAAACTGGCGGGCTAAATGCGCATATTTATGTTTTTAGCTATATTTCATTACCACTTGCAATATTTTGATATTATTTAATTGGAAATGGTAGAAACGGATGTTAAGCATACGTCAAGGCCGAAATTTTGGTGAAATTTTTTACATCACTAGTTCTTTTGCATGAAACATAGTTAAGTATGCCATATGGCCATATTTCAGGGTAATATTTTGTTCATATTGTATTTTTATCGGATCAGTAGGAAGTTCTTTTTTTTTCGCTGTAAGATCGTGATATGAGCGTAGATTTCATGTTTAAATGATAGAAAGTAAAAAATTTATAAGACTAATCTATTTTTCTTGATATAGGCATTTAACCTGCCTTGATATGGGCATTCAGAACCTGTCTCTTATTCCAATATCTTATCATTTACAACTTTGCCAAAAGCTTCGATTTGTTGAATTCCCGATTTCCAGATGAATAAGAAAGAAAAACCACTAAAATTTTTGTTCACAGAATCTGTATGCACAATAATTAAAGTTCAATATATTATAACAAAACTGACAAAAATCTTGTTTGAATTTTTAAATTTTTTCGACTTTATATAATAATTTAATTTTTTTATGCCATGTGTTAAAAGCGTATTACCCTCAAACTGCATTAATTAGATATGATGAATCTCCAGCCATATTGTCAATCGGCTGTATGCGCATATTACCCAATATGCGCATATAGGGACACTTCCCCCTATAGTTAATTTCCAAAAGCGTAATCCCAATCCACAAGTCACGTTTTCTCAGAGAACGTCTCGGCCGAAGAAAGCCATGCATTGCTGCTCAAAATTTACCATAACGCCTCGAAGTCATGTTCGCCCGATATTTCTCGAGACACTTAATACAAATGTACCTAACCTTTAAAATCGAAAACGACACCAAACTTCCAAACAAACTTCTACTACTTGTTCCAAGCGCGAATTGCGGGAAGGGACAAATCTTTGAATCGGTGTCACGTACAACAGTTTTGGGGGAATTACTCCCTCTTTGCTTGATTTGCTTTGGAACACCTATTTGGATTAGTTTTCTCACGACGGACAAGAAATTTCGAAAAGTTGTTACACTTTTTGGAAATGGCACCCCGATCCGATGATTCAAATTTTCGAATTCCATCCCACAAAACATTTTCAATTGAAAAAGTCAAACCGATACTTGAACGTCGACTTCAACAAGCAACAACAGAAACATTTCGCTCGAGTGAGCGAGAGTGTGTAAACATAAATGTCAACTCCAAGTGCCGGGAACACAAATGTTTGTTTTGCTAATCATGGCCCCAGTCGTTGAAGTCGTAAAACGACTGACGACGGCCCTGAAAATCTTGCCTACCGGTGCAGAAATGTTTTTCGGAGAAAATGTGTGTCACCTTAGTTAGATGTGCAAATGTTGAACATTTGGGTGAATCAGAAGTTAACCTAACTAAAAATATCTTGGAATTTGCATCATGTTGCTGGACAACATGAACAATTTGTCAAACGATTTTGTAACTTACATTCAATCTGGAAGTTTTTTGGTTGTGACACAAAACGATCATGATGAGGATTGCAACGCTTCATCTTACTAAAACATATTCATCCTGTATAAGGAGGGAAGAAAAGAGAAGCCGTCTCCTATCGGAATTCCTGATTCAGCTAAGATTTTCTTCTTCCTATAGCACTGCTGTGGATTAGGAAGCATTCCAGTAGTAAGCGAACAAGTACTGAATATTATTCGTTCTTGACTTCCATCGTTTAGGGTGACAAGATTTGAAAATTAGGTATTTTGGACATAGGTGGCAACACTATAGGTGTGCAAATTGAAATTCATCAACGATCTTCACATTTCCAAACTGTTTCACTCTTGAAGACATGTAAGGTGGAAAAAAGTACGAGTCGGGTAAAAGCACGTTTCGCAATTATCACATAGGTGTGCCTAATTTTGCTATATTTTATCAAGGGTTTCTAGATTTGACAAGAGTAAGCCAAATCTTCAATTGCAAGACATAAAATTTTTTGGTAACTAAGTTCCAAATTCTTTTATGCATTCGGTTGAAGTTTGGAACAAACACTTTGAGCTTTCATTTTCGAAAACTAATGTGTTTTTTAAAGTGTGTCGATGTTTCTAATGTGGTACTCATTGTTCCTAATGCTTAACATATGTGTCCCTAACAAGGACTATAAAAATCGCTCACTCCTCGAAACGCACACGAAAATGCTTCGCCGCCGGCTCGCTATTCGTTTATGTTCAATACAATCACGAACAGCAACAAAAACGATTCTACGACGGCGGTTTCTATGCTTCTCGTATTAAAAAATATTCATGAGCGAGTCTGAGAAACGGGATCACGAGAGACTCGAATTTGCTTCATGAGAATTTTGATACCGAGCTTGCTGTCTGTTTAGGGAAGGAAGTACGCCAGTTCAGAAGAAAAAAGTAGGAAAAAAAAAGGAAAAAGAAATCTTTTGGCTCGTCCTTCTCAGAGACAAACCGTTCGTACCGTCCCGGCACCGATCGTTTAAAGATTGACTTGGCCTACATAAAAGCACACTGTTGCTGTTGATGTTATTGATGTTCTTTCAAGCTCGTAGCTTCAAAAAGTGACGCACATTCTTTGTAGGAAGCAATAATAACAGCACTAGCAAGAAGCAAAACGATTCTTTTGGCTCGGCATATTTGCCTGAAAAGAATAATAATAACACTAAAATGGATTGGATGTGCCGGCCGTATGCACACTGTTCTTCTTATTTTCCATTCCTTTTGGCCAACGCGTGTTTACAGCCAACACAGCTTGGCGTCATCTTTGTTGCTGTTAGTGTTTGTTCAAGCTCAAGGCAAAGGGACGAACATTTTTCCACGGGAAAGAATAATACCATTACTAACACGGCTCATGAGCGGGTTGGTAAAAAGTTTCATGAATCGGCTCGCTGATACGCAATCGTCGGGTTGATGCTAGATTTTGTGTGCGGAGAAGGAAGCAAGGCAAAAAGGAATCAGGAGACTTGGTCGTGTTTTCGTTTTGGTCGGGCTTGATTCGTGAGAACAGGAGATTCTCACTCACACCTCATTCGCGTTCCAGGGCATTTTTATGAGCAAAAATCGGAGCGATGCAGGCTCCGTCGCTCGTTTGAGTGAGTTAGGGACTCCCTAATAATGGACTTATAAAGGAAAAGTGTAGGGGAGAGTGGGGTATCGTGGGCCATGGGGAAACGTGGGCCACTTTTAATATCTCAGATGTGTGTTCAGATAAAAATCACAAACCAACTGTCATCGTCGTCGCTTTGCGTGAGCATATATTTCTGTATGTTGTTGACTGAAATACGCATCATATGCTTCTTTTATTGATAAAGCTAAAAAAAAGTTAGAAAAATTTTCTTACATAATTAAAAAACACCCACTGATTTCATCGATGGGGAACCTAAAGTGCATAACTAAAATATGCCCATACGCTTATGATCTTAGTTTTGTCATGATCTTTCACGTGGAAAAGGAATTTTTGATGAAACATCAATAAGTCAGACAAACGCAACCAATTTGCAAATCATAGCTTGTGGAGAATCGTGGGCCACACATCTTGAATCACCTATATTTTTTATGTTTTTAGACACATTCAGAACTTAAAATACGTTTTACCTATCTGTAAAGTTTTCTTATGCCAAATGAAGAGTTATGAAAAATATTTTGTCCATCTTATATAAGAAATTTTGCCAAAACGTTCGCGAGCCAGGTTTTGGAATCTATGCGATCATACACAGTTCTCTTTTTCATTTCATAATCTGAAATTGCTTTAAAATAACGAAATGAATTAGGAAATCACAGTTTTGGGTCAACTCATTAACTTTGCGTGTTATTTGGTCAATTTGGATTTGGTGACCCACGATTCCCCACCATTTTTCAAAATCCAAAAAATATTGCTTTTTTTCAACAGTCAGATTTTGGGGAAAATAACTTGTTAAAAATTAAAAAAAAAACCTTATGATACCTTGAAAATGTTGAAAATCATACCAGTTTTTATTTTCATGTTATCTTTTATAATACAGAAGTTATGGAACAACGAAAAAAAGTGGCCCATGATTCCCCACTCTCCCATATCAGCGTATCCGACATTACATTATTTATTCCTGATTCTGCTTCTTATAAGTTCAATGAAGAAATTTTTAAAACATACGTTTTTATCATAACTTTTATAAGTTTTTTTTGGAATATGATCAGAGAAAACATGCCTATTAAAATTCTTCACCAAATTCGTTTATGCAAGTTTTGAAGAAAGTAGTGCATGTTAAGCTTATAAAAAATCATACGTTTCATTTTTCAATTAGGAATGGTTTTTTTGAACATTTTTTTTTACATTTAATATTTGTTATATTTGAAAATTTAAAGTAATGATTATAAAAAAACTTTATAACGATTTTTATTCAGATTTTTTTTATTTTAATTTTCTATTTCGCGTGGAGATTTCTCAATTTGACGAATTGAGAAGCTTTGGACTATCATCGCCCATTACATGTGTTAAATTTCGATTTTCCTGGTTTGTAGCAGACTCCAAGAAGTTTGACTGTTGCTTTTCAAACATTATTGAAATATGTGTATAAAAACTTTAAATACACATGAGCAGCCCACTGTTTTCTATACCTTGGAATGATTTTTATGTTGAAACTTCCTGCAATTTTTGAGAGAACGATTTTATAGTAAAAGTTGTTTAAATTGTTGAACCTCAAATCGTGCAGGTTTAATGCGCATTGGATGTTGTTAGAAAAAAAAACTTTTTACGACAAAGCTGTTATTAATAAAAATTTGCGTTTTTTTTATTATTTATAGAATAAAGCAAAAGTTGGGGTTGCCATATTTTGAATTCAGTTCATCCATTTTCAAACTTTATAAAATCTGTTTTGAGAACTTTTGATCTCTTTTGGGATGTTGATTAGAGCCTAGTTTAAAAGTATAAATGCTAAAAATTTCTAAATTTATTAAAATTTAAAATTTTACAAACCTATAAAAAAATTCTCTTATTTCTCTAAACAAAATCTCAATTATTCTACATTCTACTTTCTATTCATTACTAATCATTTACCTTCATAAAAACCTTAAATTTGTTGTACTTTTGATGTTCAAATTAATTCGAAACCAAATTTATTTTAAGCTTCAGTACGAATAATTGTTAAAGGTCAAAATATTTTGTACATTTAAAAAACGTTAAAATACTACATCAATAGTTGTCTAAATAATTTTTTTTAGAAAATTTTTATTTTGTATATTTATGAATCTCTTACATAAATACCTGATGTTCAAAGCGTACCACCCTCAAAATGCATTGATAAGATTGGTTTTTGTAACGGCTGCAAGCGCATTGACCTCGAGAGGCACAACCAGGATTACTGCTCTCTCCTCTCCTCCTCTCCTCCACTTTCTCCTACTGTAGTTATTTGAACATCACGATATGTTATTTCAAAATCAAATCGTTGTTCTTGCAAATGGTTGAATAGTTCAAATAAGTTCTTTTGAACTTTTGAATAACGATATTGTTAGAGCTTTTGTGAATTGCTCATGCCCATTAAGTCATGAATATGGATAAGTATTTCTTATGGAATTGACATATGGCTTTTATTAAAAGCTTGCTTAAATTCAATTGTAGCCATAGTTTCTTTAAGCTGTGAAGCTTCATGTCTATTTCCAGAACTTCTTCAGGTTACTTATAGAAATATTCTTTCAAAAATTTATTTCCGACATATAGATAACGCTTTTAAATACACTTAAGTTAAAAGAATATCGTGTTTTAACTTTTAACCATTTATTTTACAGTCCCTTGAAAATAAAGTGAAGATAAAATAAGTTTAACAACTTAACGTCAATCATATTCATTTCAAAAATTCGCTGTAATTTCAATATACTTTGGAAAACTTTGACTATGTCCAGCATTAATAACACCCTGAAAAAAGTGCCATTTTTCAAATTTTATACACTAACCGACTTGTCAAATTTTTCAACTGATGTTGGATTATTTTTAAAATATCCAAAAATAATGTTAAAAAAGCTACAAAATCATCAAAAACTTAGAGTTTCAGTAAAATATCTAAGTTGTATCCGTGTATATTTCACTATAGATAGCTTTATACTTTGATTATCGTTTATTCTTGGTTTTTCATATAACCAGGCTTATCAATTAATCCAATAAAGAATTCGAGAAAAGTCAAATCTGTCCGAGATGACCGGAAGTTATTTGAAATTTTTCGGATTTCATCCGGGTTTATTCAGATTATTTGCCAAAGATTTTGCGTACAAATCATCAAGTTTTCACTTACACTTAGACTTTAACACTGCTGCTGATTCGATGAATACATTAAATTTTAAGTAAATTACTTTCTTTTTCCTATTGTATTTTTTTTCCTTTTTCCTCTTGTATGTATTGTAAATATTTTTTTTTTTTGATTAATTCTTTAGCCTAGGAAAAGTCGATTAAATCAGTTTATTTTCGATTTTTTCAAAATTTTTACTACTTACCAGAGATTTTGAGATTCCATTTAGTTCATCGGAAAAAGACGGTTACACAAATTTGGGAGTCCAGTCAGGGTTCAATAGTTAGTTCACACCAGAGGTGTCAGGTGGTTTCGTCAAAAATCAGGACACTGCGAGGCAAAAAAGTCAGGATTTAACTAGATTGACATGGAACTCTGCTTAAATTGCAGAAATAAAGGCAAAATACAGATCCTGGAGATTAATCGAAACAAAAAAAAAAAAAAAAGATCCTGGAGATGTTTTAACTTATGCAACTGAAGCGAGCAGAATCTTGGATGGTAGGTAGTTTATATCGAAAAACACCATAAAAATATCAACTGAATCGAAAATTATCACCGCTTAAATGGGTTAAGGTATTTTATTACAGATTTGATTGATGTTCTTATAATTTCTCAACAAATTTTAATTTCTTTCTGAAAATCAAAGCAATTTAAGCGTTTAAGAAAAATCAGGATTGTTTTTCAAACTAAGGACAAATCCTGAAAAATCAGGACATTCGGAACCCATACCCATAATGCTTGATAAATATGTCATAAATAAAGGTTGCCTGCCAGAACTTTTTCCGCCATACATCTGTGTAATCTTTAAAGTGTGTTGTAAAGAAAATTGCATAAAAAATTTCGTTTTTGGAACGCATAATTAAAATGATGTTTGGTTTTGTAAATTAAATCCTTCAAAATACAGGCGAAATTCTGGCAACCGGGCTGAACCGGACTTTTTTCAAAATTTTGTATCAAATTTAGGCATTTCCAGATGAAACCGGGTAATATTGCCAGCTTATCATAAACACTTAACTAAACTCATGAAAAATGAAACATTCTGGTTTGAAGTTTGAAGTCTTTATAATTCAACCACAAACAATCAAAAATATTCTGATGTTAAATTTAAATTAATGTACTTTTAATGATTGAAAATCTTATACATAATATTTTTAATATATTCAAATGTACAAATTTTCTGTTGTTTTTTCTATTTATTTTATCATAAAGTATTCCTCAGGTAGCCCCCTATTTTTAACAATATTTGAAATCGATTTCGCAGAGATCGAGGCTTCGACTTTTTAGATGGATCGAGTTTTCAACCATTCAGCTGAATCAATCTTGGGAATCGTTTTTTTCCAGAAGATCGGACAACCCTGATCCGAACAATAAATCAACTCTTGCATTATGAAATTCTTTATTGTGGATTTCAAGATTAAAGTGCATAGAGTTAAAATAAAAAAATCTAAGATCAGCGCTTAAATACAAATAAATTCATATTTGTATCTAGAGATAGAGATGAATTTACAAATCTCTCCAGATTGTTTTCGATTATTCTTTAGCTTAATTTTTTATTTGATAATTCGTATACTATTTTTTATCACAAAAGGGTAAAATTTTCCAAGAATTAGAATATTAATTAAGTTCTTCGATATTGGAAAGTCTCTCGAAATTCTTGATCCGATTTTTAATATAAATAATTCGAAGCTTATATTTCTGTAAAAATGGTAATCTGAATAGATAATTAAGGATTTATACCTGCATTTAAAATTTAGAATCTACATAGATGCTATGATTAAATAAGATTTCATATGTTATCTGGATATCATCTGGGGTTTATGCTTTTATTTCGTGTGTACTGTTCAAGTTTCATAAGGTATTCCTTCATAAGGTAAACCTTCATTTGAAATTCATAAACAAGAATATTAAAAAAAATTGAGTAAGTTTTCTTCAGAACAGAAAATGTATCTTAAGAAATACAAAAGCAAATGATTAATAGAGATTATCTTTCTTATGGTCTGTCTGTTGTAAAACTCTAAGTTTATAATTATTATTTCAAAATCAAATTTTTCAGAATCGGTTTCGTTTTTATAAGTAGTATAGTGAATAATTTTTTTAAATTTATAAATAAAGTGCATTTGAAAATTTTTGCTTCGTTTTCAGGATACTTCGAAAAGATCGATGAAAGCTGCATTTCTTATCATATTTTTAGATTCATTTTTCAAATTTGTTGTAGCTGATTATGAATGGCCGTCAGTCTCAGTTTTTGAAAGCATATTCTTTCCCTCTCAATTTTTCCCAGCTTTTGACATTGGGTTTTATTCGATCCTTTTTTATACTTGTTGGAAATGATTGATATCTAATTATGAAGTTGATATTTTTTATTTCTTAATTTTTCTTGTTTTTCTAGAGTTTTCTAAAAAATGTATTATTCATAAGTTTCGTTAACTTTTTGTTGGCTTTCAATTCTGTAAGCAGGGCTCGAAATATTAAAAATATATGACTTTTAAAAATCGTTCGTGGCTGGGTACTCATCTATTTTGATTGTTAAATGGTTTCCAGAGAGATTTAGATTTATTGATTTTGATCTAAAAACCAAAATCATTGAATAATGCTTTGTTTTCGAATAAAAAGCGAAATATTTGAAAAGACATGCCAAACTTTCACTAATTAGGTTATACTTACACTTTTCTCAAAATTCAAATATTCAAATTTGAAACGTTATAATTTGAAGTGTTATAATATTAGCTCAAAGCATTACATTAACTTTGCTTTTCATTTATAAAATAAAATATGATTTTGAAAATGTCAACAAAATTCAAGAAGATTTGTAAAAATCTGTAAATTAATAAAAAAAACACGGATTCTCTGAGGAAGATTTGTTTCAAAATCTGTAAAATCATATATTTTTTTGATAATTTCGACAAGCTTGCTAGATTGATATCAAAAATTCTTGTTCTGATCATGACTAGTTGTCTTTTAGTTCATTTAGCTAACATTTCTGGCAACCCTAGCAATATTTCGCACTTCTTAGCAAGTATATGAACACGACAATCTTGCAGAGCTGTAGTCGCCTTTTCGAGTAATTAAGATAAGAACCGGCCAGATTAGAGCCGTAATTGGTCTGAAGATTCCTGCCCTCATCGTCATCGTCAGCGCCATCATCATAATCTACTAGATGGAACCAGTATCTTTATCTTTGTGGCTAAGTTTCGGGATTTCGGTTGCCTGGATAAGTTTCATTTACACATCATTCGCGATATCACATAGATGAAAATTAACGTTTGAAAATTTTAATTATGATACTGGAAATATTCAGGATGTAATTTTAGTTTTTCAATTTTTCAATGAATATTCTTGTTCTGTTCAGTTTAAAAATATTAAAATTGCTTTAAATCTCCGTTGAGCTTGACCCAACCTTGAGGATGACTCCAGTCCACTCAACAAAAACTCATTAAAACACTTGGAAAGTTTTTCCACCCACCCATAACTCACCACTAATTGAAACTTTGCGTGATGATTCCATCCAGTCTAGTGAAAGTCTGATGCAATGCAAAAGCAAATAAAGGAAAATTTAAAAATCTAGAGAGAGGCAACAGGAACTAGCTGAACTGTTGTTTGAATAAATCCGTACACTAAATTTACCCAACCAAAGCATAAAATCACAACAAAACAAAAAAGGAGAGGAAATCGGAAAAAAAATTGAAGGCAAAACTCAACTCGTGGCCGTTTCGTTTTCCCACAATTATTCTGATCGCTCGAAACAACAAGTAGAGTGGTGAAAATAAAAAACTAGCACACTGCAGCAGAACCCGGAGTCTGGAATTGATTTATGTGCGTTCATTGATTGGTCCGACTACGAATGTTTTTCCTCCTCTAACGTTGCTGATGCTGCTGCAGAAGTTTTCGAATCACTATGGCACTTGCCTATGGCTTGGTTCTATTTTTTCCCAGTTTTTGTACCAGCATTTTACTAGATTGGACCAGGAAATTTCTCTCAGTAGACTCTGGATCGGATTCATTGCTTTCTAGTCACAACACGCACAACTCACAAGAAAGGTAAAAACCGGTTCAAAAATTATTCTAAAATGTCTAAATCATCTTATGAAATTCTCAATACAGAATATTTCCCTTTTTCCATTTTTATATTTTTTTGAAAAAATTTGTGGCAGCACTGGAACTTTTTTCTTCAACATTTATATACCTTAACATTTTCTAATTTAAGAACAATGCAACTAAGTTTGAAAGTTTAAAAACATTTATAATATTGCCTTTTTTCGTAAATGTATCTGTCATCTATACAAGAGTTTCACAATGTTGCCAGTTTTTAGTTTTTGATATTTTCCTAAGATGTGCAAAAAACTTGCAAAATCTTAAATAAATCTTTATGTTTGGACTCATAAATTTTCTAGAATAATTTCCAAAAATTATTTAAAAAATGTTTAATTCATCTTATGAAAATCTTAAATAGGAAATGTTTCCCTTTTGCTTTGATTTTTTTTAGACAATATTTCTGGCAGCACTGTAACTTTCTTTTTCATCATTTATATACCTTAACATTTTCTAATTTAAGAATAATGCAATAAAGTTGAAACAAAAACACATTTTTAAAATTCCTTATTCTTTTTTTCTAAATGTATCTGTCATCTAAACGAGTGTTTACAGTGTTGCCAGTTTTTTTAAAACATTTTCTATTGATATTTTCCTAAAATTTTTGAAAATCTTGAAAAATCTTCAATAATTCTTTAAGTTTAGACGAATAAATTTTTTAGAACAATTTCTAAAAATTATTTAAAAATGTCTTAGTTATCTTATGAAAATCTTAAATATTTTTTTTTCCTTTTTCTTATATTTTTTTAGAGAATATTTCTGGCAGCACTGTAACTTTCTTTTTCGTCATTTGTATATCTTAACATTTTCTAATTTATGAATAATACAATAAAGTTTAAACAAAAAACTTAATAATATTGCTTATTCTTTTTTTTATAAATGTATCTGTCATCTAAACAAGTGTTAACAGTGTTGCCAGTTTTTTTAAACATTTTTTTTTTATATTTTCGTAAAATTTTCAAAAAACTTGTACAATCTTCAACAAATTATTAATTTTGAACTCATAAATTTTATAAAATAATTTTCAAAAATTATTTAAAAATGTTGAAGTCATCTGATGAAAACTCTAAATATTTCTTTTTCTTTTTGCTTTTTTTTAGAAAATATTTCTGGCAGCATTGTAACTTTCTTCTTCATCATTTATATACCTTAGCATTTTCTTATTTAAGAATAATGCATTACTGTTTGGAAAACGTTTGTAATATGGCATTTTCTTGGTAAAAGTATCCGCCATCTATAATGCGTTTAACAGTGTTGCCAGTTTTATTAAAAATAATTTTTAATGATATATTCCTGAAACTTTAAAAAAACTTGCTAAATCTTCAAAAAATCTTTGAGTTTGGACTCATAAATTTTCTAAAATGGTTTCAAAAATTATTAAAAAATATCTAAGTCATATTTTAAAAATCTTTTATAAATATTTTTCCCTTTTAAATTTTCTTTAGAGAATATTGCAGGCAGCACTGTAACTTTCTTCTTTTTCATTTATATACCTTAACACTTTCTAATTTAAGAACTATGCATTAAAGTTTAAAGACACACATTTGTAATATTGCTTATTATTGTTTTTGTAAATATATCCGTCATCAATACAAGCGTTTTACAGAGTTGCCAATTTTTTTTGATATTTTCCTGAAATTTTCGAAAAAAAACTTGTAAAATGTTCAATAAATCAATAATAATAATAATAATCAATAATGTTTGAATTCATGCATTTTCTTAAATAATTTTCAAAAATTATTTAAAAATGTCTTAGTTTTCTTATAAAATTCTTTTATAAAAATATTTCCCTTTTACATTTTTTTTTATTTTTAGAAAATATTTCTAGCAGCACTGTCACTTTCTTCTTCGTCATTTATTTACCTTAACATTTTCTAAATTAAAATAATGCAATAATGTTTAAAATTTCAAAAATATAAATATATATTTATAATATTTCTTATTCTTTATTTGTAAATGTTTCTGTCATCTATGCAAGAGTTTTAAAGTGTTGCCAGTTTAAAAAAAATAAAATCTTTTGATATTTACAATATATACAATTTTAAAAAAAACTTGCAATATCTTCAATAAATCTTTAAGTTCAGACTCATAAATTTTCTAAAATAATTCCCAACAAATTATTTAAAAATGTCTAAGTTATCTTTTGAAAATCTTAAATTAGAAATATTTCCCTTTTTACATTTTATTTTGAATATTTTTGAAAATATTTCTGGCAGTAGTGGAAATTGTGGAAATTCACCGACAGCGGAAGAGGCAGCGAGTCCGACTTTTCCAGGAGAAAAAGCGCCGCCTGGAGGAGGAGGAGCTCGAGGAGCTGGAGCAGCTGCATCGTTCCCAAGAAACACGAAAGTTCTATCAGAAACTCAACGCATTCCGCAAAGGCTTCGTGCCGCAAGCCGAAATGTGCCGGGATAAGGACGGGGGTATCCTGACGGACAATCGTGAGGTGATCAAAAGGTGGAAGCAGCACTTCGATGAACACCTGAACGGCGCACATGCAGGAGATCAAGACGGTGGGGGAAGGTACATCGCCGGCGTAGCCAACGACGAAGAGGAGCCACTCCCAACGATGAGTGAAGTTAAGGAAGCCATTCGCCAGCTGAATAGAAACAAGTCGGCTGGGAAGGATGGCATCGCAGCTGAACTCATCAAAATGGGCCCGGACAGGTTGGCCGACTGCCTACACCGGTTGATAGTCCGGATCTGGGACATAGAACAGCTACCGGAGGAGTGGAAGGAGGGGGTAATATGCCCCATCTACAAGAAGGGCGACAAATTGAACTGTGAGAACTACCGAGCGATCACTGTCCTCAATGCCGCCTACAAAGTGTTGTCCCGAATCCTACTCCGCCGCCTCACGCCACAAGCAAACAGATTCGTGGGAAGTCATCAGGCCGGCTTCATGGAGGGACGGTCTACGACGGACCAGATATTCACATTACGGCAAATCCTCCAAAAATGCCGTGAACACCAAGTCCCTACGCATCATCTATTCATCGACTTCAAAGCCGCATACGACACGATCGACCGTAACGAGCTATGGAAAATCATGGACGAGAACGGCTTTTCCGGGAAGCTAATCAGACTGATCAAGGCGACGATGGATGGAACGCAGTGCTGTGTGCGGATTTCGGGTGAATTGTCGAGTTCATTCGAATCGCGCAGGGGGCTTCGACAAGGTGATGGTCTATCCTGCATGATGTTCAACGTGGCGCTAGAAGGTGTTATTCGACGAGCGGTGGGCGAAATGCGGGGCACGATTTTCAACAGATCCAGTCAACTTATCTGCTTTGCCGATGACATTGATATAGTCGGCAGATCATCTGCGGCGGTGGAAGAGATCTACCGCAAACTGAAACGCGAAGCAGGAAGGATTGGGTTGATGATTAATACGTCCAAGACGAAGTACATGCTGGCCTGCGGATCCGAGACCGACCGAACCCGCTTGTCCAGTAATAACAAGGTCATGATCGACGGCGACGAGCTGGAGATAGTCGGAGACTTTGTCTATCTCGGCTCACTGGTGACCGCAGACAATGACACCAGCCGTGAGATCCGGAGGCGAATTATCAGCGGAAGTCGTGCCTACTATGGACTCCACAAGCAACTGCGGTCGAGAAGACTTTGCCCTCGTACGAAGTGTAACCTGTATATGACGCTTATTAGACCGGTTGTTCTCTACGGGCACGAGACATGGATATTGCTCGAGGAGGACCTGCGTACACTCGGAGTATTCGAGCGACGAGTGTTAAGAACCATCTTTGGCGGCGTACAGGAGAACGGAGTGTGGAGGCGAAGGATGAACCACGAGCTCGCGCGACTCTACGGCGAACCCAGTATCCAGAAGGTGGTGAAAGCTGGCCGGATACGCTGGGCTGGACATGTTGCGAGAATGCCGGACGACTGTCCTGCAAAACAGGTGTTCGCTACGAATCCGGTAGGAACAAGACGAGCGGGGGCGCAACGAGCGAGGTGGTTAGACCAAGTGGAGCGTGATCTGGCGAACGTGGGGTGCCCTAGGAATTGGAGAACGGTTGCCATGGACCGAGTGAATTATAGGAATTATGTTCGTCAAGTTATGTCGTGAGACGGAATACTATGTAAATAAAAAAATAAATAATTCTGGCAGTAGTGGAGCTTTTTTCTTCGTTATTTATAAACCTTGACTAATTTAAGAATAATGTAATGAAGCATAAAAATACATTTATAATATTGCATATTCGTTTTTTTTTTGTAAATGTATCTGTCATGTTTAAAGCGTTTTACAGTGTTGCCATTTTTTTTAAAACAATTTTTATTTATATTTTTCTTGTTAAATCTTAAATAAATCTTTAATATTGGACTCACGTATTTTCTAAAAAAATTTTTAAGAAGAATTTAAAAATTCATCTATAAAGTCATCTAGAAAAAATCTTAAATAAAAAAATTTTCCCTTTTTATTTCTATTTTTTAAGAAAATATTTCTGGCACCACTGCTTCTTTCTTCTTTGTCATTTAAACACCTTAACATTCATTAATTTAAGAACAATGCTATGAAGTTTGTACAAAAACACTGATTATATTGCTTTTTTCTTTTTTTTGGTTTATGTTTCTGTCATCTAAACAAGTGTTGACAGTGTTGCCTGTTTTTTTTAAATTATTTTTTATTGAGATTTTCTCAAATTTTTTAAAAAACTATCAGAATCTTCAATAAATCTTTAATCTTGAAATTTTCTATAATAATTTCAAAATGTTTGAGTCATGTTATGAAAATCTTAAATAAAAATATAACCCTTTTACTTTATTTACTTTAACTTTATTTTTTAATATTTCTGGCAGCACTGTTAACTTTCTTCTTCATTTATATACCTTAACATTTTCTAATTTAAGAATATTGTATTAAAGCTCTAAAAAACCTTTATAATAAATATTGCAAAAATATTGCTTATCCTTTTTTCTGTAAATGTATCTGTCATTTAAACAAGCGTTTTACAGTGTTGCCAGTTTTTTAAATACAATTTTTATTGATATTTACCTGAAATTTTCAATAAACTTGCCATATTTTCAATAAAACTTTAATTTTGGACTTTATTTTTTACCTTGTTTTACTTTTTCTTTTAATTTTTTTGATGCACATGGAAGTTGATTTAACATTTTTTTTCTAGCCTTCCAACCACTGATGGATTTATGTTGACCCTCGTGGCCCATATTTTTCCGTTGAAAAATTCCACCGCTTTGCAACAGAAACAACAGAAAACGATTCAAAACCTGCAGCTAAGCCTCCAGAGGCTTAGAACGACCCCAAGAACGGTTTCGAACAAAAAAAAAAAAAAAATCCGTACGTGACCAAACTCAATTCCTCCCTTTCGATCTGTGTCCATTCAGTTTTTGCTTTCTATTTTAGATTTACAACCTCTTTCTTTTTTTCAATCATCGATCATGTTTGGAAATTTGTGCGTGAGATTGTTTCTTCCTGTTCTCGACGACGAGGTCTGTTGAAAAGAACTCCTCTCGGAATAATTGCTTCCATAATTGAACTTTTCCGTTTCGATTTTTTTTTTGGTTATACTCTTTCATTCTATTAGTGTTTGCCCTTTGTTTCAGGACAATTTCAACGACCGACAAAAAACGAAAAAAAAGTAATTGAATTTAATTGCTATGTTGGTTTTTCATTTCTGAAACGCGAGTTTTGTGGATTTTTTTTTTTCAACCTAACAAGTGTGTATCTCAATTCCAATTTGAAGAATGTGAATGTCTTCAAGTTCTTCATTGGAGGTCGATAGAAAATAATCCCTAAAGGTTTTATCTTAAATCGATGCAAAAAAGGCTTTCCCTCACAAAAAAAAAACGGTCCAATCGATGTCCAAGATGTCATTTTAATCCATCGCTAGTTCACAAATGTCTCCAAGGCAAATAGGAATAAAAAACGGTCTCCCAAAAAAAGGTCCCGGAAAACCAATACCACTTTTTTCCCTTCGAACCATATGTCACTTATCTGGACCAAATCGGTTTTTCTTTCTCCCGAGCGTTCTTTTTTCCGAGGAAAAAGGAGAACTAGTGTTAAAAGCACACATTCCCGAACTGTACTGGACACGATTCCCCCTTTTTTTGGTCGTTCGTCCTTTCGGGAAGCAATGGGTGACATAATCGAAGTCCAATCGATCAAATTGGGGTTTTACCATGCATCGGTGTCTGGTTGGATGAGAGAAGTTAAAAAAAATGAATGACTGAAGGAGGTGTTTTTGACTGTTTTTTTTGTGAATGGTCCTCGGCTCAGCATCAGTATGCGAATTGGAGTGAGTTGTGTTGTTAAAGTTCTACGAAAACGTTTAGAAATATTTTGTTTTCAGAAAAGAATGTTTGGTAGTTTATTTAATTTTTTCAAAGAAGAAAGGTTTACTACTTCTCATTACTTTTTTAATGCCATTACTAGATAATCGATTTTTTTGGTAGAATCCAGATTCTTTTTACTGATGTATGTGGAAACTGGGAAATCTATTTAACTCAGCTTTAGATTTAAAATTCTTACTTTTTATCAAGGTTCATTCTGATTTCGAACTCAAAATTTTAGAATCCGAATCCAGAATTTATACACCCAGAACTCAAGTTCATTGTTTAACTTAAGCATGATAATTTCCTATTTTGTCTTTCAAACTAATATTAAATGTAAGGACATTGACCTAATTATACTTTTTGGGTGTTTTAAAATTTACTGTTTGAATTTGAGAAGGACTTATGAAGGAATTAGTCTTAAGTATAAGTATTAAGGAAGTAAGTTCAAGGTACTTTCCGAAATGTTCAGGTGTATTTCGTACATCGATAGTTGCATAGCTTAAATCGGTTTTTATATATAAAATAGGTAAATTTTCACGGAAACCGAGTTCGGTGGACAAAACTTTGGACCTGAAAGTCATGCGGGCTTACGCCAGTAGGAAGACTGCCTCAGTTCAAGATGTGGCAAAAAAGTGGGATCCCCTCTTCGCACCGTCCATCGTGCCATAAGTAAGGTTGGGTCTTAAGACATATAAAAAGCAGAAGAAGCCGAAGCGGAGTCGAAAACAATCAGCTTCCGTTAAACCAAGAGCTCGTTAATTGATAAATGAAAATCGGTGTGCGTTATCATTGATTCACGCTTTGATTATAAAAAAAATCCTGTTCGTAATTCCAGTTTTTATGCTGATATGAAATATTTAAAAAAAAATCCTATTAAAAACTCAGTTTTATTCTGTGTTTCTTGTTCTATTAAATACTCAACTTCGATAAATTTCACAATGCCACAAATTCAACATTTTTCTGGGTGCAAAGAATATAAGAGCTTATTTTGATTAATTTAGGTGTCCTGAATCGAAATACGCATTTATATGGTCAAAATTGGGTCAAGGGAAAACGCGTGTAAATTAGTATAAAATTCAGGAAAAATATTCAGTGAGGCTTCCGCTTTCCAAATCCGAATTGCCGGGGCTTACGCTTAACCCCTGCCATCAGATTGTGTACCTTCTTCGTCCACCTTCTTCGCCGCAGAAAGCCAGTTTGCCTTGAGCTGCTGCTCGTCCTTGGCAGTTTTTTTGATCTTCTTTAGGTACCGCTTAACAATAGCCTAGTATTTCTCAATTGGGCGGAGCTCTGGCGTGTTCGAAGGGTTCTTGTCCTTGGGAACCACCTGCACGTTGCTGGCGGCGTACCACTCCATGGTCTTTTTACCGTAATGGCAAGTTGCCAAATCCGGCCAAAACAGTACGAAACAACCGTGTTTCTTCAGGAAGCTATGAAAATGCTGCTTTTCAAGCCACAGGTACAGATGGCTTGCCAAACCAGATATTTCCTCGCAAACTTTGACAGTTTCATGTGCTTGAAAATATCTGCTACCTTTCCCCTTCCTTTTTCCGTATAAAACTCCTGTCCCGGAAGCTGCTTGTAGTCGGCTTTGACGTAGGTTTCGTCGTCCATTACCACGCAGTCAAACTTCGTCAGCATCGTCGTGTACAGCCGCCGGGATCGCGCTTTGGCCGTCGTATTTTGTTTATCATCGCGATTTGGAGTCACTACCTTCTTGTAAGTCGATAGTCTGGCTCGTTTTTTGGCTCGATGCACGGTTGTAGACGATACACCCAGCTTATTTGCGGCATCTCGGAGAGAGAGGTTAGAGTTCCGCTTGAAATTATCGGCAACTCTTTTTGTCGTCTCAGTGGCTTCCGGTTTTCAATTTCCCCCCGATCCAGACTTCCTGGCTGTCGACATAAGTTCCCCAAACACTTTAATTACATTTGTAACGGTTGATTTGGCAACTTTTAGCGATTTTGCCAGCTTTGCGTGCGACTAGATCGGATTTTCGCGATGCGCGAGCAAAATTTTGATACGCTGCTCTTCTTCCTTGGACGGCATTTTGACAACTGAAGAGTGAATTCCAAAATCAAAATAGGAGCAACATTCTACACACACACACACCTTCAAAATGAGGAGTGTTCAGGTGTTGCAAAATTGAAAGAAATACGTCAAGTTGATATTGACCAAATTTTGACTGTATCACCTTTTAGGATTTTTTCCTATCAGTTTTTGTTTTTAAATATTTTTTGAAAAAATGGTAAAAATTCCAGCACTTTTTGACAAAACTGTAAAACATTACCCAAAACTTTTATTTTTAACTTTTTCTCCAATTTTTTCAGATCATAGCATCGTATCTCTCAAATTAGAATAGTTTCACTCACTCGCAAAAATTTAAAAAAATATATATATATACAAAACACAAAATATGAATTCTTTTTTAAACATAATATTAATTAGAAAAGTGATATTGCCAAATGGATCGAATAGGGGTAGTTTTCGGGTTAGCTTTGTAAGGTTTCTATCCATCCATCTTCGTCAGTCCTCGATTTCATTTAGAAAATACACAAGGAAAAACATTCTATTTTTGGCCATTTTTCTCGATAAAAAAAGCAGCCAATGCACGTGAGCAATGCAATTTTTCAAGCAGATGTTGTGTTCTGCCCAAAACTGATTTATCATCTTTTTCGTTTTCCATACTCAATAAAGGCATAAATACGGTACTTTAATCCGGGGGCAAAGGCAACTCTAAAAGAGTTCTTCGCTTTTTTTATTAGTCCAGCGAAAAATCAGATCAAAAATCTTCTGGAAACAATCTTTTAAAAAAAATATTAAAAACCTGGTCGAAATAAAGGTTTTGAATCAGAATGATGATGAAATTATGATTTATTCGTCTCATAGAATGGTTTAGTATTTTCAGTTAGCAGAATTGAAAAACCGCCTTATTTTCCAATCCGCTAGCTCACGAAAAATTCTGCGGGAAAAGGAATTCGCTAACCAAAAGTAAGCGCACTAATAAGTGATAAACGGATTTGCGATTTTGTGCCACTGAAATCAGTATTTGTTTTTCATGTAGATATTTATTGGTTCATCAGTTGACAATGATTGATTTCATTTAAAAAATTCAATGGAAATCGGAAAACTATGAAAATAATAATAATCAATTCAAAACTTTCTCATGTCATATCGCCAAAACTAGAGGTGATACTTAGAAAAAATCTGACAAAAGATTCGAGTCCAAGACGCCAAAATCTTTTAAATCAGTCATTGAAACATAAGCCCAAAAATAAAATATAATCTTCTCAACCTCCATATTTTGTATTAGTTTTCAAATAAGTCAACCGAATTTTACAGCGCTAGTTAATATAATAATTTTTTTTTATCAAATAAGTTTGTCTTTGTTTTTCATTTCTGAATTTTTGAAAGCAAGTAAATTGAGATTTTGAATATGAAAAACATTGTTTGTTCCTTTTATCCTTTCCAGGACCCAATATTTCATGTGAGGGTGCAAACATATTTAGAGCTTGAAATTTCCTAAGATGAAGCAGCAACTTAACAGCTTGATTTTAATTCGCAATGTTTACTGAATTTCTATTTGCTTTGTTCTTTCAATATTTTCGACAAAACTTGATTTTCCTTATTTTTATTCTTATCAGTTTTTATTTATCACTCACGAAATCAAATTTCCCAACCTATATTTTGCCATTAAATTCTCAAACATCAAACCTGTGTTTGGAATAAATTCTCCCAAGTTCAAAAGGGATAAATATTCTATTTCCTGATCGAGAATTCACATTTGATATCGTGATGAATTTTTTTTCCGAATTTAAAATATTACCGTGAAAATGTTCAATCAACCGTTCAATTAAAAATAAGAAAGGAATCGTAAATAAATATGATAATTAATATAAAATCATTAGAATTTTCGAAGCAATCTTTTATAAGGGTACATTTTTTATATGATTTGGCATTTTTTTTGGAGTTAGTATTTATGGTTTTTTAAATATGGTGTGTTATATTTTATGTATTCCATTTCTGTGCACTGACGCTTATACCCGAAGATTTAAATTCTGGTTTTGATTGGTATTCGAAATTTTCATTCATATTCGTTTCCTGGCGTTTCGGAAATATCGATTTGAAATTTGAAAACTAGATTGCCTATGATTTATTTTGAAACAAAGCTCTAATTCAGAGGAAGGAAAAAGCAATGATTCGAAACTTTGATTATGTTTAATTTGAAATGGAATCAGTTAAATTTCTGTTCTGTAGCTTCAGTCTTCGATTAAAAAAAATTTGATCACTGGCTCACGATTGACTGGAATCTAATTTTAATTGATTTACCGTAAAAGAAGACTATAGAGAACAAAAAAGTGTTGAGAAATAAATTTGTTTCATGACAATTCAATAAATATGTACTCTCTTTTTTTTCTTTTTTAAAAGAATTTAACGCATTAAGGTTATTTTTCCTCGAAATACTCTCTTCGTTTTTAGTTTTTCTTTAGAAAAGTCGTTTTTATTTCCTGATGAGGTAGTACACTGATTAAGATGTCGGATTGGCAAGATGATATAGAAAAGTCGTTTTTATTTCCCTACTCGAAAGCTAGAAAATAGTCGAACGAAACAAGTTTTTGGGGCCAGTGATGATTTATATAAATTTCATAAGCCCCTGCCACTCCATACCGGGGAGGCTTCCGAGAATAAATTTTAATGAAATGAGATTATCCTAAAAACAAAATTCAAGTGAACTGCTAGAAGCAAACTAATTATTTCATTATAAGATGATTTATTACATTTGTAGACAAGTTACGATTTTGATCACTTATTGTACTGAAAGACCCCTCTCTCTTAAAAAAAGGGAAGGCACGGTGTGTTTCGTAAAAAGACTTAAAGAAAAAAAAAATACGGTAATTTTTACATCAGCAGAAAGTAGGGCTTTTCCCGGTTCATTTCCACCAATAGTTAAAATATTTGGTCGATGACCCTCCATACAAATTTCTTTTTTTGAAATTTTCTGTTCGACATTTTCAAAATTTTTGTATGTTTTAAGTGTTTTTTTAATTTCAGAGGTGCCAATTCTCTTGGTTTTTCCTTTTCATATTTTTTAATTGAAAAAAAAACCTTTAAGAAATTTCAAAATTATTCCAAAATAGTTACAGAGCTATTAAAACAAAGAAAATTGCGTAGAAATATCTTCTAATTTTGAAATTCAAAAATCAGCTGGCAGATCCTGTATGCAGTCTGAGAGCATAAAATTATCTGAAATTATTAGAATTATTTGGAATAATTTGAATCCATATTTGAATCCACTATCTTTAGATTTACTGATTGTGGAAACACTGGAGAGTATTTTATTAAAAAAAGGTCAATGATTAAGAAAATCTGTTAATACTAGAAACCGCTATAGCTTTTTTTGTGATAACGCTTGTGATCTAGAGTAGAAACGATTGTCTTAATTTAAGCTTTGAAAAAATTAAGAAATACGAAAAACGAAAAAATTTAAAGATACGTTAAAAACTTTTTATTTTATAAATCAGTTTTTAAACTTCACCTGAGTAAAATGTCTAAAAATCCCATTCGAACTTCAGACTCAATGCAAGGCGCTACAACTTGCTTAAATTTTGCATGTTATTTTCTTTTGATACGATGATTATTATATTTCTGGAGTGTTTTATTAAACCTTTTTTTTTAATTTTTGGGCCCAATTTTAGAAACCCTTCTGTATACTGTGATTCTTCAATTTTATTAAAAAAGTTATCATTAATGTCAAGGTTAAATAATCTTGGTGAAAACTCTACCCACTATATTATTATAAAACCTCTTGAATTCTTTGTTTTAAATTGATTTTTTAGGATTTATTTTTTATGGGTCAATCTAGTCTAAAGCTGTGATAAATTTGAAATTATGTATACCAAAAATGAATTAATTTCTATCTTTTTTTTTATCATTATTTTTGGCAAAAGTGAATTGCAAATTATCTATAGCAAACTAGCCTGAAGCGCGTTAAGGGGGGAGTAGGGTCTAATACTTTCAAAAAAATATTTTTTTATTATTTTCTTATTGTAAAACATTCCAAGAATGTTGTGTCAAATTTTCAAGTCAATCGAAGCAAAGCTGTAGCAATTATAGGCCTTTATCTCCTCTCATCTAATACTGCAAGATAGAGAAGCAGAACTTCAAACGCGTTTTTCTCGAAAGCACATTTTTAAAGTCAGTGGACATCGGCATTTGAAAACTACTTCACCGATTCTTTTCAAATTTGGAACATATTTTCTACATATAAAATACCAAACCCCAACGATTTTCTTTTTTTGTTTTTTTTTTCTTTGGGGAAATTTTTCTGGCGGATTTTTTCGTGAAAAATCGTAGTTTTAACTTCAAACAGCCACACAAATTTCATAAATTTTTTTTAAGTTAAATAAAATCGTTGGGGTCTAGAAAAATATCTATTAATAATATTTTGCTTTGATTTTTTGACTTCAGATGGTTCTGTGCTGAGATACAGTGTCCACCGCAAATCCTGTTTTCTAAAAAGCATTCTCGAAAGTGCTCCATCACCTGCTCATTTTTTCAATATTTTTCTACGAAAAAATTACTAAATGTTCTTTTAACAATGCTTTGTATAATGCAAAAAATTTGAATACATTTGTTTGAACGATAGTTCTAAAAAAAATCGTGAAAATGGTGTTTTTTTTTACCCGTTAGACCCTACTCCCCCCTTAAATTCATAATGTTTTGTACTTCCCATACTTGTTTTAGTTATTATACTGATATACACTGCAGTTCTTTGTTATTTATTAGAACATTAATGAAGCATTAATGTTATAGTGAAACAATAATAATTTCTACAATTTTATACCAATTATGGTAAAAACCTCTAGAAATCGTTGGTTTAAATCAACCATAGAAATCCATAAAAACTTAATATTCTCCTGAAAAAATAAGTTTTCATCGTCGTTAATTCTAACCCAAAATTAGGCAGGACAGTCATAGGACAGTAAAATTAAAGTTCAAAGATTGATTGATAATTCATTCACCTTCAATATGAGAAATTTATGTTATGTAGCCGAAGATGAACGGATTTCAGTGCAAGTACTTCTACTTTAAACTAAATTTTATATTTTAAATTCTATATATGAATTAATTTACGTAGTATGAATTAAATGAATAATTATGAATTTAAAAAAATGAATTAAATAGTTGTCTGCTGAGATTTGTTTGTATTTAATCTGAGGAAAAGAAATTCAATAATGCCAAAAACAAGTGGTATTACCAAACATTTGATTTTTTTTCTAAAGTCCGTACCAAGGTTGCCGAAATCACAGAAAAATCTGTAATTTCACAGAATTTTGAGCAAATTTTCATCACAGAATCTGTGTCACAGAACACAAAATTTTGAAATTTTCACAGATTTCACAGAATTTCTAAATTTTTAATGGATTTCCGAAAATATAATTCTTTTGGACAATATCAAATCTTGATTTCTTACTTTGAATCAGAAAAGTATGATAAGATTGGTAGTGGTAATTGATTTTGCTCAACTAAAATGTGAAAAAGGCCATTTTCATGAATTTTCTATGATATTCAAAGAAATAGCGTCACAGAAATCCATCACAGAATTTTTGGGTAAAATCACAGAAAGTCTGAATTATTTTTCTCAAAAACACAGATTTTTTTTCGGCAACCTTGGTCCGTTCCCATATGCATCTGGGCATACAAACATTGTGGAATTATTTCAAAGAACCAGTTAAAAGAAAAGAAAAGATTTTTAATATCTTAGATCTTTAGTTTCTTAAAAAAAAACATTCAACCAGAATTAGTTTTCCAAGACACACATGAAAAAAAATTCAAATTACATTTGGATAACACCAATTTTAACATGGATATTTCAAAAAATAAATTTTAAGTTAATTTTTTCATATTAAATATTTTTTTCAATCGAAAGGGGGGTTACCAGGCGTTAGATTTTTTTTATGTTTCAAAATGACAAAAACTTGAATGAAAATGAATAAACAATAAATGAAAAACATTGCTAGTCCACTGCACTGGAATAATTTTTCAGATGAAAATTTATAAATATGGACTACAAATCTTCAAAAAAAAAAAAAAAACAATGCGTATGAAGACTCACCGACAATATTTTAATTTTGCCTGAAAATGATTTAGAAACTGCTGAATTTTTAATTCCTGAAAAAAAAATAGAGTTACTGTTTTTTTTTCTTTAATAAAAAAAATAGTGTTCGATCAAATTTCAAGTGGTTCTGTTCAAATTCGGTAAGCATACAATGTTTTTATCATGAGATTATTTACAGTATAAAAATTTGTTTTTCTTTTTGGGAGGCTCTTATAAACTCAATCAATCAACAAAAAATTCCTAACGGATTTGCATCAACATTTGTTCTCTGAATTTCGATAAGATGACATGATTTTTTTGTATTGGTAGACTAAAGGTTGCCCTTATTTCCCAACTTCGTTGAAACCTAGCTCCCACCCCTAAATCTTGATCTTATCAATGATAAAACAGTAGATGCTGCCAACATTTTAGCTCATTCGGATAACTTTAAGGCGACCCTCAAAAACCTTCAAATTTTAATGGAACTTTCAGCGAAAATTTAAAAAAATCGTTGGTTTCTAAGTTAATTCGTTTTTGGAATTTATATTTGTTGTGTTTTTTAGGTTTTTCTCATTTTTATCTGTTATTTTAGAAAAGTGATTTTCTTTTTCGGTTACAAAGGATCATTTGACGTTTTATTTCTTTTTAATAATCGTTTTCAAGATTAAAATCGCTGTATTTTATTCTGAAAAGCTGTAACTAAATTTTCATTCAAGCACCTGAGCCTCTCAAAACATACGGAAGTGCTCTGATCTTCCCATGTTGTCGGTTGCTCGGAAATTGAACAAAAACACATGTTACGGCTGAACGACATCAATATTTCTGCCTCCCCCAAAAGGCCTCCTTTCTTAGCGAGAACAGACACAGGAGGAACAAGCTTTTCTTAAGCGGATTTCACTCTCCAATGTCAAGAGCACCAAGAAGAAGCAGAAACAACATTCGGTTATTCCACTCATTGATTTATTTTATCATTTTCCTGTTCACCTGGTCCAATGATTGAAAATTCGATTACCTTCCGGGGGCTGCTGCTGCTGGGGGTAAATAGGCTCCCGATTTTCGGATCGGGTCGAGTCGAAGTTGGGGTGTCTTTCTTTGCTTCTATTTTGAAAGGATGCGAACGGATGGATGGGTGTGAGGCTTTCTAAAAATATGTTCTCAATCACACACGTGTACATCTACAAACATTCAAACACGCACACATGGTCTTCTTCAATAAACGATCTGACACGTGTGACAGAAACCACAGACGAACCCAAATATACATAGATACACAAAAAGATACATCCGACAAACATTCACCTGTCGAAGTCGCTCGGTGGGGGGACAAAACTTGAAAAGGCCAATCAGGAGTCTACTGTATTTTTCAAATGGGGACGATTTTGGGGAATACCTACATGTGAAAGAATAAAACTGATTTTTTCCGATGCTTTCCAAATTGATTTTTCGATTGAAACAAGTTTTTTTTACCTTGTTAGATCCTTAATTTTTGTCATTTTTTCTGGTCCCTCAATTTCAGCTGAATGTGATGAAATTGAGAAGAAGATTGGTTTGTATCGTACAGAAAAAGGGAGGCTTTTTATCTTTGAAGCCTGAATCTGGATCGGAGTGGAGGATATTGAATTTGTTGACAGAAATAAATGACAGATTTATTTTTGGTTAGCATATTTTAGGGCATCCATTACGGGTGACCATAGGAAATATTTTCCTGTTAGGATTTTTATTCTGTTTTAAAATCATAAAAAAAAAACTATCAATCCATTGCTACATATATTTTGTTAATCATTCACAACGGCGATACAATGTAACTAGAGGAAACATCTCAAGAGGTAATCACTGGTGACACCCGCCATAAATAAACACGTCACTCTCGAACGTGGTATCATTTTGCTCACAGAAATTGAATCACCGACATACATCTTCGAAACCACTGATATTATTTCATGAGAGATGTAAACAACATGTGTTATCGCAGTCACTTTTGTTTACGAATGATCCACAATAGTTTATACATTTCAACAGTTCTGTTTTTAGTGTGTTATTGGGTGTAAATCTTCTATTTCTGCAAACAAAATTTAATTTCTCAATTAAAAACAAAAATATTTTCCGTCTCATTTCGTGTATAAGGATCCATTTCAAGATAGAAAATAATGTCATCATGGGGACGTGGGAGCGAAACAAATTATATTTTCTACAAAGAAATCATTTATTTTTTAATTATTTTTCTTGGTAAGTTTTCAGACACCGTCCTTAAGTAAAAATGTCCCTAAAAATGGGTCTTTTGTAACAAACATAACTCGTTTTGTTGAAGTCGCCTTGAAAAACTAATGATTGATTTGATTTCAGATAGATTGAGAACTCATATTACAACATTAAAAACTCTTGCTTTAACAGACCAAAGCTAGCTTTTTGAAAAATTACTGGAAAGTTTTCACTTACTCTGAAACTTTGAATTCAAGAATATTATAAGAAATACCGCAAACACCGGAAATCTCTCATTGTGTGTTTTCCTCGAAAATTAATGTGATGAAAAATCATTCAAAACATTCAATTCAGTTTTTTAAATGTTTTGATGCTTTAACAAAATACATCATTTTTTAGTCCAGTTTTATAAATATTAGCTGATTTTTAAGTAAAAAAAACAATGGTTTTCAAGAAGAAAATCGCTGATTTTTTCATTTACAAACTCGTATTACTTCAAATGAATCCTTAAAAAAAGCTGAAATTAAGCTGACATAGAGAAATTTCATTATTGAACCAATATGGTGTTCAACCCTGTGGTGTTCAAAAAATCTTTAGGGTTAAAAACTCAACCATGAATATTTTTTACAGAATTTTCAATATAACGTTTACATGAGTAAATTTGGACTTTCAGGTTTGAACCGCAAAAATGAATGTTTTGTTTTAAAAAATCAACATAAGTTTTCATTCTTCTGTGCAATCGAGCCTGCTAATGGTTTTTGTGCCAATTTATAAACTCTCTAAAGGAAATTTTCCGATGAATAGTTTTTTCGATTACCGTATCTTATTAGGGCAAAAAAGTTATTGACTGTTGGATGGCGGTATGTCTTTTGGCATTTAAAAACATTCAATTCAACTGACATCACTGCTGGTTCCTAGCGAAGTATTGCAAGAAAAGTAGTCATGCAATACCTCACTATGCACCAGCAGTGATGTCAGATGATTTTTTTTCAATGTCAAAGACAACAGCTAATTTCTTTTTTTTTCTTATAAAATTATAATTATGACCTTCGACCAAGTTTTTAAACGAAAAATTTACTTTGAAAAATTTATAAATTGGCACAAAATCATTTGAAGGCTCGATTCCACAGAAGAAACAAAAAACGAGGTTAATTTTTCATAAAAAAAATATTCAATTTTCACATGCAAACCTAATAGCTAAAATTAACTCATGTATGTAGACGAACTCCAAGGGTTTGAGAAATTGTTTATTTATATAATTGAAAAATAAACATAACATTGAATCGACTTAGTTGTCGAAAATTATTATCGAAAGTTTGAGTAGCTTTTGGCAAAAAAGAGTTTCATACTGGCTATTGTTTATCTAGTATGTCGATAAATTAGATACAAATACAGCTAAAACTGAGAACATTTTTAGTTTTCGCCTTGAAATAGTGGGAAAAACTTAGAGAATTCAAATCGAGAAATTGCTAGTGACCTGGTTTTGTTTTATTTTTTTACGTTTATCTACACAAGGGAACAGCATTTCTAGTGCCTATATTCCAATAACTTATTATGGAAGATTTCGTTGTCCTGAATTCAAATCATTTGTCAGATTTTGTTTATTTCCTCTAGGTTTGGAGATATGACGTATGAAAATTTTAAAATTTATCAGTTTTGAGTGAAATCCATCAAAGATCGACTAATGAAATTAATGAAATTAAATGAAAACTTAAAACTTATTTTTAATCTAGTTAGGCTGGAACAAATATCAATTTCTTCTTTTGTCATGTTCTTTTGAAATTTGTTCCGGCCTTATTGTCCTTCATCAAATCAAGGATTCAGATCTTTCTTAGATATTGAATATTCAGAAAAAACAACGCTTTGAAAAAAATCAATTCTACAATTTTTAGAAATATGAATAGATAAAATTAAAATTATTCTGACATCGAGCAAAGAAGTATTCCATAAAGATTTTCAATCACTTATCGACTTCGTTGAAGACTGCAAAACTATTAGACTTATGCTTTGAAAAATATCAAAAATATATCAAAGATTCCATTTGCTGAAATTTTTTTTAAATATTTTTGCCAAAATTTCGTAACTTGCGAAATTGTAAAAAAGCTAACGAAAAGAAAATTTTAATAATTTTATTTCTCAGAATGCAAATCTACTCGCGGTTTTGGGGAAAGCTGATTATCGAATTCAAATCCGTATTTTAAAAATATTTTTGTCATTCTGTAGTTTTGACGAAAAACTGCACAAGTTTGTAAAGAGGCCGTTCAAATATTATGCAACACAATTTTCGATTATTTTCGACGCCACCTCCCCCCTACGTCGTACTCAATATTCAATGCTCGGGAAAGGTTGGACCAAGTTCAAAATTCTTTACTTCTTAAAACACAATAAAAAAATTTGTGCAAAAATTTAAGATTCTACTTTTAATTAATAAAATAGACACTTAAGTTATCGTTCAAAAGTTTGGGATCATTCTTTTAAAAACATGCAAATTTATCTCATTCATATCTTTCTCATCTAACATCGTATTGCAGATCTGAAGGGTGCATTTGAAAGCTTAGGAATTGTTGTTTTTTCATAAATTCATTCAAAAATTATATTTTAAAGTGATAATCATAAAAAGAATTACCTGAAATTAATTGTTTTTTGGAAGTTCACACTTATGATTCTGAATCTTTTTATAGTTATCATGGTGACATTTAAAAAATCTGATTTTTTATGCACCTTGAATGTTTATTTGAAACCAAGATTTCAAGAAAATTTCATAAAAAATGCGTTTTTTAATTATTTTTTCGATTATTAATTCACTTATATCAACAAATATTTTTGTGAACTTTAGATGACCGAAAGCAAATTTAATCACCTTCAATATGTAAAAAAAAGATTTCATATTTACGGTATGCAAATCCGAGATATTAGAATCTAAGTACAAGTACTTTTTATATTTTCCTAAAATTTCATATTTGGAGCATAACTCAAAAACTGCTCCACTGAAATTTTTTTGAATTTTGTTTTCGGATTCAGCGCCCGATTTTACATTAGAAATATAGGTCGGTTAACCGATTTTTTTTTAAATTTTGTGAAATAGTGTTATCGATTGTGGGTTTTAAACATTTAATCTACATAATGATTTTATCTTTTCAAATTTATTTTTTGTCACGTTTAAAAAAACTATTTAACAAATTTTTCAGTTTCCAATTTTTGAAGTGAAATATAAAATCCGCATAGATCCGTTTAGATATGAATATGAAAATGTAATAAAATTTATATTTTGCATTAAAAATTTAGTAATTCCTTCTGTGGCTCTGATTGTTACTTTGTTTTTCAATTTAGTATTCATATGAATAACGTTTGAAATTGGGTTCGAATTATACCCTTGAACTTTTATATTGTCACTGAACCCCCAAACCGGATTTTTTTTCTATCAAACATTTTCCCAGTTTCGGAACTAAAAAAAAAGGGTATCCGATTGCCGAGGTGTTTGAAGAATTTTTCATCGTCGCTGGTTCACCAGCGCAAAAACTTCAGATTTCTACTGCATTGACAATATCCGTATCTCTATAGAATTTGAATTTACTTCTTTTGTTTTTGGATTCTATGTCTTAAATTTTAATGTTACTTCCCAATTGTTACGAGGGAAATATTTATCCTGCTTGATCCATCAATGATGAAATATTTTTTTAACAATATTTTCTTCTTCTAACTAGACAATTTTAACTGCTGAAAGAGTTATGAAATAAATTGTCGAATCGAATTATGAAATTAACAGCTCTTATAAAAGTTTTCATTTGCGATCAGTTGGCATATGAAGAAATAATGATTCGTAGGGGGCCCCCGAGATGGCTTAATCCGGCCCTGATGTTTGATACACTTTCGATTGATGAAAAAAAATTGTCGTAAAATTGCAATTGTAGTTAAAGTTAGTTTTCACATGGACAAAATAAATTTCGCACCCTTAATAACTTTAACAGAAGGTTCACTCGAAACGTATCTTCAATCAATTTTGCTTCGAAACAAATTTTTCTTACGGTTTTTGACTCGAGGTTTACGAATACATAAGGAAACTTGCTTTTTCACCATCTTATCGGATTCAATCAAAAGATATAGAATTTTGCAGGGAATTGAATCCATTTTGGCTTATAAGTATGCCCCTTTTTTTTTTTTGATCGATTATAGTCGTTTTACCATCATTATGGCATTCGCGACTTTATCAACGTTACAGTTGGCGGATCGTTATTGAAAAACTTATCCGGTACAACTGTGTTCGATGTTTACTCTTGGGCTCGAACTCGCGGACATCGGCTCAGGAGACAACAGACTTGCCAACTGAGCTATATCACAAGCCCCGCGGAAAAATTCTTCAAGCAGATGAATAGCGATCTGTTAAGATTATTTTAAGTGCTTCCTTTATTTTGTCCATGAGAAACCTAACTTTTACTACAGCTATGCTTAAGTGTAAAAAAAAAATTGTTACAATTTTTTTTTACCAATCAAAAGAGTATCAAAAATATTAAAACTCATCGTAAAACTTCGAGTTGATATTCTTTATGTGACAAAAGTTATATGAATTTGAAAGTGTTGATAGCAAAAGCGTACTTTATTTTGTCCAGTGCTGTATATATTTAGATATTTCTTTTCATTTTAACAAAAAAATCTGTGTTATCATGCAGTTAGAATGAATTATTTTTCATTCAGAATTGATTTTTTTAATTTGTTTTAGAATTATTGAGAGCGTCTTGTAAGTGTCGCCATTCTGATATGAGTTTATTCCTAATTTGACCAAGGTTAACTCAGATTTCCAGTATAGGGTCAACATTAAAGTTCTTGTTCATGTTCCAAAATTCTTCCAGCTTTATCAGCACACTCCTACAAAAGCTTGCAGCTTCGAAACTGTAAGAAAGGTCAAACAGATAATAATTTTTGTTCATAATTTCCTGGAGGTCGCCATATGATGCAACTGCAGCGCGATTTCATTTCCATATTTGATGGATGACTCAATTTGTGATCACGTGCGGAGCCATCGCCTCGGATTGATCTATTCCCGCAATAATGTTCGGTGCCAATAACCTTCCGCTCATTTGTCTGAATCCGGCACGATGTCTCTAGCCATCGTGCCGTCACTTGGAAGAAAATATGATGAATGGTATTCAACAGCCATTCACAGCCGATGATCAAAACCAATAGATCCGCGCCCCTTTTTGTCAGCTCTTGGAAGTTGGTAGGTAAAACACCGTGGCGTCACTATTTATAAAATTTGAACCATCGACAATCTGCATAAGTATGGCACCGTGTCGTGCGTCGTCTTCTAATTTGCATTGCCATGTTCCACTGCATGATTTTTTTTTTTACATGACCTGCCCTTGTTTGTTGTGATCAATGAATGGAACTCTCTATCATCAATGAATTTTGATTCCCATTAACCAAATGGCAGGCTAGCAGACTCCGGCTATCGGTGATCTGGAAAAGGTGTCTTACGTCAGCAAGGGTGACAGACTGTTTTTATTTTATTTTTAACCACACCGTCGATTGAAGTCACTCGATAACAATTGATAACAATCCTCAAGGTGCATAAATGTGGCATCGTAAAGTGCCCACATCTGTATAATGATTCGATCGAGAAAACGACCTCAGAATGTGCTTTATTAAAGCGTAAGGAAATAAAAGCTGAATCTGCTTGGAAAATGTGTATGGAAGTAAAATTCCTGACCGGTGACACCACAGTTAGATGCAATCATTATTATTGAAATTTGTATCAAACGACGACGTTGACATCACTCTGACTGTCGGGTGCGGTTTGCAATTTATTTCACTGGAGTCGATCTGAAATGTCACATTTACAGTTGTTTATTGTCCAGTAAGGTCGTTTAGATTCTCGCTTCGTAACAAGGAATATTTGTTTTTGGTGTACTCACCCCATTTGAAACAAGATTTGTAGGATTATTTACCTGAAAGGAGACAAACAAATGGATTTAAGTTATTTTTTATTCGACAGATTAGGAAAAAAGTTAACAGACTTTTTTTCAAATTTTTTCAAGTTTTGTAACAATGTTGTCTTAAATACATTTTTCATGATTTATTACTATAGATCAGCGATTAAACGAAGGCCTCTAGTTTTTCCGAGCACGTACTTTCGTTTGTTCGCTTAAATACTTATCTCATAGGTGAGTATCAAATAAGCGCAACATATCGTAAGTACAAAATTCTCCATATTCCTCACACGTACTTGCAATATGTTGAGAGAGCTGCTTATTTAGAACCAAAGAACCGTTTCAGAAGCCGGAGCCGCTCCCCTTGTACTAAGCTTTGCTTTACTTTGGTGGGCGCCGCCATGTGTTTGCGTTTTTCAAATTTGCACACAAATTTTCCTAATAACCATAATTTTGATTAATCTGCGGTACGCGCGTGAAGTTTATGTTAGTGAATTGATTTGCCAATTACCGGATTAGATGTCTACCGTATCAACAGCGATTTTACTTATGCCACTTACGCTTATAGTTATTATCGGTGCCCGCCTAAGTTTTGTTGACTTTGTGGACTATACCTTAGAAGAGGAGGAAAAAACTGTTCGATAAAGGGCCAGTTTTGCCCGAACGATAATTTCCTGTATTTGATTTTTATAGTTCAAATAAAGATACGCCGTAACTGATAAAGACCTACGGTACATACGGTAGAAAATTGCGTAAGCGAAACTAAATCAGCGGGTGCAACATGTGAAACTTGTGCTTGTTTGCTGTTTTTTTTTCAGCAAACATTTTATGAGAATTATGATCAAGGTAATATCGGTTCATTTAAAAAGAGCGACATGGTTTGTTGTCTTGATATTAAAATCATATTCAATGCTAATACACACTGTAAACTAATAATGGCAAGCTTTTGATAATATAAGTAAAGGCGATACACAAATCTTAGAAGGTTTTCTATAAAAGTTTCATCATCTTCTTGTTTTGTGACCTTCAATTCATGGAACTGTTTCTCAAATCCCAATCAGTTATGTCGTTTCGCTCCGATCATTTGTACATGAGTCGTCAAGGAATCATCACAATGCTTAGTAAAATTTCAACCTTCCGATGACAGTTTAAATAAAATAGAAAAAAAAATTGAATCTTGATAGTTGTAGATGCTGCATCTTATTTTTTTCAAATTCGTGGTTAAAAATGGTTAATGCATTAATCATCATATTTATGACGGTTGCCATGAAAAAATAACAAAATGTGACTATAATTGCAACAGATTTAGTATTCGATTTGTATTTTAATATTTTATTGTTAATCGCAAGTTGGAATTTTCTGTGATCCTACAGGTATATTTAGTAGACTGAGTCGATTTGAGGTAATTTTTAAATTTTTTCTACCCTGGGGTTTTAAAAGCTTCGTTTTAATTCAAAACTCATCCATGATTTTTCGCAGAATTTTTAAGTAACCTTTACATGAATAAATTTGAACTTTTAGGTTTGTAAGAGAAAATTGAATATTTTTTACTGAAAATCCAAATAATTTTTGTTCCTTCTGTGGAACCGAGTCTGCTAATGGTTTATAAGCCAATTTTTAAATATTCTACAGGAAATTTTCCGCTGAACAACTTTTTGCAAGACCGTAACTTCGTATCTAATTGAGAAAAAAAATTATTGGCTATTTAACAGGGGTATGTATTTTGGCATTCAAAAACAATCAAAGTTTTCGAAATTCAAATTTAGCTAGAAATAATAACAAAACCCAAAATAAACAATAAAAAAAGATTTTTTAAAACCATTTTCCTACTCATGACCATTACGCAAACTCAAAAAATAATAAATTTTACACGGAGAAAAAAGTATAGTAGCGTCATTTATACTTACATTAAATCATATTTCTGATTAATTCTCGACCAATTATAAATATTAAACTTACAACTCTATGACATTGCGCATTCAGCAATACATATAATAGATTCAACTATATGTGTATGACTGATTTTATGCTTTCAACCATAAATGTAATAGTTCAACTTTAGTTTAATGGTTGATTTTCTGCATTTAGCAATAAGTATAGTAGAGTCAACTATACTGGTATAATTGATTCAACTATACTGGTTAAGTTGGTTCAACTATAAATATAATAGATTCTTTTATATTTTCATGATCGAGTTTTTGAGTTCAACTATGCATACATATATTGTAGATTCAACGAATGTTTATATTAGAAGTCATCATATTCATTGTTGCTTGTTTTCTGTAGCCGGGTGCTATGAATTATTCCTTTTCTTTTTTTTTCTTTTTTCATTTTTGCTTTTTTTTTTTGATAAAAAAAAGCTATGCACTTAACCAGAACCAATTTAAATTATTTTTTTGTTTGCCTCTTCGGCCGGAAGCTTCGGTGAAAGTATTGAACGTATCTTCATGGTACTTATAAAGGCTTTTCCGGATAGTCCACTTTTCGATCGGTCAGCTGGGATGGAGGGCCACGTCGATTTCGGGACTTGCGGGCCAGAGTGCAGTTGATCGAGCTGGTACATTACACACAAAAATACACACAACGGTTAAGTAACCTCCTATAAAATATTTATAGTTGATTGCATAAGGTCTATCAGCAGTTTATAGTTGAATTTGTTATATTTATAGTTAAATGCCTGAATTCAATCATACTATTGCAGTTGAATTCATCATATTGATTGTTGAATCAATCATACATAAGGTTTCCAGAATTTTTTCAGCACCTATACGGGCCGGATAAATCCTGGCAATTTTATTTAAAAACGTGCAAAATCCGGGCGTTTGTTTCGAAATCTATATAAGGTACACCGGGGTAAGTGTGGACGGGTTTTCGTATAGTTCAACTTTAAAAAATCATAAAAAAAATCAGCAGTGGAGCAATTTTGATAAATTGACGTTCAATGTGATACAGAACATGTATTTTACAAAAGCTGAAGAGATGAGCTCGATAGAAGCAAAGCGAAAAAAGTTATCACGCAAATCGTTATGGACGGCTGGTGTCTTCACTTACCCCGCTTTATGGGGTAAGTGTGGACGGTAGATTTTCCCTTTGATTTCTCAGGAAATTTTCAAAAAATTTGTGTTTTCTTGGTTGAATACGTTACTTTATTGTTCGAACCGTCCAAAATTTTGAAAAAAGTTCATGATACTAAATTATAGTGTGTAATTTATGTTACAACACACGAGATCCGATTTCATCAAAAACACAGAACAAATAAGTACTTTACTCAAATTTTCATGATCTGAATGCTTAATATAGCTAAATAATACAACTCATAAAGGATGAAGGACAGAAAATTGAAAAAATGTGTAAACATCAAGTATTTTTAAAGCCGTCCACACTTACCCCAGGTAGGGGTTGGAGACAAAATTTTAGTTTTTTGTAAATAAACTCTTTTTTCTTCATTTTTAACCACCGTTTCTTTTCCTAACTGGTTGTTTGGAATGTAAGGATTGTATCAATGTAGAGTTTTCATCGAGAGCCAGCTAGTTTAGGAGAAATTTGCAATTGGAAAAGATGCACATCAACTCGACATCGTAGTTGAAAATAGAAAATTCCGAAAAAGTCGCTGTAAACAACCGTTATTGTCTGAATCGTATCTTTTTCACAGTTATTGGATAGATTACAAGTAAATTGAACATTCTGCATCAAAAGTTTGAAATAATAGTGCACAGTATTGTTTTTATAGCCATCGTCCACACTTACCCCTGTGTACCTTATATAAAAATGAATTTCTGTCTGTCTGTCTGTCTGTCTGTCTTTCTGTCTGTTCCCTATAGACTCAAAAACTACTGAACCGATTTACGTGAAACTTGGCAGGTGAGGATATTGGAGTCCGGGGAAGGTTCCTATTATGGTTTGGGACCCCTCTTCCTAACAGGAAGGGGGGGAGGGGCCTCCCAAACAAAAGACAATTTTTTGCATAACTTTAGAACCAATCAAGCAAATGGTATCAAATTTTGTATGGGGTGGTATTTGGGAACGGGGAATATTTCAATGAACATTAGGTACCCCTCCCTCCTCTCAGTGGGGTGATAAGAAGGGGGGAGGAGGGCTACCTTACAATTTTTCATATAACTCGAAAACTTTTCAAGATATTGGAACCATGTTTGGCATGGGAAGGTATTTTGATACGAAAAATATTTCAATGATTATTTGAGACCCTTCCCTTTTTGCAGTTGGAAAGGGGAGGGGCCTCTGTCATATTTTTTTACATAACTCAAAAACTAATAAAGCAAATGGAACCAAATTTGGCATGGGAAGGTATTTGGATACGAAAAATATTTCTATGACTATTTTAGACTCCTCTCTCTTTACAGTAGGGAGATATAAAGGGGGGAGGGGCCCTCTTTTAAATTTTTACATAACTCAAATACAAATCAAGCAAATGGAACCAAATTTGGCATGGATGGATATTTGGGAACGTGATGTGTTCTAATGATTGTTTGAGACCCCTTCCTTCTTCTAGCGGGGAGAAAGGAAAGAGGGAGGGAAGTTCCATACAATTTTTATTGTATGACTCAAGAACTACAACAGCAAATGGAACCAAATTTGGCATGGAACGATATTTGGGTACGAGAGATGCTTCTTTGAATATTTGGTATCGCTCAATCCTTTAAAAAGGTGGATAAAAAGGGGGAGAAGAGATTTCCCTTGCAATTTTCGGTATTACTGGAGATCTGATCGAGCAAATTTGAACCATATTTGACATGTGAGGGTATTTGGATACGAGAAATGTTACTATTATTAATTGAAGCCCCACCCTTTTTTCAGCGGAAAGATATAAAGGGGAAAGGGGGGCTACCATATAAATAAAATGAAATAAAATTTGGTATCAAAAATTACTTTTATGAAAATTAAGTTCTCACTCCTCCATTCAATGGGGCGAATGGAAAGGTACTTGGTTACGAGATATCTTTTTACGATTGTTATACGCCCTTACGCTTTACAGTGTAGAGAGGGGAAGAAAAGAGGGCGCTCCATATAAATTTGTTGTATAGCTTAAAAACTTATTAACTAATGGAACTATATTTGAAACAAGAGGATTTTTGGGAACGAATTTGGGAATTTTTTTGAGACCCTCTTGACAGGTTAAAATTATCAGATATTTAACACAAATTTATAGAGCAAGATTCAGAATATTAGTTTAAGTTATCTTTGTGTTGCAATTCGTTTTATAGCGATTGCTTATGAATTATGTTATAATTTGATTTAAAATAATGCCAAAAAAACAATTAAAATTTGAATAATTTTTGAAAATATTATTTGATTTTGGAAGGTGTAGCAAAGCACACCGGGTCAGCTAGTTATCGATAAAAAATCCGGTCCATATCCGGGCAAATTTGTTCAAAGCTAAGGAATTTCTCCACAAAAATCAATTTAAAAAAACTTGAAATAATTTGTTTTCATCAAAATTCATCAGTTGATTAAAATCGTATTTTAAGCTTCCAAAACATCTTTCATGACTATTTTTATAAAATTTGCTCAGAAAATTTCGATTTGGACGCATAAATCGAAAAAAAAAATGTGAACACAATTGGTTCTTTTTTGTTTGATTTGTGAATAAATCCGGGCAAAATCCGAGCTGTTTTTAGTGAAATCCAGGCAACCGGCCCGGACTGGACTTTTACCACATTTTGTGTTAAATATCCGGGCAAATCCGGATAAAACCGGGCAATCTGGCAACCTTACATAACATTATAGTTAAATCTATCATATTTATAGTCGATTACATAAGGCCCATCAGCAGTATATAGATGAATCTATAATATCTATGGTTGAATGTGTCAAAATCAACTATACTTTGATGATTGGTATAAAAAGCTAAAATAATTGGAACCTCTGTCGTCTTTTTTTATCCGTGGTATAAAACAATCAATCATAAATATATATTTGAATTTACTATGTTTATAGCTAATTGCGTAGTTTCAATCATACAATTTAAGTTGAATGTATCATATTAAAAATTAAACAATCATTAGTATCATATTAAAAATGAAACAATCGATGTTGAAAAACAAGCGAAAAAAGTTCGCCTTGTCTCCCAGTGGACTTGAACCCACATCTTGCGCCTCTCCGGGGCGAATTTTTTTCGCATGTTTTTCAACATCGATTTTCTCTTTTCTAGTCTCTGAAATTTCATCTAAGTTGGATTCATTTCTCTACAAAAAAAGTTTCGCTGACTGAATGTTTGAGTCAAGACCCATCTCTGGGTCGCAATTTAAAAATAGAAATAAGGCGGTGCCAAACACCGAAATTGGCTGGATATCCAAATACGGCAAACGCATCATTTCTCATCATAACTGACAACCCGTGAGGATATGAGAAGGCAATGCAAATCTTGCCGTGCTTAATGTCCAAACTTGATTCCAACTACCGTAAGATGAAATGATGGGAATAGAAATAGACCAAGAAAAATGATTATGATCACATGGGAGAACTATTCCCTTCATTCCGATAGACATCGACACTCAACCAGTATAATATTCATACGCCAGGTTGGTCTCCTGTAGTAGAATGTTAATACATGGGCCCCGGAGAGGCGCAAGATGTGGGTTCAAGTCCTACCGGGAGACAAGACGAATTTTTTTTTGCATGCCTTTCAACATCGATTTTCTCTTATCTAGTCTCTGAAATTTCATCTAAGTTGGATTCATTTCTCTACGTAATAACTAAGTTTTTTTAATAAAATAAAAACTACATTTATAGACCTCCAAGAAGATTTTGTTTACAGAATACAAAAAATCAGAGGTGGAAAAAAAATCATAATTTTGTCTATGAAATTCCGTAAATTTAATTGTATAATCTTATAAAATATAAATTCCATTTGTTAGCCTTATTATCAATGCCTTATTATTTCTACTAACTTTCTATCAGCCTGTAATTTTTATTTCTTGAAATGTTCTTACTAAAAGAATATAACTTTCGCCGATGAGGTAGATATATTAAATTTACAAATATAACTAACGTTGGTAAAACTCTTCATATACTCAAATTATGTAAATGAAAAAGATAAATATTTGATTCCTATGTTTAAGCGATTGATTTTTTAGGTTTAAGCGTATTGTACTCAAATTTGTAATCATATTTTGTCGTTTTGGTGATAAATATATAGCAAGGTTGCCAAAAAAAATTCTGTGTTTTGCTGAAAAAAAAATTTGACTTTCTGAGATTTATCCCAAAAATTCTGTGACGATGTTCTGTGATGCTTTTTCCATTGATTTCATTCAAAAGTCATGTCGACTTGCGCATTTTTTACATTTTACTTAAGAAAATCAAAAACATTATCAATTTTATCATATTTCTCCAATTCCAAGATAATTATCCAAAATTTGAATTGACATAAAAAAAATTATTATGAAAAACCGTCCAAAACTTTAAAAATCTGTGAAATCTGTGAATATTCCGAAAATTCTGTGTTCTGTGACACAGATTCTGTTATGAAATTTGACTCAAAATTCTGTTAAATTATAGATTTTTCTGTGATTTCGGCAACCTTGATAAATAGAATAAAAATAAATCAGTTTTGAGTTTAATCAATCTTTGAAAAAGGAAAAACTAACAAATCTACATGAAAGAAAAAAAACTGATTCTGAAATTGTTTATTACGCTTTTTTCAATTTGGGAATAATATTTTGATGATGATGATGATGATGATGCATGATCGAAAAAAGTGAAATTCTACAGTTTTCTTTTATTTCGAAAAACAGGTATTACTTACATTTTTTACTGAAAAAGTTAAAAAAAAAATTTTATCTCATAAAACAAATGTGTTGTAGCCTGGTTAATGATTTGATTTTTGCTTTTTAAAATATCTTAAATTCGATTAAGTTGATACTTCTAAAATAAATCTTTTATGAAAAAAGTTTGTGCTCCGGTAAAATTTTTTCCAAAAGATTTGATTTGTGAGGAAATTTAAATTCTTTTATTCGTTTGGACACTTATTTAAACAATGTTGAGTATCAGTGTAAGTTGAAGTTGTGATACGTCAAATAGTGGGAAGAAATCTAAGAGAATATTTGCTAGCCGATGCGGATTTTGCAGCTTATAAATTGGTGAGCTCGTTCCTTGCTATAATTTGTTTATTACCATCTGCAATTCCGTCTTGAAATGAATCTGTGTGAAGTGCTAATTTTGTTGTTAAGTGTATCATATTGTGTATGAAAATCCATAAAAATTCAAAATTGGAAACTTAGTTAAAAAACTAGCGATCGATGATTTGGGAAAGTTTTTTTTTTTCATGATATTGTCAAAGTGCAGTTTATCAACGCTTAGCTTGTTGCGACAATAACAGTTTACTGCTTCTCAAATTTATTTAATATAGATTTTAAAAGCTTTGGTGAAATAATAAGAATGTTTTATTTTTTCGACTATGTTATTCAATTTCAAAAGACTACAGAATTACGATTGATTTTGTTTGTTTTTTTTTATATCATAAAGGAATTCTGGAGTTCCTTTCAAAACAGGGAAAATAACTTTTATGAAATGGAATTGCAGGTGGTAATAAGGTAAGATATGAAACAATATTATTAATTCATTATATAATGAAATAGCTTAACTCTATTGTGGGGTTTAGTGGGGGGAATGGACAGGACATTAAACGATCGGAAGACTGATATACAATGGATTGTGGGTTCAAGCCAGCCGGAGTATCTCGACAAATTTAGAATTATGGGTAGGGTACTTCGGTACCTTTTCAGGATTCTTTATTTGTTTCGAACAGTTGGAAGAGAGTAAGATGAGTCAAACCTGTTCCAAGCCAGTGGTAACGGACCCCTTGGTTGTGCTGCAATTATTGTTGATGGGTTAAGAATGAACAATTTTTGGATGTGCGATCGAGACTTCCCGTACCGCCTCGGGTCGAAAGACCTATCAGCCACTGCACTGGTGGGTTCTCATACATACATACATACTTCTAAAATAAATCTTTTATTTCACAGAATGGGAAAAAGTAAACAAATAGAAATCTTCTTTAACTATTTTTCACAGATGTCAAAAATACTTTGTGTCTTGAAGAAAGTTTTATCAAAAAAGTTTAAAATTTTCCTGAATAGTTTTCATCTATTTTCAAAAGTTTCAGGGCACCAAAATTAAGCAAAACTAGTTCTTAAATTCTTTGCACATCAGAAAATTAGTTCATAGTAGTTGGCCCGTGCCGAACAAAAATTTGGTATATGATGATAATGCTTCTAATAGATTATCAACATAAATTACGGTAACTAAGATGTGAAGAGAATACAAAGATGTCTCTGAATAGAAGTTTATCAGGTCCATAAACTTTAAAGGTATTTTCGAAGGTAGCAATGTAAGTATTGGGTAGATCTATTCAACGATTTGCAGTCGAAATTTTTATTTTAAATTTAAGTAGATAATATCATAAAATACAAAATAGTATTGACATATTTTATGTTTTTTTTTTTCAACCCAGAACAAAATTTTCTCTACAATTTTTTGTAAATTTCAGTTAAGCATAAAGAACTCAACAACTAAAAGATTTTCCAGAAACTGAAACTAATGAGATATAAGAACTGACACTGCTTTTGAATGTGCCATAAGTTTTCAAATGCCTCCAGCGGAAAAAAAATCAAGAAACATTTGAAATTATCATTTAAACTTTTAATCTATGCTGTTATCGTGTTCCTAAAGTAAGAAAAGACGAGTTGTATACAGATTTTAATAGGGAATAAGACTATCTGATGTTCACACTGTTAATATGGCAAACCTAACCTTTATTTTTGTCAAAACATCTGTAATAAACCGAAATTTCAGCGTTGATGAATGATAATAAACAACTGTCTACCATTTTCTTTAAAAATATTTTTGAATATTGCCATTGAAATTGTAATATTTTTTAAAGTTCTTATATGAGAATTCACCTACTTTTAATCATAATTCAAGTTTTTATATACTGTCAAGAATTTCCAACATTGAAAATTGCTTCAATATTTTGGAAACAGATGCCGGCTCATGTGCATTAGAGTTTATAAACATAGGTCGGAGAAAAAAGGTGATTTCAGGTGTCAAATTTTGTGTAAAGGGACAGCCAAAGGGATCGTCCATATTAACTGTTCGCTGTTTTTGCGATATTGATGTTATTATACATCGTACTCAGATGAAAAATGGTACACGATGATTTTGAGTGACGTGCAATAGATTTGAGGTATCAAATTTAGTGTAAGGGGCCGGCAAAAGGGGTCGTCCATATTAAATTTTCAGTATCTTAGTGATATTGTCGTTTTTATACATCAGATTGGGATGAAAATTTGCACATAGGAGTTATAAGGGACAAATAACTGATTTCATTTATCCAAACTAAAATCAGGGGTCGGCCTATTCACTGTTGATGCGATATTGTCGTTATTATGCATTCGATTCAGACGAAAATTAGTACACGAGAGTTTTGAAAGATGAGCAATGGTTTTCAGGTATTCAATTCAATTTAAGGGGCCGGCATAGGGGGTCGTCCATATAAACCTTTCAATATTTTTGCAATATCGTCGTTACATCATCGTCCCAATACATCGGATTGGGATGAAAATTTGCACACGGTAGTTTTCAGGGACGGACAATCGATCTCAGATGTCAAATATTTTGCCAGGGGTCGTCCATATAAATTAATTTTTCACTATTTTTAGCAATATTGACGTTATTATACAATGGATTGCTTTGAAAATTTGCACACGGGAGTTTTGAGGGAAGGGCACTCGATTTCAGATATAAAAGTTTATATAAGCACCCCCTAAAGGGGTTTAGCTTTTTGGTAATAATTGCGTTGTTAGGTTATTGATTCCTGATTTCATATTTAGTTACAGACGACAGACGAAGTGATCGTCCAATATTTTTGCAATTATTACTTAACAATGAATCTGGAAAATGCTTGGCAATTGACTTTCATACAAACTGTTCATGACATATTCCAATTTGAAGGCGAAATGGAGTTCGTATGGGATCAGCTAGTAACTAATATTAATTTATATTACTTTTTTTTGATGATAAGTTTTAATCGCCGATAAATTTATTAATTTAATCATGTTCATTGACACGTGCGGCGAGATGAAAATGCTAGGTAGAATTTTTGTAAAGGAATGAAGAATAGGCGGATAGGCAAGCATCAGATGAGCTTCGTAGGATAAAGTTTGGATAGGTGTTGAAACTGTAAGTCTAGGGCATTTTTTATTGGAAAGCATGAAAGTGTGGTGGTACGCCTTTGCCGTACAACAGACTACTCTGTATAGGAAGCGTGATCGACTTTTGATCAACACATTCCTAAACACAGCAGGCCAGTTGGATTGTGTATTGTGAATACGCAATCGGGCCCGATGGCGCCGGCACTTACAGTTTCAACACCTATCCAAACTTTATCCTACGAAGCTCATCTGATGCTTGCCTATCCGCCTATTCTTCATTCCTTTACAAAAATTCTACCTAGCATTTTCATCTCGCCGCACGTGTCAATGAACATGATTAAATTAATTACTTTTTTTTGAATAAGCTATTTTTTTTTCCTTGAAGCGGGATATTATTAGTGCTAGCTAAATACTTTGTAGCTTTTCCCATTCTTATCTGAATTTATGTGCTATCAAAGTGGCTCAAGGAATAGAAACTACAGTAAAATAACGCTAATCAATCAACTTTTATTTTCAAAAATAAAACTCATAGCAAACACTCCGAGGCACGATAAATTTCGAGACACTTTGATAGCTAGTTTGTATTTGCAACATACTCGAAACTCCCAGTAGTAGCTACCGGCGACTTCTGCCGGGACTGAGCCATTTGAAGTATCGGTTAAATAAACATTTGTATTCATTCATCTTTTAACCCCCAACCATTCATGCACCCATCAATTCGATGAGAGGACGGTGGCGGCACAAAGTTGTGTATCTGACAGGATAGTCACTTGATTCAGAAACTCGGCAAAACGAAACTAACAAACCGAACGACAAACGAATAATTCATAAAAATTTGCCGTCCCGTACCGGAAGATTTATTGAGGAGCACCGTGCGACGGAGATGCTGCGCGACGCGACGCCCTGGGCAGGTCATTTGTCGGGCCTAATTAATAAAACAATAATACGGATAATGATGGCGACTGCGGGCAATATTTCAACACTCCGATCATCATCATCGTCATCATTTGATGATGATGGTGATGGTGAAGAGAATTCTATATGATCATCATCATCAGCTTGAGTCGGTAATTGTAGGTTTCCCCCTGAATCGATGCATTGATTGGAAATGTGTGTATCGGGATGGGCGGTGAAGGTGGAATCTTAATGATAACTCCAGGTGATTCGAGGGGCGTCATCGATGAATTATGATGAATTGCCACGACGACGGCGACAAACACAAAGTGTGACCCAGTTGTATTACTAATTGCCTATTGATTATATGAGCCTCTCTTAATCACAAGTTCAAGCACACCCAAGACGAATTTCTGTGATATGACGTAGTCATTTCACTTGTGCAAAACTAACGAAACGAAAGAAAAAGCTCTAAAACACTGATGAAAAAAGGACGGATTAAATAAGAACCCCAGCAAACATGAAATCGTATCGGAAATGATAACTTAAGTCGTTAACAATGGTTTTGTAAGTCGCAATTCCAACTGAACAGTTCAAAGATCGTATAAACATTCGTCTGAAGTCGGTTTAAATCGTATTTGTTAGGAAGTATGCCATGTTTGTAAACTTTTAAATGATTTAGCTCGTTTTTTCCTCCCGAGCAGTGTTGTTAGATTACAAACCGCACAAATTCGTAGATTAGAAAACGAAAAATTTAATGATTTTGGCAAAATGAAACTTGATGACCTTTTTGTTTGGTCATCAGTTTGAATTTTCGTGTATCCACTGAATCCCTACATTTTTTCAATAATCCGTAGAAAATAAGTAGGAAATGTTGAAAATCCGTAAGTTTCGAGCATCGATCCGTAGATCCGTAGAAGTGCTGAAAGTCAGATCTACGGAAAAATCCGTAGATTTGGCCACACTGCTCCCAAGTGGGCTTCGAGTTGGAGAATCATCGTCCTGTTCTCTCTGCGACCAGCTGTGCAACATTTAGGCTGAAGATCAGATGCGGATTTAATAATATTGACCAATCAGAGAAGTGATAAATACTGTTGCTGGCGTTGTTGCCAATATTTTTTTAAAATCAGTGTTGGTCATCGATCCAACTTTTTCACTTCAGCAATGGTATCTAATGCAGTTCCTTTCCACTCATTTTTCAACACAATCGCAAAAATCAGGCGAATAAAGACTTATTTTCAAAAACTAGGGAAATACAATGGCTGACCGGGATGCCAGGCTGAGCCACGAAAAATCAGGCAAATCCTGTAAAATCAGGCATATTGACATCTCTGGTTGCTGGCAAAGATTTGAAAACTTTGAGAGCAAAATTCTGCGCTCTCTTGCATTCTTTCGGTCGATACGAATAAGGTGTTGGATATCGCCCAATTGATACAGTTTTGATCCCTTTAGAAAGAAGTGAAATTTATGTATGTATATGCTAAATTTCACTTTCATTTTACAACTCTAAGGCGACCCTCAAACCGCCGTGAAGTTTGAAAAAAAAAATTAAAAATTATCATTAAAAAAACATCATTAATTCTGACAACATTTCTTTAGTTGCTTTTAAAACATGATTTTTAAAACCCATATTCAAAGCCACAGAAAAAACTGTTTTGCGAATATGCGCCGCTGTACATTCAATACGCGCCTAGCAGCCGAGCACACCCTAAAGTAGCCGAAGACCGAAAACACACTAATACTTACATACACTTTGACTGAAAACAAAATCAATATGGACTAATCAATATTTAAAAAGAAATGAAAAGTATATTTTTTTATGCTGAATTAACGCTCATGAAATGGTTTTTAATGCTTTGTTGTTGTGAAAATTGACCGTTTTGAAAAATATATGCTTTTTTCAGCCTTTTACGATTGTCGCGTTAAAACGAGCGCATGGACCGTGTTAAAACATACCCATAAAAAATATTTTAGGTAGATTATTTTGTTTTTTTTTTAACATAAAATCATAGTTCAGATTCTCCTCTATCGATGTGTCAGAAAACATTGTCTTATTCATTTTTCTCTGCTTGGTGACACCTTTTTGTAACTGTTTTAAAATTAACATTAAAATGAAGAACAACCTAAATTGAGAAATTTTCACGACACAGAGGTGTTTAAAGGAAAAATTCATACTTGTCAGGGTCTATCACAGCATTTAAAACAAATTGATAACGTTTTGCAGGCTTAAAATGATACAGATTCTTCAAAACACGAGTGGCACGTATTAGCCACATGAGGCGTTATATAAACTTTCCCCCCACATCTTTCGAGGATATGATGGCTAGCATCTTACAAATGCTAAAACCATCAACCCACAGAATGTGTAGTGGGTATGCGGTAATCGGGAATCGATCTCATGACCGTTGGTTTAGAAGACTTGAACGCTATCCTGTAGGCCACTGTCGGCGGCTAAAAAGTCGCGAATGCCATAACTTGCGTTTTGTGATTATAATCGAAACAAAAAAATCATTTTATAACATTGGTAAACCTTTTAAAAATAAATCCATGTACAGCTCGAAACACTAGTAATAAAATAAAAACTGGCAGCCTTGGCAACGCTTAGCATTCGAAATCAGAAACTCTTGAGGGTATACGCAAAAATCAATAACGATTCACAAGTCACATTTTCATAGCACATCTGGTATTTGGCTCCTGACTTTCCTGAAACTGCTTGTGGGACAATATTACAATCACAAACACAGTTGGAATAAAAAGCCAAATTATGGTTAAAAAGCTAAAAATAAGTAATTATGGAAGAAGAATAAATGAAAAAATAACTATCGAAGAGCAGTGGTTAGAAAATAACGAAAACGGATACATAAATAACAAGTTATAATCGGATAAGATAGTTATTAACAAAAACCAGAAACAGGATTTAGATTCATCCAGGAAAAAAATACATAAAATGTTTATAAAAAAAAACCAAGAAAAACAAAGGAAAAACACAACACTGCTTGATTTTGAATATCAATCTCTTTAACTTTATGGTTGCTGATTATTAGTGATGCTTTCAACTATTAAAAACATGTAAATATATTTTTTTCGATATTTTTTCCGTATTTATTCAGCAATATCTTTTATTTATGAGTTAGTTATGAGAGTGCTGCATAATTTGAGCGATTAACAAAAAAAACTTTTAAACATAAAATACATGTCGTACAACTTCCAAGGCACTCCTTTTTCTTTTTCCTTTGAACATTATCGTTTGATATATTTTCTTTTTTCAGCACCCGTTTTTTTTGTTTCGATTATAGTCGTTTTACCATCTTTATGGCATTCGCGACTTTATCAACGTTGCAGTTGGCGGATCGTTATTGAAAAACTATCCGGTACAACTGTGTTCGATGTTTACTCTTGGGCTCGAACTCGCGGACATCGGCTCAGGAGACAACAGACTTGCCAACTGAGCTATATCACAAGCCCATTTCTTGAAGCATTGATTTGTATATTTAACAGCAGTTTCTCGGAAAAAATCGTGATGGCTTTTAGTTCGGTCTGGTCGAATTCCGACCATATGTTATCCGGTGTAAAAATTATAAATGAATTATTAAGGAGAAATAAATGAAAGTTTTGGTATCATTGTGGGTGCATGGATAAAATCAATTTGGCTTCTAATCTAAATTCACACAGTGAAATCAGAACAGTTTTTGAACTGAGTTTACGTCTTGAAAATCGATTTTTTTTCTTAAAAAACATAGGGTTTTACAAAGTTTATAAAATATATTTAAAAGAGGTTTTTGAAATAAATCAAATACATGATGTTTGAACATAAGATTTAGAAATTACCTTCATTGTGATTTGAATTTATTTGTTGGCCCCTGATTTGATTAAGTTTTTAAAAATTGTTATTATCTTAACACATTAAGGATCGCGATTAAATCTATGCCGAAAATTGCCGTAATTCGGCATGCTTTATCTCAGAAACCATAGAATCAAATTCTACAAACTTACCTTCTTTAAGTAGCCTAAAGTTATGTGTTTAATTTTATAGAATATACTTCCATTATTAAATTTATGACATTTGAGCTATGTTTCTAAATGTAGCAGTTTCGCGGCGAGCGAAAAAACAAGAAATCTCGTATTTCGTCCTCAATGTTTTAAATATACCATTATTTTTTGGTTTAGCTAAAAAATTATTATTTAAACACTTATTAAAGGTAGAAAACCTTCAAAAAGAGCTTTAAGGACAATTTTTGTTTTGTTTTGTTTTTGAAAATAGGGAATTTCGTGACATTTAGCGGGAAAAATGCGAGAAATCAAAAACTGAATTTTAGTGGCCCTGTTAAATATCTGACAGCACTGCAGGACAGTAGTTTTTAAATTCAAAAAGTTTTACCAATATTATTAAATGAAATGAAATTATCGAAAATACCAAACAATTGAAAAAAGTGGTTATATAGTTCTCGGGGTTTTGATTTTGCTGTTAATTTTCCATTTATATGAATAACTAAAATTAAACAAAATCAATTAATCAAGAAAAAGTAAAAGTTAAACTAAAATCTCTGTAACTTTCTTCACGTGCCTCAAAACGATTTCAAATTTTCTAAAAAGTTGTTCTTCACATTAAAATATTCACTTAACAAAATTATAATGGATCCGCATTGTTGCCAGAATTATTTACGATTTTTATTTCAAAATTAACACATTTTCCATAGAAAGTTCCATACAGACTGCTCACGACTTACTTCTCATATCTAACTTCTCACGTCTCTAGTACTCCTTCTCACTTCTCACTTCTCTCATGTCTCTTGTGTCATAGGTCATGTCATAGGTCTATAGTCTCAGGACGATGGGGGGGTTTTAATGGCTGATATTTACCTATGATTTTTGCCCAACAATGCACGAATAAAAAAAAATTAATACAAATTATGTTTGTAACAGTTTTCGTATTCAACCGTAATTTTAGAAAAGTGATCCTTAACCTAAAGGGTGGCCTAAATTTTTATAATGAAACCTTAAAAAACAAAATATGGAATATGATTTAATCCATGGTTGAAATACTTGAATTTGTTAAAGAGTCTGGTAGAACGAACTTATTTGATTCAAACTTCAATTTCTTAAAAAAAAACTTATTTTATACTCAAATCAAGTAAGCCCTATCTTCCAAACTTTTTTTTGCATATTCCAAGGTTCTAACCTTTGATGAAAATAAATAAAATTTTCAAAAAAAATAATAATAATAATAAGCGATATATATATTTTTTAATTTTATTTGCTTTGTCTTCATCGAGTTGAATTCGCTGCTAGATTTCCAGGCAGAAAACGCTCTTCGTGCCCCGATGATTGGTGCTTTTACTGCCCCAGGGGGGGGTTCTCATTCTGCCCCTACGGTGCCTGGATTTCAGCTTTTGGCAAACATTTTTAAACTGCATTTTCAAACGTTTTTATCTGGTTTTTCAAGTTTCAGCCATTTACGAAAGAGACTATTTTAGTGTTCGAACACGAAACAACGATGTAATTCACATATTATAGCTGTTTTCTATGGTTAAATTAGCCTTTTCTTTAAGATGGCCATTATGCCTTTATCTCCCCTAGTTCTGGTTTAATCTTAATTCATTATTTCAATTATTTACTTTTAATCTGTATTGTGAATCTGAATAATTAGAATGGAAATTTATATGGTGAATCTGAATCTGAGTTTTTAATTTTAGATCACCATTCAGAAGCTTTAAATGTTCAAATTTTGTGTAAGAATGAGGTTTAAGAACTTCGAATTTGAATATAAAACAAAATTCTTCTTATTTTTCATATTTGGAAAACTAGGATCAAAATATTAAAAATGCATATGATTTGCGAAAAACATGATTAAAATTTGACATGAAATCCAAAACCAAATTTGAATCAGGCATTCAGGCAGCTTTTCATTTCTTATTTCTAATGATTATTTGAACTGAAAATCAAGAATCCTAAACTGGATACAGAATCAGAAATACGAAAATAGATATACAATTTTGGTTATGGGAAAATGGAACCAGAACCAGGGTATAATTGAAAATTCAATATTAGGACCTGAATTTTTATGAACAAATGAAATTTTTTTTAAAAACTGTAGCATAATTTCGCACTTGGCATGGGTTTTCGAAGTTTTGGCATTAGTTTTTGTTCTAGATTCTAGATTGTTACTCTTGAATAACTTGAATTACAGCCGAAAAAAGCGCGACGTTTGAGAAAATCTTAAAACAGCTTAATTGTGTAGCCAAATTTATATTTTTACCATAAACCAAAGTTGTTCATAGAATATACACTAAGGTTTTTTTTAACGTAGATTGATTTTGCTCAGTTTTTCTTACATGACTTTAATAACACGGTTTTTTGCCATATGCACCGTTATTTTCCACGAATCTCGAGAATAACACGTTATTTGAGAGAAAATATTTTATTTCGTACATGTACACGGTGTATTTGATACCGCGTAAAAAAACCTCTGTATAATTTGTATAAAAATTTGTATCTTTGGTATTTTTTTGAATTTAAAAACTTAAAAAAAACTTCCATCTGTATATACTTTGGACAATTGAGTCGAAAACGGTGTAATATGAGGAAATTAACTAAGATTCCGGCGAAAAATTTAATCGACATATAATTATTTGGAAGCAACAACAATATTTCCTTCATACATTTGTTGAACGTGCTCCAAGAACACTTAACTCAATCAGAATCTTACTGAAATGCTTAGAGCTTTATAGTTATTTAGTATTGTCTTCTATAAACTATGCAAAATGCTGCTTTTGAGAAAAACACGTATTCTGTTCGTCACAAAATTCAAATTGAGGAGAATTAAGTTTGACTTTCTCCAGTGTTTGTCAGTCAACTTTGTAAAAGTTTTCCAAAAAAAAAAGCGGGACATTTTGAGGAAAAAGCGGGACAGCGGGACATTTAACAAAAAAGCGGGACATGACAACCTTAGTTTAACCCCCAAAATCTCCCCGTTCCTACAGCCATGGGTCTCAGGTCTCAGTTCTTATGCTCAGTTCTCAGGTTTCAGTTCACATATCTTAGATCTTAGGCCTTAGGTCTCAAGTATCAGGATTAAGGTCTCATCTCTAAGGATTACTGTCTCAGCTTTCAGGTCAATTTCAACAAAAAAAAATGCGTCAACTTCTAAGGAAACGGTTTATTATATGGAACAAACACCCTGAATTTCATCGTAAAGTAATCGTTTATTTTAAACTGTTGGAAAATCCAACTTTAGACACCTGCCTCGTGAGAAATTAAACGGGAAGGTGACCAATTCCACAAACGTACATACGAATCACAGTGTTCACACTTCTGTAGCATACAAATTGCATCATTGCGCGTCATTTCGGAGCGCGCTAAATTCCGCCCTCAGTTTTGGCCGGAAAGTCCCACATAGGCAGCACTACCTACTGCTACTTCTACTCCGTTGCATTCATTCATTCATGGGTAACTTATTTGCTGTGTGGTGCTTAAATATGATACTTTATGAATGGGGGTAGTGCTGCTGATTCAATCGATATGTGGCTCCAATGGTCGATTCCGCACGGATTTGCACCAAATGATGACGACGACGACGACGACGACTAATGAAATGAACTACGGGTGGTTGTTCAATGTATTTTAGCGCGTTCTGGCTCTGAATATCTGTGGACCGTCAAAAAGCGAGGGCGGCATCGCTCGGTGAGATTCCTTCGAAATGGCCACGGGGTCCCCGCAATGCCTGAGGGCTTTCAGTAACACCAACACCAAAATTAAGGTGACCCTTAAGTAGATGGTATCCGATAAATTGGTCGGTAACTCAATACGATTCAGCGTTAATTCGATCAACCTGTTTTTGGAATCAAATTTTTACCGTTACTATTTTTGCTAATCCAAAAAAAAGAAATCAACACAGAAAGACCTGAGCAAAGAGAAAAGCAAAGCTCCAGTAGCAAGCTTCAGCAGAAAAAACCGACAAATTAGAAGGAATCTATCCGGGCGCGATCGATCGAAATTGACATTTGAATGGCCGGGTTTCGTTGTCGGTTCTGTCGGAAAACTTCAGAGAAATAAAAAAAACCGCTCACCTGCAATCTCTGCGGCAACGGACTTAAGGCGTCAGATTAAGCTGATGTTTTCATACCTCCTACCGATTGAACGTTCTGATAAATTAATTTTTGCTTCATTTTTAGCTTTCCATTGAAAACATTCCCCGGCCCTAGCTGATCTGAATACGGATCGTTCGCCTGACGTCACACTTTCGGAAACATTATTGTCATACCCGGGTGACGGCATAAATCCGCATCGGAAAGCATTATCTGTAAACCAACCAGAAATAGCTGGGATATTTTTAGAATGCACGTCACATAAATCCGTTCAACATCATGCTCCCTCCTTTTGTGCTGCAATACACAGTAACACCTGTAGAATCTTGGAAGCGCACCAGGTGATGGAAAAAATCACCCTTCTTCATATGACTATGGAGGACGTTGAGCTGATTCGATCCCTTCTCGAAATTAAATATACCACCCTTAGGAATGTGAAAAATTATACATATTTTTCCTTTATCAAAGTTAAAAAAAATGAAATTCTTCGTTTCAAATTCAAAAACTACTATCAATTTTCTAATGAGCCAACCTAATGAGGATCTACAGTTGGTGTATTACATTGTACAGCATCGGACTGCTTACACATGTTACTCGTAATAACGCAACCGGATGCACACATTACTGAACCATAACCTCGGCCTTTCCGGTTCAGATTGCGGCCGGCCACCATGAAACGTGAACGAATGCGGTATGGAAATATTCTCCAAATACGCTGGGGATAATTTTCTAATTTCATGGGCCGTACTGGATGGAAACAAAAAAAAAACAAAACAAAAAAAAGGAAAGCAAACGATTCCGGTCCAATGTTGTGGCAACGGGAACAATTTTCGAGATAACCTAACCCCCACCTAAGAGTTATTTATATAGAGATTTTTGTCACTTTATGTACAACTGTATGTACAACTGTCATGAGCATCTTAAAATATTCTTAAAACATTAACTTTGTCAAACAAATCAAAGCTAACAAAAATTCAGTCTTTACTCCAATATTGAGATCTTAATATTTCAACGTTATTGGCATAAGATGAGAACGCCAGCGGCGATGATTCGATTTAGGACCGCCGGCATTAATATCCATTAATAGGGCAATCGCATTGCGTATGACTCAAGGAAACAAAATAAAAACGTTATCATGTATCTCCCTATCCCATCACAAGATAGAGATGGATGGATACAAACGCCAGGCATCCAGACTCACATGAATTGATCCCCCTCATAAGACAATACTGGCAAACCACACCGGCCAAACACCAGAAAGCCAGCACTGTTCGTTTTTTTTAGATTGGACGCGGTAAAAAGACTCTGGCAATTAACCCTCGTTTACCATCTGACTCAGGTAGTACAGTGGTGAAGCTGTCGGATTGGAAAGATGAAGGTAAAAGTTGTTGTGAGCTCGATTCTCAATACCAGACGACAATTTTTTTATTGGTTCTGGGATAAATTATCCAATAGCAAGAAAATCTCGTAATATGTTTTTCTTGTTTCACTTGAATGAAAATAGTGGTCATGCATCATTTTGCTTGGGAGCTCGAATCTTATGCCAGTAGTGCTTTTCCAATCATATCATTTTTGGTATAATGCATGTTTCAGCGCATTTTGGCATAGAGTTAGCGCCAAGTAGCCTTTAAGTTTTACAACCTCTTCTTTGGGTGTGTCTTGCGAGAGTTGCTATCTAATTTTGTTATTTTGCATTTTATATACGCGATATTGAACAGGAAAAGATGGGCTAGGAATTTTTCAATAGGTTTTAAGTGAATCGGATGTATAAATGACCCATTCCAAGCGCCCCTTAACTGGAGAACCGATTTAAATTTTTCATTATTCAAAAATAATTTGCCCAGCATTTGAAAGTTTATTTCTTGAGCTTCGTTTTCCATTAAAAGAATTTCAGTCACCTTCTTTCTTCTTTTTTACCAAAGTTTATTGATTTTTGTAAATTTATTTTCGGCATATCAGTTGCGGGGTAAAGTATGGTGTACGTTAATAAGTTTTCCTCGCAAAAAAAATGCTCTTTCGCTCTTTTCAACATCTGTAAATTTTCTCCTCACTTTTGTATACATATTTATCAATTTTCAATTCTGATATTCTTTCTTCAAGAATATTAATTTTCACCGATATACCGAAAATAAAAATACAAAGGTCACCTTTTTCGGAATTGAGTATGTTGACGTTGAAATTTCAAAATTCTAGTACGAAAATTAACTAATTTTAACAATTATTCTTTATTTGAAACATAAATTTGTCAAAAAACTTGCTATATTAAAAAAAATTATCTCAAAATGATTGTAAAAAGCCATCTTTTAAGTATGATATTAGTTTAAAATCAATATCAGCAACTTCACGCTCTAGAATCGGTAATAAATGTTTCTATTTTTAAGCGTTGTGGCGTCACGAAAATTCTACTATTTTTCAGTTCATGATTCCTTCAAACGTCAAATAGTCACATACTACCTGAAATTGAAGATCTCTTCAAACTTTTTGAGAGAAATCCGATACAATTTTCAGAATCAAAATCGGTTCAGATTGTTGTGAGTTGCACCCAAGTGAAGAATGCGTTGTGACGTCACGAAAATTGATTTACTTTTTTTCGGAAACGTTCATAGCTCCTCACGTCAACACTATTACAGTATTTCTTCAAACAAGTTTTACATAACAATGCGCTTTAATGAATGAATTCCATTATCAAGTTTTTAACGAAATTTTTCGTAAAGACGCGGTTATTTTAAAAAGTCTCTAATAAAAAAAATATAAAATTGCGCTTGTTGAACATTTCATTCGAGAATAAACAAACAATCATAAACAGGAAATCTTCATATATTTTATAAATGAATATTTGTGAATCATACAGCAGCTATTATGTGGGTTTGAATAAAAATCTTGTAGGTAGTTATTTGTGGTTTTAATGAAAATCTTGCAAAAAAATCAAGTTCTTCTATATTAGAATGAAAAAAAAAACGCTTACGCTAATAGCTTCTTTTGCTTGTGAGCATTATGTTCCAACAAAATAACAAAGAACCCATGGAATAAATGCAATGAGATTCAAACAATCTTTAAACATGGTGAATTTTATAGATAAACTTTTTCATTCAAACAAATTGATAAGACTTAAATGAAAATAAATTACTCAAAAAAACGTTTTAAAAAACTGTCCTGAAATTGAAACTTTCACCTCAGAGAATGTTACAAGAAAATCCAAATCGAACCCCGTATTCACATTATATCCCACGAAGAGACTTTTAACTTACTTAAAAAATTTAAATATGAAGGTTCTAGCACAGGGTACTATGCCAAATTAAGGCCAGATGTATGTTCTACGGAAAAGGGTCGCGCAACAAACCTGAAGTTTGTATAGAATTACGTGGATTTTGTTCTAGATGAACAAAAAAAAACAGTTTTCCACCAATAATTTTGGTCTTTATCAACCGATTTTTCCTTCAATTTGATTGTTTTAAAGCTATAATTTTGACAATATTTCATCAGGAGAACGCATTTCGATTAAAGTTATCATAAAACAATAATAAAATTCAAAAACGGGAATATAAGCGTCGATAAGCGATCATTAATGTTTTTTTTTGTAATTGATCCATCAGAAGCCAATTTTTGAAACTCAATATCCTTTTTAACAAAACTCTTATCGAAATGGAACTTTGGGATAAACTTTTTATCATTATGCAAAAAATCAACCGATAGAGACTTCAGAAATTGGTGTAAAACTGGGTTTTTATGTCGCTTCCGTAAAAATTTCTCTAAATTCCATACACATTTTGCCCAGGAATTTGTGCTAGGCCTAGGATCTATTTTAGTTTGCAACTTAGAAGATTTTCATAAGTCGGCTGATTTAGGCACTCTAGTATCTTTTAACTAACTTTTAAAAGATCGAAGGCTTTTGAATTTGTCATTTCGATATTTATCCTTTTCTTTGCAATCAAATTTCACATTCACGCTCACATTTCAAAGCTTTTACGAAAAAATATTTATTAGTATTAGTTTTTTTTAAAATAATGTTCATTTATATATAGGTAAATTTACCATAAAACATCAGCTTTAATATTCATGTAACTAACCTAGAGGAATTTTGGAGTTCATTCTTAATTTTAACTTAAATATTCATATATTGTTAAAAAAATATTCAGTTTTCCAGTTTGAGGCTAAAAACCTGTTATGGAAATTTTCGAAAAAAATACTAGCATTTGAAAATAATTGTTTATTATTTCCAATTTTCTGTATACAATCTTCAATAAAATAGCTTTTTAATAATTTTTGCCAACTTTTTTTGATTTTTAACCACTCAACATGAAAAATGTCGCATTTTTTCATATATCTCCATTAATATTGAAGATATCGATTTCAAATTTCAACCCATGATATCTGGCAAATAACTTTTTTTTTTACTATAAAAGTTACTTCTCAGGCATCTCCAGTTTCAATTCTAAAATTCTTGTTGAAAGTTCTGTATAGAATTGACAAACAAACAACACCACATAAAATTGTCATGTAGGAGCAATTTTTAATACGTTCCAACGTATTTGTGGTGCTCTACTCCACATGAATTATTCATCCAATTTTGATGATTGAGAGGTTATTCAAGGGTAACAATCTTGATACAGAATTGATGCCAAATCCTCGAAAACTTTTTTTTTTTAATTTTTGTTTTGTTGATAGAAATTCCTTTCTGAATATTAAATTTTGAATGATATTAAACTCATCCCCGAGGTTCCGGTTCCATACTATCAGAATCCAAATAAAAAAAATTAACATGCATATTCAGTATTTTTAGATAACAAATTTTTAATTATGAAAAAAAAATACAAACCATCCTGAATATCTTTACTAAACTTCAGATACGAAGTTCTGAAACTTAGTTGTTATGCCGAGTTCAAACATAACAAAGCATCAAAATGGAAGCCTCATCCGGAATTGAAAACTCATAATTGAAATTTTATTCGAAATTTGTTTTCCAATTCAGCTTTGCAAGTCAGGTTAAAAATAGATTATTCAAATAATAAATTAAAATTGAAACCCAAAACATCAGAATTATAATTATAATTCATTAAGCCCCTCATTCATTAAGAGCCCTCAAAACAAATTTAAATTCCGAAATCGTTTTTTGTACATTTCAGAAATCTTATTTATATTCGGAAACAGATCCAAAATTAAAATTTTGAATTCAGGTTCAGAATTCAGATCCAATTTAGGTTCAGATTCAGCACGTTAATGAGTTCCACAATCAAAATAATATCATTAAGATGACTATTTCGTTGACGAATTTGAATTGCAAGAAATATTAGACTTATTTAAATTGCTTATTTAAATTTTAAATTTTCAACCAAAGCCAGTTTGTTTACAAAAGTCAGCTGAACATCTCAAATGATCGGCTTAGAACCAGAGGGTTGTAAGTGCCCATATGATAGTTTCTAGAAAACGTGTTCCAAAGTTGTCAATTTTCTCGATATTTCATAAACAGACTCCGTTAGATTTCGGCAACATTCGTTTTTGGCAACATCCAAAAAAATTCAAATCAATCAAAGTTAATGTAAAACGTAATATTAGCACGCAATTCCTTCAATTTGGCCCAATTATATTAGTTCTGAACAGTAAAAACATGATTTTTTACATGTTTTACTGCTTAAAACCAATATTATAAACCCAAATTAAAAAACTTCCTGCTAATATTACGCCCTACATCAATCTTGACTAACTTGAAATAAAAATAAAAAAATAAAAAAGTAACATAAAAAACTGTTCGATTTTCGCAACATTCGAATTTGAGAACATAAAATTTACGGGCGTGTTGCCAAAAACGAACAGGGTCTGTACTTTTTTTTCGAGCGGTTTAAATTCAATCGAAAAAATGTTTGATTTTTTTAAAAATCGAGATGATTAGCATACTCAACTTTAAATCGACGATGTTGGCACTTCCATCCTTCTGAATCTAAGAGCCTCAAATATAGAATTTGAGTTTCTTTGGGAAGTTTTGTTTATATTTTTTTTTAAATCATCGAAAGGATTGGAATTATTTCTATTAATTTGTATTGAAAATACATTTATTCTCTCCGCAAAATTACTATAGGTAATCACATATTTTTTTAGAGTATTGTTTAACTTTATTGAAATTTTGTTTTTTTTTTAGAACCATATTTTGAACTAAAATCTTAAATTTTAATCAAGTTTGCAAGAATCAGATTTCATTTATTTTAAAAGATAGTTAAAATCACGAGATTTATCAAGATTTTGCTTATTTTATTTGAGCATAGTTTTTTTTTTTTGTAAATTGTTATTGTAGGTTTAAAAAAAACCCTATTCTATGTTCTAATGAAAAAAGCTAAATCTTCTACATTTTTGACGAATTCAAAAATTTATACCATCAATAAAAGTAAGTTTCCTATTTTGTTACTAAAGTAGATCTTTTACACATCTAGCTCACAATTTTGAAGATTTTAGAATGTTTTTCATAAGTTTCTATTTTTAAAGAAAAACTTTTGAGCTAAAGATCCAAAAAATGAATAATGAAATAACATTTTAAAAATAATTCTGTTTATATTTTTATTCATGCATGAGGACATATAGTCTAAGTCACTGGCCCTTCTATTTGGAGCCCTTTCGCTCCAACCCAGAGTAAAGAAGAAGATTCATGCATTTGTTGAGCAGAAATATCATAGAAAAAAAAGGTCAAAAAACACCACCCCCCTTCTCCCGCGGTTCTTCCTACGACCCGAATGAACACTACTTTTAACTTTTCTTATGAACATATCACACATTAAAAGTGTAATTGTTTACAACAGGGGCATCAAAAATAACATAACAAACGAAATTCAAAAATTTTTATTTTCAAAATTTTTATTTTCAAAATTTTTATTTTCAAAATTTTTATTTTCAAAACTTTTATTTTCTCTTACCTTTTCCAAAAATCAACATTTTTCAACAATGTTTTCCACATTCACATCTTTTCCACAGAGATCTTTTGTGAATGAATTCATACAAGAAACATGTCTTTGAAGCATTTGTGTGAAATCAAAATACGCACATTTTATTCTCAGAAAGCAAACTTGTACTTTTTCAACTGTCGTTGCTCGCATTGGTGCAAACCAAAAAAAAAATTATGACAGAATTTTAACTTTTAATACAAATTCACACATTTAGAGACCTTTTGAAAGAGAACATTTCTCATTTCTAGGCCAAAAGTCGAATTTACATCGTTTTGTTATTGCCTTAGTCCATTGCGATGCATAATTAAACAATTCAGCATATTTTCATAACCATTAAAACTGAAGCGAAAATTTGAGGATTAAAATACATCATTTGCATTTTATTATTCAAAAATTCTCTAATGAAGCTTCTGAGAATTGATCGTTTCGCCTATTAAAAAAAATATTTTTCTTCTCTCAGATGATCTACCGGCCCTACATTGTTGTCCTACATTTTTTTAAATTTTAAATTATAATAAACAAATGAAAAAAAAAAAGAATGTTTTTTCTTGTTTTTTTTTTTAGAATTTTTTCTAAGCGCAAGCGTAAGCTACAAACATTTGAAATTTCTTTAATGCATCTTAAAAAAAAACTTTCAAACTCAGATTTTAAGAATTTTATTATTTTTTTTTTCAGGTATTTTTATGCGATCATCACTGAAAGCCATTATTTCGAGATTATGAATGTGTTCATACAGAAATGCGATAAGTTAAAAAAAAATCCTTTCAAAATATTTTTGAATTGCCAAAACAAAAAAAGGTTAGAAGGTTCGGTTCCACAAAAAAGGAGAATGTTGATTTTCCAGAACAAAATGTTGTTTTCTTTTTCAATCAAATCATTAAATAAAAATTCACTTCATTAAACGTCGGTTAAAAATTCTACAAAAAGATACATACCCATAAGTTATGGACCAAATGAAGCTATTTATGTAGATCTCAGGCTTTCAAAATTGAAAAAAGGTTTAGTCGTTCATGCAGTGCAGAATTTGAAAATTCTAGTGTTTAAAATATTTTCATTGTGGTATGTACACAAATTTAACAACACCAATCAATTTAAAACTAATAGCTATTTGAAATATAATATAGGTTCGAAAAAATCCAACATCAACCCAGCTACTAACAATCTAACAGACACAAATAGTAGATACTCTGTAAGTCGATCAAGATAAAATGTAAAGCACAAAAATTATTCATCTGATTATAATAAAGAAATTATTCTCAAATTCCAATCCCAACTAATCCAGTTGCAGACGATTTCCTCGCCAACATAACCAAGACGAAACCAAAATAGGAGCAATGATTCATGGTGCTCAGTCATAACTTTGGCAGATATTCATCATCAAAATCGTTTCCCCATAAGTTAGTTGGTGGAATGGAACACAATAAAACAAACCTAAATCGCGCGTCATGGATTAGTAGAATAAATATTGGCTATAAATATGGGCAGGCGTGTAAAATCAACATTCGTCGGTTTCGAGGAACATGGCACTGGTACTAGTAGAATATTTTTCTTTTTTCCCTCACTCTCACTTTTCGTCGACGCCATCATCTTTGGCGTGAAAATGCGTTAAAATCGCAATTCGTCAACAAGTGATTGTTTACGTTGAACATACTGGTGAAAATTTCTAGAAATTACCAAAAAATTCTAGATTTTTTTTTTAATTATCTTTATAAAAATAACATCTAACATATTAAAGGAAAATCATTTCCAAAAAGTGATTTTTTGGGAAAATTTCTCGAATGACAGCAATATTTTCGACTTTTACTGTAAATATTTGAAGAAAATCATTGCTGTTTTCCAAACCTCAAACTCTTCCTGGGTTTCCCTCGCAACCTTCCGAAAATATTCCCAAGAAACACCGCGAAAAGCGCATAGCGAAAACCGGATCGTCTAATTTAAAAACAACAACAGCAAACGCACGTTTGGCACTTTCACTTTAGCGCGGCGCAACGGCAGAAGTAAATTAAATTTCAATAGTAGAACAGTCAGCATCGGCATTAAGTAAAAACACGAGCCACTGCTGCTGCTGCTGTTTGGTGGGAAAATATTATGTCAAGATTTATCTTTAATTTCCCGCATGTGCGAGCGATAAAATGACTGATTCGTCTCGGAGTTTTTTTTTCCTTTGCTTATTCCTTCTGGTTCGGTTAATTTAGTGTTTGACCTAGTGGTCTAGTTAATATCTGCGAGAGGAAGTTGTTTCGGACCAAAATTTGGAAGTTGAAATTCTGGATCAATGCTTTGGAAGCTGTATGTGAAACAATTGTTTTAGTCCTATTTGCATGAAACAGGTGTTTAAACTGACCTATACGACATTAAACTGTTTGGAATCTAGTTGATTTCATGACGGTCGCCATAGAAGGAAAAAATTTGAAATACTTTATCAATATATGTTTTATCTTATAACACAAAATAAACTCACAGCCGTCTGATGCTTTGAAGCTCCAGACTCCATATTAGACTCGAGACTCACAAGAGACTATAAATGTTTGATTCCGATACATTTGGTTGTTCATTGAAATAAAAAGCTCTTCTAAGTTAAAGAAAGCTCTTTCGTAAAACTTTTCAATTATGAAAAACCATATAATGAATTCTTAATGTTGTGCAATGCACAGCAGCGCAAAAATCGAACATATCGAATGGAATTTTCTGACGGTCGCCATAGAAGAAAAAAAATTCTGAACTCACAGACGTTTCATGTTTAAAATCCAGTTCCAAAAAGTTTAATGTATCTCTACTGTACATTTTTTGTTTATTGAAATTGGATGCGTTTTTTCCAAAAGAAAACTTCTTCAGTAGGGCCTTTTCCTTATCGCAAACCGAAAGCCGTATCATGCATTCTTAATGTGGTTTAATGTTGTTTTCAGATCAATGTCAGAGCATCCTAAAGGTCGAACTTATCGACGGGAAGCTCCGCCATCCTAATTACGTATTTTCATTACGATTCCGTGGCAGTTTTAATGAATTTTCCGAACCTTCACAAAATTTCCTTCCCGGGTCGAATGAAACCTTTAGACGCAACCGGAAAAGACCCCTCAAAACCAGAACAGGAAATCAAAAAGGCTAGACATGGCCAATTTATCATAAGTTCAATTTAAACTACTTAAGACCTTTTGAAATGGTTTTTGGCTTAAGAACCTTAAAAAAAACTACCGCCAAATGGTGTCATCTTTCGATGTTTTTGTGATTTAAATTCAGGACAAAAAAACACCCACCAATAACACCATGTGCAGCACGTGGAACAGCGCGGGTGGAAGCTTCCAAATGCTCAAATGCGGGAAAAAGAGCACCAACTAAACGGCAATGTCACTAGCATTTCTCATTCGGGTGATGATTTTTACGACTTTCGTCGTCGTCGTCGTCGGTGTCATTAAATTGAACTGGGAATAAATTCCAGGCACTGACTACCTCGCCTCGTCAGCAGCATCAACATGAGAAGTTGACTGATGTTGATGATTTTTCTTGATTTTTTTAATCTGTTTCAATAACACGAATGATTCCGTTCATTTAAACTGTAACAGTTTGAATGTTCATTTGCACATTTTTATTATTGTTTGCAGGATAAATACTTTACCTCCAATTTAAATGTGTATTTAATTTGTTTATTTCCACCAATTTTGGTTAGATTTGTGAATCCAAGTATTATACACTTTAAGCACAGTTTAAAATGTCATGATATTCATAAATTCATAAGAAAATAAGCCCATAACAGACATAGGACCTGAAAAGTTTACAAAAAAAAAATATTTAAATTTTTGTACTGGTATTTTCACATTTCGAAAATTTAAAATTCAATATGAAATATATAATCACAATTAGATCTCGAAGTTAAAAACTTGACATTTAAAAAATCACGGATATGAAAATGGAATCCTTCAGCTTAGCCTAAAACTCGATCACACTCGATTTATACCAAATTTTTTTTTTTTTGGCGTTTTGACTGCTAGGTCAAAAACCGTTTAACCGAAGGATGAAAACAAAAAAAAATCGCTATAAAACTGCCCAGAAAACATGTCAGAAATGATAACTAAAGTCGTTTATAATGATGTTGTGAATCGTAATTCTAACTGCATAATTTAAAGATCGTATAAAATGTCGTCTGAAGTCAGTTTAAATCGGATGTGATAGAAAGTCCGCCATGTTTGTAAATTTTGAAATGATTTTGCTCCCGCGCGAGCATCAAATGAGAAAATCATCGTAATGTTCTCGCTGTAACCAGCAGTGCATCCAGATGGCTAAAAAGCAGATGGGAATTGAGTAGTATTGAACAATGAGAAAACAGATTTTTTTTAAATATTACTATTGATCACTGAGAAAACAGAACAATATTGGAAAAATATTAAAATAATTTTATTAGAAAAAAACGATTTGACAGCTATGAGAGCAAATTCTTTTGAAAGGTACGAATAAGATGTCGGATAGCGCCCAACTGGCGGAGTTTTCGTCGTTTTAGAAAGACACGAAATTAATGTATGTATATTGCCTCCACTTTGATAGGTTAATGCTGCAGCATAAGAATATAGCTACAAAAATGTTTGCTGGGTGCTTTTCATAGCATTTGTCATGAATATGTTTTTTTATATAAACTTGGCAAAAATATTTCATGAAATTTTTGAAAGCTGTAACAAGCAAAACCTGCCATTTTTGAATATTTTTCGCTGGATTCAGATTTTTAGTTTTTCAATAGTTATAAACCTTTTTCATGAAATATTTAAGCCTCTTTTCATGGTAGCAAAAATGAGGCTTGAGTATATGAAAAACCAAGAATTAAATACAAACTTAATTTCAATTTCCTGGATGATTTAATATGCAAAGATTCATCTTCCGAACAAATTTCCATTCAAAGTTTAAACGTGTTGCGCTGATTCAGGAATTAGCCAAATAATCTCAAATTTTACACTGTTGCTTGGTGACCCAAAAGGCATCGAAAAAAACATGTGGGAGCAAATAGTTAAATTTTGCGGCGGTCTAATGTACAAACTGAGCACCTTTATGCTGAAAAATCGATCCTTTCGGTAAAATGTGAGAAAACCATCGAATTTCTTAAGAAAAAATTAACTACATATTGGCAAAAGACAGCTCTGCTGAGAATTCCGTTCAGAAAATCATTTCCGTTCAGAAGGTTAAAGGCCCAACGTCTTTTTTTACTTTTAGCAAAATACAAGATCTGCAGATTCTCAAAACATTGTAGAAATTGAAGAAAATTGCAAACCAAGGTTGCCAAAATTCGTTTAGGACGCACAAATAAAAAAAAATACAACACAATTTGACAAATAAGGTGAATAAATCCGAGCTTTTTCAATGAAATCCGGGCAACCTAGCCGGACCCGACTTTTTCCAAATTTTGTTTTAAGCATCCTGGCTAACTCGGATAAAAACATGCAAACTTAGTATATAGTTTTCGGCAGTTTTCATATTTCTTTCTATCTAAGCGAATAAAAAGGATTCGACGTGGTAAAGGCAACACTTTGTATGTTGTCTGCGATTTTAATAAATTCAAACTCAACACTCTAAGCAACTCAACAAAAGTAATTTAGTGAAATTCGGCCCAAGGAATTTTAAGTTACAACTTGTAGGAGTTTTTAGGACCGATTTTTTTAGATGTTGGATTTTCAGGTGTTATAAAGTAATTTGAATTTTTAAACTTCATCAATATTTGAAATCCTCGGTTTCCAATCAAAATGTGCTATTTGCTTCAAAATACCAAATTTTTGCTAGTTAGATTTTGAGATGTACACTTCTTGCAATTCAATTCTCAAAATTCTTAACAACTGGTTTTTCCTGTTTTCAAATTTAATATTTGCAAACCAAAAATCTGGTAACCTTGAATATTTTTGTACGACGTCATATTATGTTGAATGGAATTTGTAAAAAAGTAGGATTTCATTTAAAATATGGTAAATCTTTTTGTTATTATGGTTTGTCATTGTTCATTTAAATGTTTTTGCAAATGATTTAAATATTTTTTGGTAAAGGTACAGTTTTCGTTTCTCATGATTCTTTTTGTTGTTGCCCAAAATATTTAATTTTTTGATAGTACCTCTATCAGGTATTTCGCTTGTCAAAAATTTCCAATCCGGTTAAATAATACGAAAATTTATCATTTCTTCGTTACAATAACAAGTTAAAATAATTATACGAGTCATTTCGAGAAAAAAAATGATACAATGATTTCTTTTATTTCAAACCCCACGTTTACTGGTTCCGTGAAGAAATGATAGTTTCAAATTAGTTTATGTTACAAACACTCATTAAATTAAGGCAAATGTTTCAACAAGCTCATAAATATTCATGGCATTACTGAAGAATATTTTTAAATTTTATTGTTGAAATATTGATTGCTTTTCCGTAGACCGTTCAAAACGATATACATGTGTACATATCATGAATTCATGTCTTAAATATAACCGGTTTCCTAATTGTCACGAATTTATAGCTGATTTGGCTGATTTCCCAAGCAACCAAAAGTCACATATTTACTCAAATGAAGCCTTAGAAAGTTACGAATTGGCAGACAAAGAGAAACAACTGTCCAATTCCCTTGAGTGAGCCGTCGTACTCATTAATGAACTTGAAAGTTGCAAAAGTGATTTATGTGTACAGTAAGGGACTGAAGTCACAAAAAGGGCACAAAAGTACTCAAAACGAGATTCACGAAGTCATAAAAAGTGCATTGATGTGCTTTCTTCCTGGCTGGCTCATTTTACTGGCTCATCCTAATTTTTTAGCTGCATAGAACGAACTTCAGCTTAATTATGGGACCCAGTAAGCTTTTTGGCACCTGTTGTATAGGACTTTATGTTGCTTGGATTGGGAGCTCCATCTAAAATTCAAGTTATTTTTTTCTATCACGTCTAGTATCAAGGATTAACTTTTGGAAATCGGTGAAAATTCATTTATTAAATTTGTTAAGTTTGTGGAAAAATCTTAAGATATTACTAGATATTTGAGTCAAAGGTTTTCAATCAATGATCTTAGATTACTTAGAGATTGCGACTAGAGTTGACAATTTTATAGTGAGTGTGACGTAAATATTTCCTTACCAAAAATCAATCAATTCTCTATCTTTAATTTTGCTAAATACATTGAAGTAAATCGATTATTGAGAAACAAGTTATAACAAGTAATAACAATGTGAATTATACTTTGAAAAAAAATCTTTTGATTTTGAGTCATCTTCCGATTTTGATATAAATAATTGATTGATTTTAGGGTTTTGTTTGTTGTACGTATATTTGTAGCTCAGATATTTTGTTTTTAATTCTTGTGCAAATCTTAACGTTGAATTGTGATCTGATAACTTTTTGATATTTTACTTAACTGCATTTTTGATTTGCATTGAAGTTCTATTGAAGTTCCACATGGAACCACAAAGTTCGTAAGAAGTTCGTTACAAAGCACGATAGGCCAAATATGTACCCGGATTTTTGAAGGCAACTTAAACTTAAACTTTTTGGTTGTAAATCAAAATTAATGATGGAAAAAAAAACTTGCTGTTTGACAAGCTTCATGCCGTAGGAACGGGGAGGGGGAGGGGTTTGGGGGTTAACCTCCCTCCCATGAGAGTCCAGAAAAAACAAGCGAGGTATACTACTCTACACTCAAAATTTTAAATTCTTATTAAAATTTAAATGATTTAGTAAGGTTGTTTGGTTGATAGTAACAAAGTTGACTCAAAACTGATGTCAAAATCTCGAAAACCAGTCCTTTATTCAAAATTCTACAGTTAAACAAAAATCACTTTTTGATAGAAGTTCAGTTCTGATTCTGGATATTGAGTTTTCAAAATAATTTACCTTCATCAGAGGTTCTTATTCCAAACTATCAACATTAACCTTCTGTTTTAATATTCCGGTTTCTATATCCAAATTCGGATTCTTGATTTTCAATTCGAATCAGCATTAGAAATTAGAAATGAAAAATCGTATTAAAATGCTGGTTTAAATTTTGGTTTGCAATTCATACAACATTTAATTTATAATTTTCGAATAATTGAAATAATGTGTGAAACCAAAAACATCAAAATTTGAGCTGGGAGGCTGGGAAATTCCGGGATTTTTTCTTAACCTCGCAAAAACCATTACCTATCTGATTTCAATTTAACATTCCAAAACTTGAATAATATCCAGGCAAACCTGAGAAAATTCTAATATAAATTAAGAAAAATTTAAAAAAAATATTTGTCGAAGTTCATAAGCAGCGTTCAATTCATTCAAGGTAGGCATCCGAAATAATCCGAAAATTTCGACAAAAAAAACTTTTTCGGACGTATAAATCAAAACTGAATTTTAGATATTTATTTTATTTATTTTATTTACCAAATAATGTTAATGAATATCCGGGCATTCGGGACGGACCGAACTTGTCTTGAAAATTTCATTGCAAAACCCAAAACCGGGCAAGCCTTGATAAATCCGGACAATTTGGAATCATAATCATAATTGAGTCGATTTTGGAAACAAATTTCATTTCTTGGTTCATTTTTAAAATTCTGAACTATAGTTTAGATTTAGAAACAGCATTAAAATTTTAAAACAGTACCAAAATTTCAACTAGAATTTAGGTCTAAAATTCAGATTGAAAATTAATATTTAAAATTTAGATTCAGATTGGGTCGTAAATGAGCTATGCAAACAAGATATAATATCAAGATAGCAGATTTATAATTTTAATTGTTCATTCAATTTCAAAATTTTAATTTTTAAACCCAAGGCAGTTTTTACACACAACTCAGCTTAGCATCACAAAAGTAAAAGAGAATTTAATTTTATTTTGCAAGTGTTGTTTTATAAAAATACCAGTTTTTTATTTAAAAATCATCTTCAGAATTTTATTCATGGAATTAATTGCATATGCTGAATTAAATTAAATGCTGATTAATAAACACGAAATCTTCATGTAAAAAATCTGTAGGAAATGCCATATTTCCTCAATGTATTGCTGAACTTTACATAAATTGCAATTTTTTTCAAAAATAAAATTCGAAACTAAATTTTTTAACTTGAAGTTTGTAAAAATCGAGTGTGAACCGCAAAAGTTTCAGCTCTTTCTTTTGCTCAAATTAAAAGCCTTAATCAACCATATTTTTGAGCAAATCCAAAGCCTACAACCATCGATGCAAGTTGCTCCCTTTTTTAGTTATTTATTGCTTCAGTATACAAATATAGCTTACCATTTTAAAGATTCTAGGACGTATTTTTACAAGTAACTATAGGTATTATACGAAAAACTTTTAATGTAAAAGAATTTTAAAATGAATTATTAAATAAGTACCAAGAATATTTCTTTTTAAATTCATGCATTACTTAGGCAAAAATATCATGAAAAAATTAGTCATCAAAAACCCCCTATGAAGCGATTCTTCCTACGGCTGATGAAAAAAAAAGGAAAAAATCTCTGCAGCTGAAAAAAATGAATTAAAAACATGGATACAAAAACTTAAATCTATACATTTTTTAACAATCTTTCAGAAATTTCCGATTTTGTTACTCAATCTGAGCTTTACAAAATTTATGATATTATTTTTAACATTTCATTTGAATGTGAAGAATCAGAAGGTATTTATAATTTTTCATCTTGTTAAGTCTTGAAAAAGAATATTAACAAATGCTTAAATGCAGTATTCATCTCTTTCGCACGCCGAAAGCTAACAAATTAAATATTCGTATTCGCCCTTTAATTTTACAACACCACACACCTCATAATGGACACCTCCACTTTTGCGGCCAATGGTGGGATGGAATGGATTTTTTTCGCTTCTAAAAAAAGCAATTAGCCTCTCTCAAAGCCGTCATTGTATGAACTCATCGGAACGGAACTTGGTCACGTCTCGGTCGGATCTTTATCGATTGTTATCGCTTAGCTCACACAAAATTCGGAAAACTGAGCAAATTCTTCTATGGATATTTGATCGGAAGATTTTCCAAATTTGGCTAATTGTTAAATATTCTATCGTTTAAGTGGCCATTAAAATGATCCCGGTGTTTCTGCTCACAAGAATTCGATATTATATCCCAGCCAGAGTGTGTCATTAGGACACACGCGCTCACCAAACGGCTGTCATTCAAAAATTCCCACATGCCCGGACTTGCAGGGGTCAGTAACGTCAGCCCGGCAATTTGTTGCTGCCTGGTCACAATGTGTGGGTGGAATTTTATTTTGCAATTTCCCATAACCGTCGCCGTCGTTGGTCGTTGATGGTCCACCGTCTAAGTTCCGGGGACCAAGGGGGAAGATTGATAGACAAGAGAGCACGCACAGGTTATGTCACAACAACCTCAACCGTCAAAACAGTGCAAATCTGCTGGCTGTCATCAGCATCAGCTGACGGTTGAAGCTGTGTTTGCAACGGTCAATTTGTTGCCGCTTTGTGGCTTCGTGGTACCTGATACGTTTTTTCCCACCGCGGTGAACCTTAGCAGAAAGTCCATCAATGGAGTGTCAAAGTGCTGTCATAAATTAGGAAGACACAGAGTTGTCGTCGTGCGGGTGTCAGAAGTAGGTAACTCGAGACTAACCGCAAAATAGTGTCACAGAAGGAGCACTTTGGCAGTCGACTATATTGGAACTGGATCGCAAAGTTCAGCTCGGCGATTAACTTTTCTTCTAGCCTATCAAATGTGTCTCGGTGAGTAGTTTACCCTTTTCATCGGGTAGCAAACTTGGTCATCAGTTGGATCGCTGCGTAACGGATGAGGCCACTGAAGTTAAAGTGTTAGTAAATTAAAAAAATCATAACTTGTTTGAATGCAAATGGCGAAACTTAGCAAGTAGCTTAAGAAGAAACCTCCCGCGAACATTATTTTTGTACATATGAAACTGATAAGACTATTCTCATATAAGAGACCACTTCCTGCCTGATACAGTGGGCCTTATTTTGACGAGTCACGTGACAAGACTTGTCAAATTTCACCTTGTAAATATTTAGTTGGACTACCGTAAGCGCTGCAGCCAAGAAATACGAGCTCCCGGAATAAGAGATAAAATTTGGTGGGTCACGTCACTTGACTCGCAGAATATGGCTCAGTACCGTACCCAGTATAAGACGTTGCCAAAGTCAAATTTGACAATGAGAAAGGACTTTCATAGAACATAGTTCGAATAGTAAAGGGTGATACGGTCAAACTTTGGTCAATATCATCTTGAAGTATTTCTTTCAATTTTGCATTTAAAAAACCTGAACACCCCTCATTTTGAAGGTGTGTGTGTGTAGAATGTTGCTCCTATTTTGATTTTGGAATTCACTCTTCAGTTGTCAAAATGCCGTCCAAGGAAGAAGAGCAGCGTATCAAAATTTGCTCGCGCATCGCGAAAATCCGAGCTACTCGCACACAAAGCTGGCAAAATCGCTAAAGATGCCAAATCAACCGTTACAAATGTAATTATAGTGTTTGGGGAACGTTTGTCGACAGCCAGGAAGTCTGGATCGGGGGGAAATCAAAAACCGGAAGCCGCTCAGACGACAAAGAGAGCTGCCAGTAGTTTAAAGCGAAACCCAAAACTCTCTCTCCGAGATGCCGCAAATAAGCTGGGTGTCTACGTCTACAACCGTGCATCGAGCCAAAAAACGAGCCGGACTATCGACTTACAAGAAGGTAGTGACTCCAAATCGCGATGATAAACAAAATACGACGGCCAAAGCGTGATCCCGGAGGCTGTACACGACGATGCTGACGAAGTTTGACTGCGTGGTAATGGACGACAAAACCTACGTCAAAGCCGACTAAAAGCAGCTTCCGGGGCAGGAGTTTTATACGGCAAAAGGAAGGGGAAAGGTAGCAGATATTTTCAAGCACATGAAACTGTCAAAGTTCGCGAAGAAATATGTGGTTTGGCAAGCCATCTGTGTGTACCTGTGGCTTGAAAAGCAGCATTTTCATAGCTTCCGGGACTGTCAACCAAGAAATTTACGTGAAAGAGTGTTTGAATAAACGTCTGCTGTCTTTCCTGAAGAAACACGGTTGTTCCGTACTGTTTTGGTCGGATTTGGCATCTTGCCATTACGGTAAAAAGGCCATGGAGTGGTACGCCGCCAACAACGTGCAGGTGGTTCCCAAGGACAAGAACCCTCCCAACACGCCAGAGCTCCGCCCTTTTGAGAAATACAGGGCTATTGTCAAGCGGAACCTAAAGAAGACCAAAAAAGTGCTAAGGACGAGCAGCAGTTCCAGGCAAACTGGTTTTCTGCGACGAAGAAGGTGGACAAGGTGGCTGTACGAAATCTGATGGCAGGGGTTAAGCGTAAGGCCCGGCAATTCGGATTTGGAAAAGCGGAAGCCAACTGAATATTTTTCCTGAATTTTATACTAATTAAACTTGAAAAAGAAATTTAATTTGATTTTTTAGATAAACGATTTCACCGATTTACACGCGTTTTCCCTTAACCAAATTTTGACCGTATCACCCTTTAGAGAAAAATTTAAGTTTTGAATTTTAAATGTAAGGTATAGCACAGTTTAAGTGATGTTTTTTAACATTTCGAGCTTCCGTTACAGTGATTTTACAACAAATAATCTGGACAGTACGTAATAAACGACAACTTTGTTAGTAGGCTTAGAAAATTCTAGGAGGCTTAGTTAATTCTTTAACTGCTCCGAATGTGTCTACCATAAGGTTGTCAGATTGCTCGGTTTTATCCGGGTTTGCTCGGATATTTGATACAAAATTTTGGAATAGTCCGGTCCGGTCCGGTTACCTGGATTTCATTGAAAAAAGGCCCAGATTTTGCCCGGATCTATTCAATTTATTTGGAAAATTGTGTTGTAGTTTTTTTTCATTTTTTGAATTGAATTGAAATTTATTGAGCAAGTTTTATTAAAGTAATTATGGAAAGTTTGAATTTCTTGGTTTTTACAAAATTTGCAAGGATATTGCCCGGATTTTTTGTAGTCATTTGAAATCAAATGACCGGATATTGCCAGGTTTTTATTAAAATTACCCAGATTTGTCCGGCCCGGATACGTGCTGAAAAAAATCTGGCAACCTTCGGGTACAGACTCAGTGAGCGCGAAGCGAATTGCGAAGCAAAATGTTCATTCATCGGATGAATTTTGCAAGTTCGTTTTTGAAGTCAGGGAACTGCTGAAATAAAAATGAGGCTAAATCAGGCTACGTTAAAGTAACGGAAATTTCGCTAACAGTGATGACATTTTTTTTGGTCGTTGCTCCACATTTTCACTCTAATATGTGTTGTGAGCCTACTTGCTTGAATAATTCTACTGAATCAAAGCAATCGAGAGATTCCCTTTAATGCCCTTTTTTTAAAAAAGAATTAAAGGGAATCAGCCCTTTCGATTGCTTTGATTCAGCCACATTTTCACTTTGTAACTTCAGCAATGGTACCTAACCTGTTCCAATCAGGCAAATCCCTGAGAAAAATCTGCCACATTGGCATCTCTGCCGGCCACAGAGCGCGCGAATTGCGAAGCGGTTCAACACTGAAAAAAAAATCACTTGGTGTATTGTAAAAATTAATCACACGTGACAAAATCTTTGAAAAATTAGTAAACATTCAGAAACGACACGAAACGCGCAAAAAAACCATCCGCTTCAATTTCAAATAATCGCATTTCTTCCGTTTAAATTTTTGACGCCATTTTAAAATCAAAGATGATTCAGTCTAACTTCTAAATGCACTAAAAGAATGAAAATTGCATGAAACATCCACAATATGACTATAGGGTGTATAGCCTCAATTAGTAGAAGTCGAGTTTCGCTGTTTGACGCTATGGTACGCTATCTTGAATTCCAATATGACGGCTTCCACTCAGCTTTAAAACATTGTAAATGACTGATAATAGCATGAGAAAATGTCTAAGAAATCTGTGACAAAAATATAAAAAAATATGACAGAATATGGCAAAACTATAACAATATTATGAAAAAAAAAGAAAAATACGACAAATATAATTAAAGTATGAAAATATTTTTAAAAATTTATGAAAAAATATTATAAAAAGTAAAAAAAAATTAATAATAAAATGTAGCAAAAATTTTATAAATTTGACAATGCAATGGCAAAACCTTGACCTAAATGTATAAAAAAAATATATGACAGATGGCAGAAATGTGACAAAAAAATGATAACAAAATATGACGTAACTATGAAAAAAATATACAAAAATAACAATAATGACAAAAAAAAATACAATAATGACGAAACTCGAAAAAAAAACTTTGACAAAAATTTGATAAAATTAACGAAAATATGAAAAATGTGATAAAAATATGACAGCTAAACTAATAATAAATTTGACAATTCCATGATAAATATATCGCAAATGTGTTAAAAATATGATAAAAATATTACAAATAATGACAAAAATATAATTAGAATATGACGAAAATGTGACTAAAAAACTTATAATAAAAAATTTATAAAGTTTCATTATAGTTCTGTCAGATTTTTGGCATTTTATTGTGAAATTTTGTCATAATTTATTAATGTTTTTCATTTGATTGTCAAATTTTATTCACAGCTCCGTCGTATTTTTGTTTCGATTATAGTCGTTTTAACATCTTCATGTCATTCACGACTTATATCAACGATCCAGTTTGCGAAACATTATTGACGGCACTGTTTACTCTTGGATTCGATCTCACGGACATCGACTAAGGAGGCAACTGACTTGCCAACTAAGTAACATATATCACAAGCTTATAGTTTTGTCTTAATTTTGTCATTAGGCTGGAACAAATATCAATTTCTTCTTTTTTAACCCCCCCCCCCCCCCCTTTCGAAATTTCCAAAAAACCCGAAGGGGGGGAAAAAATAAAGTTTGAAGTATTTTGTGTAATTTTCGACAAAATATACGAATATCCGAAAGATTACAAGACCAAAATTCAAATTTTGGAAAATGGAAGTTTTTTCACATTATTTTGCGATGTTCAAACTCTGAGTGACAAAAGAAGGGTTTGAAATTTGTTCCGACCTTATTTCGTCATATTTTTATCAGATTTGTCATATTTTTGTAACATAGTTTTCCTAATTTTTCTTGGATTTTTTTCATTTTTTTTTTAAATTTTTGTTAATTTATTGTCATACTTGACATAATTTTTTAATTTATTGAGATATTTTTGTTAGAATTTTGTGATATTTTTATCCTATTTTATCATATTAGTTTCGACAAAACATTGTCATATTCTAGCACATTTGTCATATTTTTTGTTTTTCATTTTAATGTTTAATTTATGCCATATTTTCACCACCTTTTTCATAATTTTTTCATAGTTTTATCATATGTTTGTCAGATTTTTCTTATTTATTTTAAAATTTAAATTAAAATGACTGAATATCTAAGAAAACTATAACAAAAATATAATAAAATAATCAAAAAAACATGGCAAAAAATGTCAATATAATAAAAACACAAAATGAGAAAAATACGACAAATATGAAAAATATGATCAATTTATAACAAAAATATGAGAAAAATAAAACACAAATTTCAGAAATTTGACAAAGAAATGACAATAACAATGACCAAAATATATAAAAAAATAAATGTATAAAAATATGACAGAAGGCAAACATTTGACAATAAAATGGAACAAATATGACGAAACTTTGAGAGGAAATAAAAAAAATAAATAATGACAATTTTTTTAAATTTTAACAAAACTCGAAGAAAACTTTGACAAAAATTTGACACATTTGGCAATAAAATGACAGAAATCTGACAATACTATGACAAATGTGATAAAAATGTGATAAAAATGTAGCATAAGTTAAATTGAAAAAAAAATATGTCAAAAAATTCATAAAACTTTGTTATAGATCTGACAGTTTTTTTTTATTTTGTTGTCAAGTTTTGTGATAATTTATTCATTTTTTTCATTTGTCGTATTTTTGTCACAGTATTGTCAGTTTTTTTTCATTTGATTGAAAACTTTTTTCATAGTTCCGTCATTTATTATGTTTCGATTATAGTCGTTTTAAAATCTGCATTGCATTCGCGACTTATATTAACGATGCAGTTATCGGAAAATTACTGAAAAACTTATTTGGTACAACAGTGTTCGATGTTTACTCTTGTATTTAAACTCGCGGACATCAGCTCAGGAAGCAACTGACTTGCCAACCAAGTTACATATATCACAAGCTCATAGTTTTGTCCTAATTTTGTCATAATTTCGTCATATTTTTCGAGTTTTTGTCTTAATTTTGTAACACAGTTTTCCTAATTTTTCTTGGATTTTTTCTTTTTTTTAAATTTTTGTCAATTTATTGTCGTTCCCATCCCATTCTGTCATATTTGTTTCGACAAAACATTGTCATATTTTAGCACATTTGTCATATTTTTTGTTTTCCATTTTAATGTTTTATTTACGCCATATTTTTACCACCTTTGTCATAATTTTATCATAGTGTTATCAAATGTTTGTCAGATTTTTTATTTAATTTAAAATTTAAAAATAAATTGACTGAAAATTTAATAAAAATATGACAGAAATATGAAAAAATAATCAAAAGAACATGGCAAAAATGTCAATATTATGAAAAAAAAAACATGAGAAAAAAATACGACAAATATGATAAAAATATTACAAATTTATAACAAAAATATAAGAAAAATATTACATAAATTTCATAAATTTGAAAATGAAATGACAATGACCTAAATATATACTTTAAAAAAAAATAAAAATATGACATAAGGCAAAAATTTGACAATAAAATGGAAAAAAATATGACAAAGCTATGAGAGGAAATAAAAAAATAATGACAACTTTTTTTAATATTAACAAAACTCGAATAAAGCTTTGACAAAAATTTGACAACGTTATGGAAAAAATGAAAATCGTGATAAAAATATGACAACTAAACTAATAATAAATGACAAAATTAGGAAATAAAATGACAGAAATATGACAATACTATGACAAATGTGATAAAAATATGACGAAAATGTGGCAGAACTTTGACTGAAAAAAAATTATGACAAAAAATTGATAAAACTTGGTTATAGATCTGACAGATTTTTGTCATTTTGTTGTCAATTTTTGTGATAATTTATTCATTTATTTTTATTTGTCGTATTTTTGTCACAGTACTGTCAGATTTTTTTTTCATTTGATTGTCACATTTTTTCATAGTTCCGTCATTTTTAATGTTTAGATTATAGTTGTTTTAACATCTTCATGTCATTCATGACTTATAGCAACGATGCATTTTGCGGAAAATTACTGGAAAGCTTATCCGGTACAACTGTGTTCCATGTTTAACCTTGGATTCGAACTCACGGACATCGGCTCAGGAGGCAACATATTTTTATCACATTTGTCATACTTTTGTAACATTTTTTTGGGCTTTGTTTAATTTCTGTCAATTTATTGTCGTTTTTGACATTATTTTGTCATTTTTTTACGATTTTTCTGACAGAATTTTACGATATTTTTATCCCATTTTCATAATTTTGGCGGATTTTTGTCATATTTTTGTCTTATTTTTGACAAAAAATTGTCATATTTTAGCACATTTGTCATATTTTTTGTCATTTTATTGTTCAATTTTTTCCATTTGTTACGACATTTGTCATAATTTTTTCAAAGTTTTATCAAATGTTTGTCATATTTTTTTTAAAATTTTGTTATCATCATGACGTATTTGTAATTTTTTTTTTGTAAAATATTAGTCGTAATTTTAGTTTTTTGCCATTTTATTGTGAAATTTTCATAATTTTGACATAATTGTAAATATTTTTATACATGTTTATCACATTTGTCATAGTTTAATAATTTTTGTGAATAAACTGTCACATTTTTTTTAATAGTTTTGTCAAAATTTTGTAATATTTTTCATTCTTTTGGCAAATTTTTTTTATCACAATTGTTGTGTTTCATTTAAGTTTTTTTATTTGTAACTTTTAGTTTGTCGTACTTCTTTCAGATTTTTGTCAATTGATTGTCAAATTTTAGTCTTGGATTGCAGATCCTGATCATGACACTGACTGCAAGACAGTATTCTGATCCTTTTTCCGGAGAATAAATGGATGTTAGTTTTTTTTTCTTCTAGCAATTTAATTCCGGAATTAATGCCCCCAAAAAATATTTAGAATGGTTTTTACAAAAAAAAAAAATATATATATATATATATACGTGACCAGCCCATAATTTAGATCTACATTCCCAAGCAACCAAAAGTTACATATTTACTTGAATGAAGGCATTGCAAGATACATATTCGCGTACAAAGATAACCAACTGCCCAACTCCCTTTAGTGAACTTTATGTATTCATTAATGAACTTGAAAGTATCAAAAGAGATTTATGTGTAGGTTGTATGTGACTTTTTTTGCCCAATTCCCATGAGTGAACTATATGTTCTCATTAACGAACTTGAAAGTTGCAAAAGTGATGTATACGTACGTTAAACGAGACATAAGTCACATAAAGGGCACAAAAGTGCTCAAAACGGGATTTGGTAAGTCACATAAAGGGAACAAAAGTGCTCAAAATGGGATTTGGTAAGTCACAAAAAGTGCATTGATGTGCTTTCAAAATCAAATCACCACTTCGAGTTTTAACATCTAGGCGTGGTCTTGTGGTAGCATGTTCGAATTTCACCACGAAGGTCGGGGTTTGATCCCCAAGCCGGGCACATTTTTTTTTTTAATAAGTAATTTAGTAATTGCGTGACCATTCTGATGCGATAGATGTAGAAAATGTAGGTAAGAAGCAATTGAGCCATTTGTCGAGTTTGGAATCCGGCGCGTGGCATCATGACGGCACCAGTACAGAAAACAGTAAATAATCAAGAGAAGGTGATATTAACCGAAGCCAAGGGTTCAGTTGAGATAGAGAGATTTTTTTGCTCATTTTGCGATTTTTTGGAAGTTGAATCAAGAGACCACTGGAAGCTGAATAGAAGGTCATAAAGACTTGTTTTGGAACTTGAAAGTTTCAATAAGAACTTAAATTTTGAGCTGCAAAGAACGTACTTCATATCAATGATGGGGCTAAGTAAGCGTTTTTGTACCTGTTTTATGGGACTCTTGGTTGCTTGGGTTTTTTTTTTAAATCTTGAAGATATTCTTGCAGATGTGTCTAAAGTGATAAATAGAAGTTTGGATCTGTCCATAAGCTGCGAAAACGTGAGAAATACGAAGATTTTTAATGATTAACAATTTTTAAATCGGATGGAACAAAATGCCTCAGAAACCTTGGATATTCCAAATGATTTAATATGGAAAGAAAACTGATCTATCTGGGGAAAGGTGTCAACTTGAACCATAAAATGATCTTTTCTAACCTGAGTGATCATTCTGAAATGATCTTATTGAAATCGGGAGCCTCAAAAATTTGTTTTAGATAGTGTTTTCTGCTACAGTTGTTGTTGATTGTGACGGAACATGTTGCCTTACGAATTATTGCATGAAAAAAAGTCATGCAATGTATCGCTAGACACCCAGCAATGATGTCAATTGAATTTATTGATTGACCATGCCAAAAGAAATTCAACATCTAATAACGTCTTTGTCTAACAAGATAATAAGTTACGGTCCTTGACAAAGTTGTTCAGCGGAAAATTTCCTTTAGAAAATCAACTAATTGGTACAAAAACTATGAGCAGGCTCGGTTCCGAAGAAGAGACAAAAATACTATTGATGTTTCAGTACAAAATATTCAATTTGCCCACACAAACCTAAAAGTTCTAATTTACTCATGTAAACGTTACGTAAAATTCTGCGAAAAATCATGGATGAGTTTTAAACCAAGACAAAGCTTTTAAGACCCCAGGATTTGAGAAATTCAAAAATGACCTAAAATCGACTCAGTCTAAAGAGCATGTTATTGAAGTTGAAGATGCATTTGGCTCACTAAAACTTGCATAAAATTTAAAGGAACATAGGAATTTAGGAACCTGATGATAACAACTGAAACAATTAAGCAAAACATTTTGACACAACCAAGGTCAACTAATCCCTGTGACATGACATCGATAAATCGTAACTGTACTCGATCGAGTGGGTGCGTAGAAACACTTTGTACTAAACCGGAACATAACAGTGTAGGATATGCATTACCCTTCCATTCAATCGGTCCATCAATCAATCAAAGGGTCCATTCAGCTGGCCCATATGGATGCCCGGCCGCTCAATTAATTGTCAAATTGAATGGGGCAGCAGCTGCGTAGCTGTCACTCGATTTGTGTAAGCTTTCCAATTGACAGCCGACCGTGTACTCTCGATTTGCTGTGAATTGAAAATGTTGTTTACAAGCAACTTTATAGGATCACAAATCTGATTCACACACCGAAAAGGGTGCAATGCAATGCAATCAATTCTGATGCCTCTGCGTACGAGGAAATGCACAAATTGAGCTGGTGTTACAATTGATGCACAAACTTGTTTGCGAAATTTTTCCTAAGGGATGAGTCCGAAGGGGGGGACGCGTTTTTGGGCTGCTGCATTTGTACCCATCATTTATTCGTCGAGCTGCTCATATGCCAAACTACTGAAATAATTGGACTAATTGGAGTGAAATTCATCCGGGAATAGCAAAGTAAACAATTTGCCAGAGAGCTGCAGAATGATTTCGAGCAGCTAGTAGACTAAACAATTCAATGATTCGGGACAGTTGATGGAGACCGTCTGATGGGAACAAAAAAATCTAATCTAATGAATGGAGTTGATGGTTTGGAGCAAAACAGTCTTTATTTAGAATTTTTCTTCCAAAGTTCTTCATGAACACTATTTCGTTCATTTTGTGCAAATAGCGAATTGCAATCGAATAATTCCGGGCATCTCTAGAATGTTGATTCCAATAATTTATCGTTCTCACCTGACCCTTGATGAAGTGATAAATAATCTGACGATTCCGGTTGTTTGCTGTCGAAAGCTTTCTGCCGAGTAATTAAACAGTAATTCATCATAGCACCATTATCCACCGAACAATTCTCAACCTCCACCCGCAGCTTATCTTGCGACTTCAAATAATTGTCATCATCGTTTTCGTCGGATTGGAACCGGAAAATCCATTCCAGCTACTAATAAATCATCATTTCGAGTTTTGATCGTCGTCGGTTTGACGCCGTCTAGCTGGATCCCAAACTTGGGAATGATTTTTCTTTCGTGAACTTCGGAAGAAATTTTTATAATTATTCCTTTGTTTAAACTTGTATCAAAATTATTTAAGTTGTGTTTATTGACTTTGGTGAATTCTATTTTGAGATAACTTATTCTAATGGGAAGAAAAAAACTTCTTGTGCGAACTTATCGTCTCTGAAAAGCAGTTTTGATAAAAAGTTTTAAAATTGCATCCAATAAGTCCAAATACTATGATTTGTACCTTTATACCTTTAAGAGTCACAAAAAATAATCAAACAAACAAAAAAAAACCATTTTAAGAAAACACGTGCAGAATTTGCTAATGACATAACTATTCAAATGAACATTGAGCTGCACATTGTAAAAATTAAGGGATTTTCATTAAAATGAATGTAGAAGATTGTCCATAATTCCCCAGGGAGGGGCTCAGTTTGTCCCACAGACGGGCAGATCTTCAGTTTCAGTTACAATAATTTGATAAGCATTTCATTCACTTGTTTATCTTCCACCCACTTAAAACCTTGACATCATTAGGCATGTTACTGTAAGAGAGCTTAAATATTAAAATAAAATTGTTTTGTATGGTTTAATTAAATTCTTTTTAAAGGTGTCCAATAGACTGGCCCAAATTTGTATGTAAAATTTCAAACTTGTGAAATGCAGCAAGTTTAAATTGATCCTAGGCTTAGTACAAGATCTCATGCAAAATTTGGGCCAGATCGGATCACGGGAAAAGGTCGCTCAACGAGCCTGAAATTTATTTCAGGAAAGGAAAGGAAAATATTTCATCCCAAGAGGTTCGTAGAGCGACCCCTTCCTAAGATACGATCTGGTCCAAATTTGCCATGAGATCTTGTACTAAGTCCAGGATCAATTTGAACCTGCAACGCACACCTTTTTCAAAATTCGGGTCATTTGGGGCACTCTAGCGTCCAGTCCATCCAACCAACCATGCCCAAATTCACTTCTCTTACATTATTGCACCGTCAAAGAACTTTTCACCTATTATGGCACGAAGAGTAAAACTTATTAATAACAATCTGTTAAAAAAAATTAAATTTCAAATAATGTTCACCTCAACTCACAAACTTTATTTTGAATATCGCTTTGAAGGGTTGTCATGACAAAGAATAATTTTTTATTTATACTTTTTATTTAATAAATATCTTACTTATACTTTAAGTTTTCCGGGTATCGAAGGTTGCAAAAAAGAATCATTATGACGCACTTTTAAACTTTTTTGGAATGCTCTGCAGTGTTTCCAATAAACTAGAATTCTTTGAGGTGTTATTGGTCCAAGATTTTTACTTAAAATTTTCAAGTGTTCTAATTTTTTTCTAAGTTTACGCCGATTTAAAAAAAAATTTGGCCGCTTGAATTCATGTCATGAGTAAATTTTTTTCTATCACCTCTTGTTGTGGTGATATGGCATGAGGCATTTTTAAAATTGACCAGTTTTGAGTAAAATTGGTTTTTTGATAACTGATTAAGTATTAAACCTTCATGAACATAAAAAAATACATATTTTAAAGCTATTCATTGTCCTTCATTCATTCAAGGATTAAGATCTTGCCTACATGTTTTAGTTTTGAAAATACATTAAAAAAAATTAAATTTTACAATTTTTTTCAAATTTTTAAACATCATTCTATAAAGTTTTAAAGTTTTTGATATTTGAGATTTGAACTCATTCAACAACTTAAATTTATAATACGAATCGATTTTACCTGTTTTTGAAATAATATTGAAATCTCCTTTGAAATATCAAATTTTTGAATTTTGCAGGATTGAGGAAAAAGAATAAAAGAAAACTTCTGCCATTTATTCTCAGAATAAGAGTACCCATTTCCCGGCCATTTAAGCGTTCTCGGGAATTGGAAAATCAGACGATCTTTTTCCCGGGAATCCTCGGGATCCTGGGAAAAATTCAAAATGAAGATTTCAACACTCTACTGCATACGAAACCTCCTCTATATGGTGTTTTTAAATTTTTAGGTGTTAATATTGCAAAACATTTCATACTTTTTTAATGCCTTCAAAAATTCAATTAGCAATTACAAAACCCTAGACACCAAAATTGAGTACTTTAACCGAAAAACTTGACTGATTTTTGCTGCAAAAATTTGAAATATTTAAGGAAGATTTATCACTATCGATAGAAGTTGGTTAGCTTGACTTCAGGTTATTCATCAAATCTTGTAAATTTTCAGATAACAATCATTTTGTTTCAAAACAGGTGATTTTTTTCCAATGATTTTGCTACTGCCAATACGAAACGAAAGTTTTTAATGGTGAGTGTTTCAAAATAGAATATTCATATTCTCTTCGTAGCGCTTTTTTATTGGTTTTAAAGATTCTTTGTCGTTTTTCAATTTTACACTAAGTTTTCGAATGAAAACACACTTTCTTTAACAAATTCAATGTATTAATCAATTTAAAAAAAAATGTTTCCATATATCAAAGAAGAACTAGCATTTTCTTGGCTGAATCTGATTCATTTTTCAAACTTAGATCGTGTAAATTTTAAGTAATTTAGCACTCCTTATTGGCTTCGGGAATTCCCGGGAGTTTTTGCGTTTCCTGAGATTCGAGAATTCCCGTTTATTTTCATTCCCGGGAATCAATCTCGAAATCTCGAGTAGGACGCTCAATTAAGAATTTACAATTACTCGTAGTCTTCGGGAAAGATGATCGTTTAATCTATACTTTTATTTCCAAAATCTTTGAAATAATCAATAGTTTGACCAAAAAAGTGTACAAACTTATTTCGAAAACTGGAGCTGATAGAAGTCCAAATTAACATTAGTGAACTCAAGATTGACAACATTTATCAAATATTAAAATAAATTAATTTTATTCGATCAAATATAGTAGACAAAATCTGACAAATCATTCGAATTTAGGACGCTGAAATCTTCCAAAAACAATGATTGAATGAAACATAGGAATCAAAAATGCTGTTTCCTAGTGTAACGGATATGCAATAATGTTTCTATAAAACTTTTTTCTTCTTTTATATACTGTGATCGCAACGTTTCTTGAAAATGACGTTAAAAATGTCGGAACATTAGATGTTGTAAAATTTAAATTGTACCGGTTTTCGGAACATTAAAAACGTAAAAAATCTAGGAGATGGGAAATTTTTATATTTTTTATGACGCTTAACATACAGATATGTCTACTGGGGTAGTAATTGATTTATGGGAAATTTTCATAAACGAGTTTTGGAAGGTGACCAAATACATTTTGTAGATTGTCCCAAAAAACTGCCCTGTGCAAAATTTTATCCCAATCGAATTCGCATCGATCGGAATAAATCGCACGAAAGCTTGTATGTAACAAAGTTGCATACTATATCATTGCACAAAACCTATAAATCTAGTAGTTTTTCATGGAAAAATTCCAAGAATATTAAAGTTGATAAAACTCTCATCTTCCATAATTTGTTTTTCGCTCTTGTAACCTTTAAGATATTGGATAAATTTCTCAAAATTTCCATAAAATAGTAAAAATTCTATCGACTGGTTGGGTAATGAATAAATTGATTTTCGGCGATTTCAGTCACGTCAAAATTTTAAAACAATTTTTATTTCTTCATCCGACGTTTCGGCATTTATTATGCCTTTTTTCAAGGTGTCTATTAATATGACATAATTAATTCTGTGTTGCAAATGGTGTAACAATATATGATGTACTTACTGAAATTTCTCGTTTCAATTGTCCAAAAAGTTTCTTGAATCAACTACCAATCTACCATCAATTAACTATCTAATCAGGAAATGTAAGTCCAGTTGTCTGTGGTGTATAACATAAATATTCAAATTTCCATAAAACACTTCAAACTTTTTTTATCCCCCCCTTCCGGATTTTTGGAAATTTCGAAGAGGAGGGAAGATAAAGTAATAATTGATGGTAAAAGTAAGTGGAAATGCTACACTGAAAAAAATATCAGCTAAAAACTTAAAATCGATTTAAAAAAAGGCCATCTAAGAATTCATTGATTTTTTTGTGGTAGGGAATAATTAGTCTACAACTCTTTTGAAAAGCGCAAAGTGAGCACTCTTAAGGGAAAAAAGTGTTTTTAACAAAAACTAATTTTGTTTTTTTTTTTAAATGAAAAACGAATAACAAATGGTTTGGGTGTATACTGATAAAAATTAATTAGAAGCAGATCATTATAGTAATAGATTGACTCTGGGCATATTTAAAAATTAAAACTAACATAAAACATATTATGGTGATGCTACATTTAATCGACCATTTTCAATAGTAACAATAATAATAGTTTAAAAAATCTATGCTTGCATCTACTTTATTTTTTTTGCCTTATCAAATAAATTAAAAATTTTAAAGGTCATCTTCAAAATAAGAATACCTTTTAGCAGCAATTTGATGTATATTTATTTAAATGTTTATTGTGCTTCTAATTAAGTTTTATCTTTATACACCCAAAACATTTTTTTTTCGTTTTTCATAAATCAAAACATAAACAAGTTTGTGTTAGAAAAACTTTTTTCCCTTAAGAGTGCTCACTTTGCGATGTTCAGAAGAGTTGTTGATTCCCCACCAGCAAATAAAATCGAAGTTTGAGATGGAAATTTTTTATAAATCAACTTTAAGATATTAGTTTGCTTTTTTTAGTGTAGGATTTCCACTTAGTTTAACCATCAATTATTACAATCGAAGCTCTCATATCTTTGGAATCAGTGAAATTAATTCAACGAAGCAGTTTTTAAATTGAAGGTTGGAAATCTACACTCAAAAAATAAATTATGTGATTTGTCCCTTTGTCCCTGAAATATGCACAATAGATTGCTGCAAGCTTTGTATGGAAATTTCAAATTCCTTAATTTTTACTCCTCCCATAACTTTTTTTGGTTGTTTTTGCTGCTAGAAATAGCAATAAAATTTTTGGAAGCGATCCATCCAGTCCTGAATTAGCCCAACGAGTTATAATTTTGTTTGGAAATTTGTATGGGAAAACAAAATCTTTCATTAAAAAATCGCCAAAGATGTTCTGAAAAATCCAAAAATTATAACTTTGGATGAAAAATATTCCTTGATTCTTGCAGTACAATCCACATGAACAAAACACAAACCTATCTTTTACACCAGAAAAAAATATTCGATGCTGAACAAAATTTTTGTTTCAAAATTATTATTTTTAATTTATGTGTTTTGAACTGCTTATTTGAAAGCTGTGTAACCGTAGGTTGGAAATAAAAAATCTCAAAAAACTGCTTTGCATAGCCAGAGAATTTATTGATTTATATAAACTTTGCAAAAACATTTCATGAAATTATAAAAGCTCTAGCAAGCAAAGTCAACTATTTTTAAATACTTTTCAATGGATTCAGATTTTTACTTTGAAATGATTATAACTTTTTCCATGAAATGCTTAGCTGCTTGTCATGTTTGCAAAAAATGAAGCTTAAGAATAATTTGAACCAAAAATTAACGACCAACTTCATTCCAAGCTTATTTAAATTTTCTGGATGATTTAAAATGCAAAAATTTCTTCTTCCATACATATTCCCATACAAAATTGAAACGCGTTGCGCTAACTCAGGAATCAACCAAATCATCTCAAATTTTACACTGACGTTTGGCATCGAAAAAACATATGGGAGCACAAAGTAATTTTTTGCACCGATCTTATGCACAAGTTGCAATGTTTGGACGATTTTTAGGCCTTATTATTACCCGGCTTAGAAAAAAATCATCAAATTCTGACATGACATTTTTTGGGATGTTGAGTTTTTAAAATGCATTTTTCTCAGTGTAGGATTTCAAAAACAAAACAATATTTCTCTCTAAAAATTCAATCATTTATCTAAAACTCTCTCATAAAAAATATTTGTGTTGAAATTGCAATTATCGAGCTAAAAATGTTTATAAAATGTTTGCCTGATAAGTTTGGCCCTTTTCAAATGTTAGTCTAGATATATTTTTCGGTAAAATTACGTATTCCAAGTTGCTTTACTAGGTAAGATCTTTATGCCCACAGAGTTTCATTGAATTCTGAGAGGGTTATGCCAACTTCGTGTCGATGTGGCGTGAAATCCGTCAACTGTGCTCTGTAGTCATCTTGAAGAATGATTATTACTTGCTATTTTTTAAAATATTACACTCAATTAAAAACCAGTAAATGATAAAAATATGGTAGATTTCAAAGATCGCTTGAGAATCTACGCCATTCCCCTATAATTGACTACGTTGACATTTTTCAACAGCAGCAGCATCATGTCGTAGCAAATATCCCACTTTTCGCCACACCGGGCGACCTCCGGCAGTCATAATTCGATGATTTATTGGAAGGCGTCGTCAGTCGACATGCCGCCATCTCACTCACTGAAGCATGAAAGCTGTCTTCTGCCCGTTTGTCATGCCGAATTCCGTGCTACTAACTGCACCCAATCGGAGACAATCCTTTCAACGTAACGCAAAAAAAAAGACAACAAACGACAGCTATCCGAAAATTGAATGATGGAGTGTGGCCTCTTGACGTTTTGGGCTTCAAGCTGTGAGAACACTTATACTAATGACAGCTCAAACCGAATGAAATAAATTGTGCTGGTAGCATATTAGTTTTTTAATCCACTTAATTTTAAGTTCTGTTAACTAATCTTATTCCATCACCTTTCTTTTTCCCTCAAGATTTCTGGCTGAAATTATGCAGAAACATTCTAAGAGTCCCCGCCACAAGTAATAAAAATCAAGTTCAAGTTCAAGTGAAAACAAAAACCAAGAAAAAAAAACTCACAAACTATAAAACCAATTCACATATATCGTGGGTCAAACGGGGTCCGCTCTAAATTGCAAACTGTCAACCAAAATCCCGGTCTTTCTAGCCGATGCTCCACAAAACAAACGATGACAGCTGATCGGAATGATTGTTTGAAGTGAGAACACGCGCGCGCAACGGTTCAAATTTCGTATCTATCCGGCAAATGACGTTGATTGTGTTAATTGGCATATGTGTATCCACTGTTGAAATTGGAGTCCGTATGTTTGCGGAAATCTATCGGGTTTCAGTTTTGCAATCTTTGTAATTTTTTTTTTCTTGTTTTCGATTATATTCGTTTTACCATCAAGACAAATTTTTTTGTAAATTTTTGTTTTGCAACGAAATTTTTGTTGTACAACGAAATTTTTGAGCAAGTTTAATAAAAATTATCCTGAAAGATTTTTTGGAAGTCTTTAATACTATTTAAAATCTGTCAATGAGCTTTGATGAATAAATTTTTTTTTTAATTTTTTTTCTTGATTTTTGTTGACTTATTGCTGGGTTATGACAAAATTTGCCAGGATTTTTGGTCGTCAATTTTGAAATCAATTGCCCGGATTTGTCCGGCCCTGCAATTCTGACAACCTTAATGTATTAGCATTTCGCACTTAGTATCGTATTGGATTAGAAAGCTAACAAAACTGGACAATCAATTCAAAAGTCAATACCAAAGTCGATTTCGTCAACCGTCATTCCGAGTCCTTTCAATAACTGACTCGCAAGATGGGATTATAGTGAACTTTTTCGCTATAAATACTGGCGTCAATATATCTCCATTATCAATTGTTTTAAAACTTCAGGGAGAGCCCTTTTACCCACTTTATTGAAAGATGGGATTAAAAACGAACTAATCTTTCTTTTACTGCCCTAGTTCAAGTGCCTACAAATACACTCTTAAAATCTATTTTCTTAGTATTTATGCGGAGTCTTTCACTAGTAGGGTCAAAAGATTTAGATTCAAAGTTAACCTTTTTCCATTTGCAAGGTAAGTAACAAGTACTTCCAACTTCCACCATCGATATTCCTAAGTCTTACCCTTTTACGCACTTGATCACAAGATGGTTTGAAAACGAACTATTTTCTATAATTTCGGCATCGATTTTCAAAATCTTCAAGCCGATCTCCTTGTCTAGTTGGATCGCAAGACTTTCACTAGGTGTTGGTTACAAGTATTTGCGGTAATATTTGCTTATACTGTCAACATAGTTTTTTTTTTATCCTACGCAATGGTTCGGTATACTTTCAGTCAGGACATAGCCGTTAGTTTTGTTGGATGTTGGATGAATGGAAGTTCAAGTTTTTTGTATGATTCCTCAATGTGTGCCTTTTTTACCCAAATTTTAGAAATTTCATAAAATACATAAAAGTTTCATTAATAAATCATACATTGCTATTGCAAAACCACATCTCAAGTAACACCGATGACTGTGTAAGACTCTTTAAGGCTCTTATGATACCTAAACTTGGTCTATTATAAGGTTGCCAGAAATTTTCAGCACGTATCCAGGCCGGATAAACCAGGCAATTTTATATGAAATCTTGGCGAAACTCGGGCATTTGATTTCAAAAATGTCAATAAAAAATTCGTGCAGATTTTGTAAAAACCCTGAAACTACTTAACAAAAACCAAGAAAAAAAATTAAAAAAAAATTTTTATCAAAATTTATCGATAGATTTTAAATTGTAGGTCAAGCTTCCAAAAAACCTTTCATAATATTTTTTGCTAAACTTGCTCGATAAAATTCAACCCCTAGGGATGAAATAGTATAATATCACTAAAATCATTCTGCTGTAATTTATAAAAAATTAGGAACAGAAATTGATGCTTAAAAAAATTTAAATTAATACGTAAAACATGTATAACGGCTAAGGGCCCCCCGTGAAATAAATTCTAGGATATTTTTTCGTTAGAATTAGTTAAAAGGCCTAAAAATAAGAATTGGAGAAGTTTTCCCGCACATTGTGATCTAAGCAAATCAGGATAGTTTAATTATTAATGATTTTTTAATTAATTTTTTTTTTTTCAAACCTGGCAAAATTTGGTTGTTGATTTCAAGTTTTTCAACACAAAAAAGAAAGAAAGAAAGGAAAACCACCTTAACTTTTTTTAATCGAAACACGTGAAATCGTTTTTCAAACTTTCAGAAATTTATATAAAGAAAACTAGCTAAAAAAAGATTATCTTTGAATGCTATTATTGCATTTTGATACGAACCTGAATTATGATTTTTTTTAAAATTAATGCTAATGTTTGTATTCTGCAGATGAAGAATACATGTTCATCTTCTTCCGGTTATTTCGATGCGTCCCTGAAATTATCAATTTTTTTAAACTATTTGAGCTCAACTTCAATTTTTATTTTTTTTTTAAATAAAAGTGAAAAAACAAGCGAAATGCGATTTTTTTTTACAATATTCTAGCAATCGAGCCAGACTGTGCATTACATTACTTGTCTACTTTTTTTTAAAGCCCAAGTATGTTCGAAAAAAAAAAACTTGAATGCTTACCCAACAATTCATGATTTTGAGGTTCTTCTGTCTTAAAACTATCCGAAATTAAGCTTTTCCTTTCTTTTTGACCATTTCCAAATAATTTTACCATAAATCTCTAAGTTGAATACCGAATTTCTTTATGTGAATCTCTAAACATGAATATTTCTACGTTTTTTATCTTGTCTTTTTCCAGATTTAATAAAATTCAATTAATTGAGATTTCCAAGTCTTTAGTATTACTTCAGTTTCATGGTTTTTCTGACTTTTGAGAACTATAATTTTGATTCAAGGACTAGACTTATTTGGATTACTAATCTGATTTTTTTTTCTAAATAATTATTGATTCTGGGTTTAAAACATTAAATACCCACTCTGAATTAATGTTTGACATGTTACTTTCGTCACATTTAGAAGCACATTTTGGCATAAGTGTCTGTTTTCATTGTTTGATCTGATGAGAATCATATTTTGTTAATTTAGAATTGTAATCATGATACATTTTAACATTTTTATTAAATTGTATGAAAATGTTTTTCTTTTAGTTTAAGGATATAAAATAAATATAAACATAAGGATTATGGATTCTAATTTTTTTAATTCCTGCTTTTGTTCCGATTTTAAATTTGATTCTCAATTTCGTATCTGAATTTGATATGTAATTTGTTTTTCAAATAATTTCAAATGATGAACTTAATGATGATGAACTTTATCTGTATCTCCGAGGAATTTGAATTTAATCCTTTCGTTTTTTTTAACTTTGAATTCTAAGCCTGAAGTCTTATTTTTACTTCCCTATTGTCCTGAGGGAAATATTTATTCTGTTTAAGATGAAGCACATACAAGGCGTTCAATGGTGAAAGGAAAACATTTTAATATTTCTTTTTGAATTCCTCTAAACCAGAGAATTTTAGTATATAATAGAGTTTTAATAAAAATAACGAATTTAAAAATTTTGTATTTAGAAGCTTTAATCAGTGTTTTTTTTTTTTGATAAGTTGAAAAACTCTTCCGCAATGTTTGCGCATGATTTATTAAAAACTATTAAGATATCCCAAGAACACAAGACATACAAATATATATAATCTGTTTATAGCCCCCCCCCCCCTGACAAAATTTGCCCCAGGCCCCACGATAGCTTAATCCGTCCCTGCTTGGGATAGAATTCGAATTACAAATTTTAATTTTGGTATAGAATTCCAAATTGAAATTTGCAATTTGAATAAGAAACTCAGGCTTAGCATGATATTTCAGATTCAGACACTAAATACATATTCAATAAAAAGCACTTTGAAGTTAGATTCAGCTGCTCATGTAGAAGTCAGTTTCTAATTTAAGATGTTATATTCAGATACAAATTTCAGGTTTAAGATTAAGATTTATAATTTGGAAGACGAACTAAATATTCAAATTTAAAATGTAAAAGTAGAATTTAGACAAAAAATTTTGATCTAGATTAAGTTTCCATTATCCAGACTTTAGGTTAAAAGTACGAATTTTAAAATAATAATCCAAATGTTATTCCCGACATAAATATCCAGATACGGAATCAGATTGTTTTCTTGCATTTAAACCTTATCTAGATTAGAAGTAAGAAATAAAACTTTCATTCAATATTGTAATAATGTCCAATAGTTTCGATCCCAATCCCTGCTTCAGAACAAGAATTAAAGTTTAAAATGCCTAACCTAATGTTTTTAAACTTTGATTTACTGATTTAGAATCAAATAATTTTTTACAACTTAGCACTACATTTTTCAAAACTAACTTTGGCCTGCTTGAAAGTTCTTTTTGATACTGTTTTCAACACAGTGTCAAAGAGTGTTTCTTTTCGACACTGTTTTGATCCTAAAGAAAAATCTCTATCTGTTTCTTCATCTTCAAAATTGATTTTGTGAGGGTACTTTGTGGTATTGCATAAAATTGTGTAACATTGCTGATGTAGATATTCTAGCATTTATTTGGAAACCTTCATATGTTCTTTAATGGCTGCAACTTTTGCCTTTTTTCTACGACAACTCACAGAAATTTTTTTTCAGGTGAAGGTCGTACGTACATTAATTGACATACATACTCGAGTCTATTTTTCTACGTGAGATTCGTATCGTTCTAAAATATCCGGAATGAATATAAAGCGACAATTTTTGGGAATCAACAACTACCCCACTGAATAGAATCTTGACTTTCAGGAGGGAAACTTCAATTTTCTACAGTCTGGATCAGATACTAACCTGAGTTTATGATTATAATAACACGAAATTTATTCAATGTGAGCCTTCATGGCGACGCCAAATACAAGAAAGGTGCTCCCCTTTTATATTTACATAATTGTACTGGAAATGATCGAAAAGTTGGGGAAAAATGAGACGTGAAAAAGAAAAACGTTCGAAGTTGAGCATGAGTAGTGAAGCCTGAGACGTAAGACCCGAGACAGAATACGTGAAACATGAGCCATGAGATGAAAGATGAAAGAAGATGAGTTGATACGTGATGGGAAAGACGTGAGATTCAGATAGAATTGGAACAAAAACAACTGCCTATATTTCAGTTATTAATAATTGAATTCAAGATCTTTTTTTTATACAAATGTAGAATTTTTCTCATACTTTTAAGAAAAAATATGGATAAAATTATTCGTCACGGTTTCGAAGCATTTATCGAACTTTTCCTGTAACACGGCCCATTAGGCGACGATGAGTTTCAAAGACGTGAGGGGTGAGAATGTCATACATGGGCTGCGAGATGTGAGACAGGAGACGCTAAAATTAGATGATGTATGTCACAACTAATACGCGAAAAATGAGATGTGAGAAGTGAGAAACTAGGGGTAAGATGCGAGACTAAGAAGTGAAACCGTGAGATATGATATATCAGACGGAAGGTTGCCGAAAAATTTTTGTGTTTTTGGGAAAAAAAATCAGACTTACTGTAATTTTACCCAAAAATTCTTTGACGGTTTTTTGTGATGAAAAAAGCATTGATGTCTGTTTTACATTTCATTCGAGAAAAATTGATAAACAATAACAATCTTATCATGACTTTCCAATACAAAGTAAGAAATCCAAAATTAATGTTGACATAAACGATTCGAATTTTAGAAATACGCACAAAAATCTAAAAATCTGTGAAATATGTGAATATTTTTAAAATTTCTGTGTTCTGTGACACAGATTATATGATGAAAATTTGTTAAAAGTTCTGTGAAATCATTGATTTTTCTGTGATGACGGCAACCTTGATCAGAAGTTAATGTGAGAATTGAGTGATGAAACGTGATACTTCTTATCACATAAGACGTGAGACATGATCGATAAACGATAGCCGTGATCCGAGACACTAGAGAAATGAATCGCGAATGTGAGAAAGTTAGACGTAAAACGTGAGAGGGAAGATGTGAGTCGTGTGAAGTTGAGATTTGACAGGTGAGTAGTGTGACGTGAGACGTAGGACATCAAATATGAGACACAAGACTCGAGAGGTCAGATGTGACTATCGATTTGAGACTTGAAACCTGGGACGTAGTTGGATGAGATGATAGAAATGAGGTTGGCTACTTGAGACTTGAGACATGAATCGTGAGACCCCAGTTTTGATATACGTTCCATATACATTAGAGAATGATCGTATGAAAGTTGAAAAAACAGCATTTATCTACTAAAGTGGAGTCAATATAGATACATAATTTTTATTTCTTTCTAAAACGACGAAAACTACACAAATTGGGAGTTATTCGACCCCTTATTCGTACCTATTCCACTTCTCTCATTGAGCAATATTACTCAATTTCTACCTTATTTTTAGCCATCTGGATGCACTGCTGAGTGCTGATTGCAGAGAGAACATGACGATGATTTTCTCACTTGAAGCCCGTGCGGGAGCAAAATCATTTCAAAATTTACAAACATGGCGAATTTTCTATCATATCCGTCCGATGTAACCTGACTTCAGACGACATTTTGTACGATCTTTTAACAATGCAGTTTGAATTGCGATTTGCAATACCATTGTAAACGACATGAGTTATCATTTCTGGTACGATTTCATGTTTTCTGGGACGTTTGACGGTAAGACGGAAGAATGTGTGGTGAGGCGTGATATGGAAAGCGAAAAAAACTAAGTTGTGAAACGTTAAGATTTAGCGAAGTAAGCTGTTATCCATGAAAAAGCGAGGAGTTTAAGGAAACGGGAAATTTGAAACTTGAAACTTAACACGTTTGACGCCAAGTGTCACGTATATCGCAACATATCTAATTTTAAATAGTCAAAACACAAATTTTAATGTACCGTTTTGATTTTAAATAACCTAGGTTTGTAACGGATGCCGCTTGGCGATAAATACGTCCGAACAACCGGACATTTCAACCAAATATCTATATATTTTATTCAATAACCGGTGATTTTGACGGAAAAAATGTAAATTTTCTCTAGTCGGTTCACATTTACAGTTATCTTCAATTTTTAACACTTAACGTAAAACAACATAATTTATAACGATTCCGACTAGGAAGATGAAATGGCTGGAAACAAAATTCCCAAGAAGTCCTGCTGAGTCCAAGCGCCACCGGACCCACTAAATAGAGCTCGTAAGATACCTTGCCCTGAATACTGGACCAGGAATGAAACTGATTCAGTTGGCTTTCGAGGCAAACCCGGCAGGGGGTTCATTATGATTTAATCTACTTCACTAAAGCTATACTGTCTGTCCGAAGCACCAGCAAGCAACAGCTCCTCAGCGTGGGGTAACACTATATCGGCCGGCCCTTGGCTTCTTCTGCGATTCGGTTTCTATGAGTTTCTTCATAATATCAGTAGTTATGCACCTGAGCCGCACCACAATATTGTTTGATGTTTGCTCGCCTTGTTATGAGATGAGTCCTGTAACGTTATGAAGTTGCCACCTACTTACGCATTCGCTTGGTTTAGCCATACCTGAAAGTAAAGGAAAAATGTGTTTGACGGTTATTGTTTATTTGATCTGATTTGAACTCAACTTTTAAACAGTTTGTAATTGAAAAAATCGTGAGAAATTTAAAAAAAAAATGTTTCTTTGCAAAATTAACACATTTGTCTCAGTTCAAGCATCCGAATGCGTTCTGATTTATATGGGCTGCTCCGCAAAAACCACCCATCAAAAACCAAGGAGCCGCTTTGAAGTTTCGCTGCGGTTCAAAATTGACCAAACTTCCAAACACCCGACAGACTGACACGTCAGTCTGGACCCGGGCAATAAATTGATGAATTTATAGCATTTTAATGCAATCGAATTGACCAAAAGCCGGAGCCGCCTTTTATTTTGGGATAGTGTGATGCGGTTTTTGGCTGTTATCAAAAACTGAATCTCTGGGGAAACATATTTGTTCCACTATAAATTTCAAAATAGGATTCGAGAAATTTTTGGTAGATTGCAATCCGTTGGAAGCTAGAAACTGAAAGAATTTTTCGAGCACACACTATGCAAAATTGCACATTGTGTGGGGGTAGTTGTTCATTAATTTTCGCAACACGTAGTTTGACAGATGCTGGTGACCGCACGAATGTGGGCTGATGCAGTATCGAGTGCATAATTTACTGCACTTCGCTCTCTTGTGCATTTGAGTGGAGGTTAAATTAATTCCATTTGAAGCTTTAAATTACCTGAAAGCGTCACGATTAATTTTATAACAAATTAAAAAAAAAACAATATTGAACTGTGGACAAATGCATATTGCTATTTTGGCCATGTTATATGTCCAAAAAAGTCATACAGTTTAAATTAAATCGAAGTTTTTTACCATAAACTCTAAGCATATTTGAAAATCATATTTAATTGATGACGTTATTTGTTCTTTCCATGTCCAAATCTGATTTAACCATGACCCCTGAAAACATTCAAACATATGATAACAAAATTAAGCAATACTTTTTTTATTTTCTACAAACAAGGGGGGAAATTGCAACATTCTCATTACGAAAACCAATTCAATAAACATCTATTAAAACTATCCATAAAAACTGATCACTAATGTCGAAAACAACACATTGCCGATGTTAATATCGGCACAGCTAAACCAAACCAGGACTATCTATTAATGCTCAAAGGTACCATAAAGATTGAGATAAATGACCGCCATTAACGGGCCCGCATTATAGCCAAAGGATTAGCAGTAAATTTTTATAGGATTAACTTTTGGGGACCTGTGCCAGCCAAAAAAAAAGCGACAGACAGAGAGATGAACCATTCAAAACCAAGTGGTTAATTTTTTTTTTGAAGCGGTAATCTTCATCGGTTTTGGTTGGTTTGGCGGTTAGTTTTTTTGGTTTTATTTTTTTTTTTTGGGGGAGACCCTCTCGACAGGTGTAATCCGGTTTGGGATGAAGTTATTTTCCAATTTGTTACCACCGTTTCGGCTGTTTGTCAAACGTCGAGAGCTACCTGTGTCTAGGTTAGTTTTTATTTTGCTTTCTCGGGTGTCGAGTTAAGCAGAAAAAGACAGTCGAGATTAAGTTACAGCTTCTGGGTTTGTGTTTTGACAGATTAACGCCATGGGTGGTCGGCGTTTTTTTTCGGGAACAACTGAATTGACGAAACTGTTTCGAACTTTGATTTGGTGCGTGTCGTCACAAAGTATCAAGCGACGTTTGTTTTGATTTTCTCAGAAGTTTAGACAGTTAATATTTTTTAATATCAAATTTATTGAATTAAGGTCCATTATATGTTCAATTAATTTATTTAAGCAAAACTTTGGCTTTTTACATTTTTTTTTTGCAAATTTCAATCTCAGTTATAACTTTGTGAACTTTTTTGGTGCCTATGTTTTGATGTCTGATTTTAGAAGACTTAGGCGTGCTGTATTCGAATCGTTTGTCAGATTATGTTTATTATGTTTATTATGTTTATTAACTATGGCGTTTGAAAGTTTTAAAATTAATCATAATATATGCAATATCCTCCATTAAATCAAGGATTTAGATTTTGGATAAATATTCTATTTTCAGAGGTACGAAATCTTATACATGTCTATAATAAAAATGGAAGCGTTTTCTTTGTAACACCATCACTTATAAACGGACGGTCGGAATGAAGTGAAATTTGATATTCAAGGGTTTTTTCGGGTCAGAGATGATTTGAATAATAGTTTCGAGAATCTCACTTTTTATGGAAAGGGGGCTTCCATACAAAATCAACTTGAAATGGGACACAACTCCAACAATGCTATTACGATTTTCATGTAAATTGATTCACGACCACGAAACATTTAAAATGACGAGTACATGAAGTTAAAGATTTATTAGGTTAATGGTAAATGAAGATTATTGTGTCAGCTAGTTCCTAAGGAAATAGAAATTTCACATTTTTTTGAAAAATGCTAAAGAAAAAATTATAACTATTTCTAGCATCGCCGAAGAACATTTTCGTGTTCTTGATATTAAACCTTTTGATCTAAATTCTCAACAATTCTGCTGAAGACAGCAAAACATATGCTGAAAAGATTCCTTTGGTTTGATTATTTTAAGTTCGTGAAAGCTCCTGCATTTCAAAACGTAAAACAGGGAAAAATAAGCAAAAAGAAAACTATTTTTACATTTTTTTTTTTAAAGTCGGATGACTTGCAGTCTTAGAGAAATTTTATCATTGATTCAAATAATTTATTTCCATATCTCTTTTTTATTATACAGTTTGGCTTAAAATTTGCAACAAATTTCAGACACGGAGGTGAGGCAGACGTTAGACTGGAAGGAGGTGAATTTTTTTTCATCCCGTTTCAAGATTATAAATTGTTTAATCGATCATGTGCTCACTCAGCTAAAGTCCCGAGTCGATGGGTGGTCATAGAAAAACAAGAGAGATAAATAGGAGGCAAAAACATATACGAGCAGTGATGCCACATTAAAATCAGTAATTTCAAGTCCGAAAAAAATAGTATTCGGTACGGAAATTTCAAAAATCGTTATAAATACCGATTTTTTTTTCGAAGCTTCTAAAACCAAGTTTATTGAAGAAAAATTGAAAACATAGGTATTTTTTCAAAAATTTCATGAAAAAAATATCGATTATAACAATAAATTTATAAATTATAATAATAACAAATTTCATTTGTTTAGCTCATTCAATATGTTCAAAGTACAAACGTTCCTGCGTCGTTAAACTCCTCTTAAAATTTATAAAATTTCTTCCCAGCTATCACGAAATAGTATCAGAAATGATTACTTAAGTCGTTTTCAGTGAAGCGAATCGCAATTCCAACTGCATAGTGAAAAGATCGTATAAAATGTCGTCTGGAGTCAGTTCAAATCGGATATGATGGAAAGTCCGCCATGTTTGTAAATATTGAAATGATTTTGCTCTCGCGTGGGCTTCAAGTGAGAAAATCATCGCCATGTTCTCTCTGCAATCAGCAGTGCATCCTGATGTCTAAATACCAGATGAGAATTTAGTGATATTGATTGATAAAAAAACTAGAAAATATCTTCGCTGGCAACGATTTCAAGACTATGAGAGCAAACAGCATAGGAATATAGCTTTTCTCCATGCAAATTGTAAAGGATGCTGAAACATAAAAAAATACAGTTTTAATAACCAACTTTTCTTTAGATCTATATTAAGCTTTTCTCTGTGTCAAATGATTATTTAACTATTAAACTATCAAAAAGGTTTATTTAAAAATATATATATGCTGTTCCCTTAGCTGTTAAGTAATTAAATTAAGTTTGTTTGTGTTTGATTGAAAATCTGTTCATAGGAATTATTTGTGAATGAATGAAAAAGTCCACTGCGGCTATATGGTGTTTTCATTCTAAACACTTTTATCATTGTTGTGTTACTTAGTTCATTATACTGAATACTATTTATCACGAGCGTGCTTATGTAAAGGTTGCCAGATTACCCAGTTTTATCCGGGTTTGCCCAGATATTTAATACAAAATTTGGGTACAGTCCTGCCCGAATTTCATTGAAAAATGCTCGGATTTTGCCCAGATCTATTCATTTTATTTGACAAATCAAACAAAGAAAACGCAATGTGTTGTAAAATATTTTTCTTAAATATGCCTCCAAAATGAAGTTTTTTTTGAGTAAGTTTTATAAAAGTATTCATGAAAGGTTTTTTGGAAGAATAAAAAACAATTTAAAATCTGTCGATGAGTTTGATGAAAAAAACGGGTTTTTGTTGAGTGATTTCTGGGTATTTCCCGGAAATTGCCCGGATACGTGCTGAGAAAATTCTGGCAACATTAGCTTGTATTGGTTCCTAACTTTTAAATTTACAATTTCAAGACCCTTTAAACTTGCTGGCTAATGATACACTAGGATTAAGGTGGCAATGGATGTATGAATAGGATCGCATTTTGAAAACCGTCCAAATACATTTTGTAGTTCGGCCCAAAAAACTGACCTTAGCGAAATTTCAGCTAAATCGGATTTGATTCAGTTTCGGTTTTTTGGCCCTCAAAAATCATCAAAAGAGGCCAAAGGAAATCAGAAAAATCGAAATTGTTATTCTTATGCCAAATTACTCAAATTGATCAAAACGTCAAAATCTGGTGTTATCCCGAAAAAATTTTTTTGTCAATAATTGACTTTTTAGACCTAGTCGGTTTTACGAAAAACGGTCGGTTTTCCGAAAAACGGTCGGTTTTCTGAAAAACCTAAAAAGTTGACTTTTCATCAAACCCCTTTGGTGATTTTTGAGGGTAAAAAAACCGAAAATTTGGACGCATTGAGACACCCGTAAATTAAGCCTAATTGAGCTGAAATTTTGCACATGTCATTTTTATGAGCCAATCTACAAAATGTGTATTGTCGGTTTCCGAAATATGACATAACCCATTTGGCTACCACCCTAACCGAAATTTTAAAAAAAATAAATAAACGACAGTTTTCGTTATATTTTGGAAATATTTTTTTTTTTGTCTTAACAAATTATTCAAAAATCGGAATGAAATCGATATGTTTTGCCAAAAATCGGTGTTCGGTAAATTCTTGATCGCAAATTTCTTCAAAAATCTGTATAAATACCGGAAAATCGGTATGTGTGGCATCGCTACATGTACATGGGGTGTGTCATTGGAAGGTCCAGCAGTTGACCAATCGAGCTCGATTTGTACACAGGGTTGCCAACATTTTTGTTCCAAAATTCAGGGAAACTTGAATAAAAGAAATCAGGATAAATCAGGCTTAAATAAAAAGCCGAATCAATGACCTTTTTTTTGTATATTTAAAAAAAAGGTTTAGTTCCCGATCACAAAAATATCATGAATTATCAGGGTGGCCAATCATTCGGGAAAGTCGAGAAACGCGGGAAAAGTCGGGATTTAAAATCCGTCAGAATAAAACGGGAAAAAGTCGGGAATTTCTCCAAGAAATCAGGAACTCTTGGTTCAGCTGCTCAATTCATATATTTCAGTGCCTTCAATGCGCCAGGATAGCTGAAAAAATGTAAAACTAACACTCAAACCATGTTCTAAAAAATAAGCTCGAAATTTCGAGCAACTCAAAAATGATAAAATTGTAGTCTTCAGTTCAGGGCTAGTTGTTACAAAGAAAAGTACTGTAGAAATACAAAATTTTTTCCGGTTGAATTTCTTTGCGATCTTTTATTTGTCAACTCCCGTTTGACTTGCACCTTTTGGTACATTAGCCAAATCCTGAAAAAGCAGGTACATTGGCAACCCAGCTTGTACACTCGAGTCGGTCGATTCTATCGCGTTCACCTTGGTGTATTTGGCAAACGCGCCGTTGTACTGAAGCGAAGATTGCGGGTTCAAGTCCTGTCGGTGAGCCGTTGTACCTTTTTTGCTTTGCTTTTCCTCATTTTCTTTGATCCTCATGTTTCTCTAAAATTTTCCATCACCCTGTAAATTTGATGTAATTAAATCAGTAACAACACGTGAAAAGAGTCCATGTTCATTCACGACGTTTCGAGAAAAATGCGTAAGAAAATTTTGCAACCTTTTTTAAATCGCTTATTAAAATTCAAGTGGAATTTTTCAAGTCTATATGACCCAAACGGTGCGTAGGATAATGTTTCATATGTTTTCATCGATGCGTTTTCATTAAAAAATAGCTCGTAATTGCTTATAGAAATTAGCTGGAGTATGAATTTCGTCTAAATGGTTTATACACCCTTTGCTTCGTGCTGTATTTATCATTTGTGTAAGTGTGATAGAGATAAAATTTCCAATATTTTTTGACAAACGCTTATGGTTTTCTCTTTAGGAGTGAGTGATTAGCTCTTCGCATTTTACCCTTTTAATATTTAGCATCTAGACCGTCTGCTTTGTTATGGAGTAAAGGGTGTATTATCCAATTTTCGTGAGAATAATGTCATATTATGGCTATATATCTTCTAGATCCTTTGCTCAAATTGCATTTTAAATCTAATGGAAACAGATAAACTTAAAACGGTTTTTGTGATAAGTAGAGCTCACATTAGGCTATTTGAATCCACTGAAAACAGCTACTTTGTGTTTAATACCCTTTTCACATGTTTCGAATGTTGTGAAGAATAAGAACACGTTAGTCGCTAGATTGTATGGTAGGACAATAAAATTGATTCATCCTAACTTGCAACAATGTTGCCCAAAATATGTTTGCTATCTTCTTAATTTTCCGTTTGAGGCATCGAAAGCCAACCTTCTTCGTTACATAGATCATGTAGATAAACATTATAAAATCAATCACCATACAATTTTATGAACTCTTAAACGAGGAATTGTCATTCTGGAATCGAATTTATTATTCAACTGTATTGAACGATTCTCCCGGAGCTCCCGGAAAGCTGGTGAACATTAAACATACTCAAATAAACGGCGTAAGTATAGGAGCAAAAAAAAGTGCGCCTAAGTGCAAGTCAAATATTGACTCCCCATACTTCGCTCTACCGTTTCCCACTTAGACCCGCAGACCAATCTCAGTACCTGCACACTTCTTTTTTCAAGCGCCCTTTCATATATGCTTGCTCACATACACCCGCACCAGCTTGTTCTGCTTCTCATCTCACATGTGAATGTTAATTTGGGGCCAAAACGAGCACGTGACACAGTGCCCCATTGTCATTTGGGAGATTGAGAGGTACGAATGCTTGAGATTCCTATCTTAGGGTGGATCCATTTAGAAGTTTCCTCGAGGAGAAATCTCTTGTTAACAAGCTTAATTTCAAGTTGACTTATCATATTTTTAGTTTCGTTTTGAAATTTGGAACTTATATGATTTAATCCAGAACCACCCTTGGAATATTTCCAATACATAATTGAAATTTAAACTCCTCTTAGAAAGTGCCGTACATCACTTCAAAGATCTCTTCTCTCGACAAATTTACTCAACCAGATTACGAGCCAGTTTGTTGATTCAAGATTTGTTGTCAGCAGCACTCTCCTTCTGCGGGTAAGGGTAGAGGCATGAGAAAGCACCCCCCAAAAGTCAATCCATATTTTCCCCCGGCAAACAAGCAATTTGTACTCACTCCATCATCATCATCCTCCTCCTCTCCTTAAAACTCATTGGACCAGCACCATTATGTGGGCACTTTTAGCCTCTGTTTATTTGTGTATTTATCTTTGGTTATTGAAGAAAAAGAAGGTTAATCTTTCTCCCCCTGCTTTTGGTTGCGTTCAGATGCAACCGATATTGGGTAAATAGTGGCGAAATGTCAAGATTTGTCAACCAACACCGGTATCTTCAACGGTGACGGCTGGCAGATGTGTTTCATTTGGCAGTCAAAATGCCGGACTTTATAAAACTCGTAACACGTGCGAGCTTTAAAGGTATCGAAGCATAGATGCTTCGATGGTAGGAGCAGTCGGATAGGATGTGTCCACGGTTCTTTTTGAAGACTGCATCAAAACAAAAAACAAGAAAATCAAGGATGGGATTTTAGTCATAACCAAATAAGGAATGTACTCAAAAACAAATGCAACACTTTGATATGTGGAATGCTTTCGTGTGAGAATTTCTTCATCTGTAATGAAACTACCAATTACCCATTTTCCAAATCAAGGCTTTTTTAAATTATGGTTATTAATCAGCTACACGAACCAGTCAGAAAAAAATGTATTTTTTATCACTTCCCATTTTGATATTTTCGGATTGCTCTTGAAAAACCTTTCAAATTCCTCAACTTCATAGAATCGATCATATTCACTTTTTTTTTTAATTTTAGCTGACTATTAGATTCTTTAGGACTGCTTAAACGATTTGCCATATGAACATTGGTCAATTTGGGTTTCCCACTGGAAATTTTTCTTGATATTGCCTTAAAATTTTGTCTGTGAGCTTATGGACTGGACACCACTAGATGGCTTCACTAAAAATTTTATCAATTTCCATTCAATACATTCAAAACTTATTTACAAAACAAAGTGAAGCATTTTTTTCGAGTACACTCCTTATTTACAGTTGAAACCGATTTCAACCAACAATAAACCTTCAATAAAAACGATTGTTTATAGGATTTAGGATATACTTGTAGGAATTTTTTCAGCACGCATCCGGGCCGGAAAAAGTCGGACAATTTTGAATGAAAAAACCTGGAAAAAACCGGGCATTTGATTTCAAAATTGAACCAACAATCCGAGCAGTATCCGGGCAAATTTTGACAAAACTCAGAACTTACTCAACAAAAATCAAGAATAAAAATTGAAAACAATTTTGTTATTAAAACTTATCGACAGATTTTAAATCGTATGTTAGGCTTCCAAAAAAACTTTCATGACTATTTTTATAAAACTTCCTCAAAAAATTTTTGTTTTGGAGGTATAAATAAAAAAAAATTACAACACAGTTTTTTTTTGTTTGATTTGTCAAATAAAGTGAATAAATCCAGACAATATCCGGGCTTTTTTTAATGAAATCTGGGCAACCGGGCCGGGCCAGACTGTTCCCAAATTTTGTTTTAAATATCTGGGCAAAACTGAAAAAAACCGGGCAAATTGACGACTTCAATTTATATTCATATATAAATTTGTAATCAAAACAGTGTTTTAAAGAAGAATATTCGTAATTTTCAACCAGATGATTACAATGCATTACTGTTGATAAGAGATTGAAATCTACAGTTAAAAGAAGTGGAGTTTTTTTTTATTAATTTTAGGAGGCTGTTGGATTACATCTTGAATGATTTTCATGACCGGATCAAATATAAAATTCTTCTTTTGTCACCGTCTCCCCCTTTGATTTTTCCGAATATCCCAAAGGGGATATAAATAAAATTCAATATATTTTATTGAAAAATTTGATAGATTGTTCGAAAATTCAAACATTAGTCAAAGATTGACTTGGCCCAAAGATTTTTTGGGCCAAGGATGGTTTGTATAAAAGTTTCAAAACCCTCACCCCAATACAAATTTAACTTTAAATATGACATAACTTGAACGCTTCTTAGTTGACTTCCATAATAATAGGCTCTAAAGTGTAATTTGGCAAAACGGGGCGCTTCGATACAAATTCAATTAAAATATTACATTACTAGAACAATTTCCAGATGATTTTCATAGAAAAAGAGTTCAAAGCATGATTTTACAAAAGTTTGTTATTAATGCAAAATGACTCTTATCGCTTTTGAAACGGGAAGCTTTCATACATAATTCTTAGCAAAAAATGACAGAACTCATTCAACATTTATGTGATTTTATTGAAATTGGTCAAAATGACTATGATACAAGTTTTGACATGACAAAATATTATATTGTATTGTATTAAGTGTCTTTTCTCTTTTTTGAAACGGTGGACTTCCAAATCTACATAATCAACAACAAGTTCGATGCAACTCGAGCAAATTTTAAGCAATTTGCATAGAAATTGACTGAAATTAGTGTTTGGTTAAAATTTTTGATGTCAAATTCTGCTCTTTTAGTATCTGATTTGTTTTAAATAGTGTATTCTGTTGAACTGAACAAAATTGAATGAAAGAAAAAAAAATTGAAAAATTCTTACGTAGCTGTTTTTAAACATTAACTTTTATTCATCTCTCAAGTGGGGTGAACAGGGACAGATGCTTATTTATTGAGAAGCTCGTGTACCTGGGATCAATTTGAAAGCAAATTTTCTTCTGTTTTACATTACTGTCAATGATCCTAGGGGATTCAAGACACTGGTTTTTACATTACCCTAATAATCCGAGAAATATTTTGCTAAAATGTATTACGATTCGAGGCTTTTTGAATTTATTGTTTTTCTTTTCACTGGAATCATATTGAAAGAATCCTTTTTCGTATACCAAACTTGAAGACATGACACATCTCAATTCGTCTCAAGTGTTTCCTAACAACACTTGTCATGCTATAAATGCTACGATTTTTTTGTACTTCAAGTTAAGTCTTTTTTAATTTTTTTTTTTTCAAGCAACGCAAAGTAAATCAAATTTATATTCGCTATTTCACAAAAAATCTAGGAACGTTTTGGTTCTTAAAAAAGCAAAAACATTACTTGATATTTGGATTACAAGAATTTTTCCCATTTATGTCCCTATTCACCCAGACATACAGAATAGTTTAAAAAATTGTAAAACAAAAAGTATCTCATTATTCGGGTTTAAATTCTTTTATAACCATAGTTATTCATTCAAAACAATTATTTTCCAAAATAAGTCTTAAAAGTGTCCAGTTTTTTACGCTTTAAAAATAAATGAGGAATTTAGGCTTCATCTGATAAAAAAAATTATCTGAAGTTCAAATCTGATTTATTTTAAACTCTTGTGAACTCGATACATTCAGATTTAAGTTTAAATCTTTGTTATCTACAACATTAATAATGTCTAGCAACAAACCAATAAAATATATTTCCAGCTGAATTTTCCAAAACCTGAAGATAAAGTTCAAGTTATATTATCAGCAATAAATTATCATTAATAATTTATTTCATTATTAAGCTCCTGTGAAAAAAATTAAATTAAAATTAAGATTTTTCAAAGAACACAATCTTGAAAATGAACTCAGATCTTATTTTATAATAGTGGTTTTCACCTGTTTTTCGTTTTCCTTTAGGCAATTTTGAATTTTAATTCCGAATTTGGATTTTGAATCCGAATAAACATTCTGAATTTCTAATTTGGATCGATGTTTGAGTCCAAATTCCTAACCAATCTTCCCAATAATTATGAACCATAAAGGACCAGAAATCTGTTATTTGAATTTTGAATCTTTGATTTTCTTCATGAATTTTTACTTCAACGATTTATTTGTAAATGAACTAGTGATTCTGATTGGAAATTCCGAATGGTAAAACTCTGATATTTCAATTCTGGATCACTTTTTATGTATGAATTCTGGTTTGTTATTTTAAATATTTCCTCTTAAATATTGCGAAAAAGCTTTGAACATGGAAAATAAATCTTATTTTAGTTTTAAATGCAAAATCAAGATTCGAATCAGCGTTTTGTCCCAATGATGAACTGAACCGAAAATTAAGAGTAGGAAGGATACTAATTAAGATTTTTATAATTAAAAACATTTGGAACCAGAACATCGGAAAATGGTTTTTATTTCAGCTAAACACATCAGCCAGTTAATATGGAAAATTTTGCTCAAAAATTGTATTGGACGCAAAATACATAATTGAGATCACACAATTTAAATTTTTCTTTGATTTTGCAAATTGAGTGAAAACGTTCGGGGAAAATCCGAGCAATCTGATAACCCTTGTGAGTCTAATCTTATAAAAAATTCTATATTCGGGACAAAGGACTGTACCGAATATTCATGCACTAAATTCTTCTGTGAATAACTTTTTCGAATACAATCTTTAAAATTATTTGAAAAACTGTAGTGGAATTGTGGACCTGGGATAAAATTTCGAGATTTTTTCCTTAGTTCTGAGTCGAGAGTTTTACTCTTGATTCACTGTTTTAGTCGTTCATAAAGATTTGATTAAGAATTTAAAATTTTTAGTTTGGAGAAGAACATTTTTTCTTGACATTTTTGGGCCCACATCGGACCCCATTTTTTTATATCGAGGCAAAATAAAAAGGATACTGCATTGCAATTTTCATCTTACTTAAATTCAGAACAAAATGAATAACTTCGAAGTAAAATTTGGATTTCTCATTATGTCTAAGCACGATTTTGATACAACCACGCTCATTACACCGCTGCAAAAAATGACTTTTTGCTCCCATATGTTTTTTGACCTTTTAGATCACCAAGCATCAGCGTAAAATTTGAGATGATTCGGTTGATTCCTGAGTTAGCGCAACGCGTTTCAATTTTGTATGAAAATATGTATGGAAGAAGAAATTTTTGCACATTAAATCATCCAGAAAATTCAAATAAGCTTGAAATGAAATCGGTCTTTGATTTTTGGTTTTGACTATTCTTAAGCTTCATTTTTTGCTAACATGACAAGCAGCTAAGAATTTCATGAAAAAAGATATAACTATTTCAAAATTAAAAATATGAATCAATTGAAAAGTATTTAAAAATGGCAGGCTTTGCCTGCTAGAGCTTTCAATGATTTCATGAAATGTTTTTGCAAAGGTTATAGGTATAAATCAATAAATTCTCCGGCAATGCAAAACAATTTTTTTGAGATTTTTTATTTTCATCCTACGGTTACACAGCTTTCAAATAAGCAGACTTTTGTCTGCTTGCATTTTTAAGCAATAATTTGAATACATAATTTTGAAAAAAACATCGAATAACTTTTCTGGGGTTCCAAATAGGTTTATGCTTTGTTCACATGAATTGTACTGCAAAAATCAAGAAATATTTTTCATCCAAGGTTGAATTTTTTGGAACTTTCAGTACATCTCTGGCGATTTTTGAATGAACAATTTTGTTTTCCCATACAAATTTCCATATAAAATTAAAATTCGTTGCGCTAATTCAGGACTGAATGGATCGCTTTCAAATTTTTATTGCTTTTTCTGGCAGCAAAATCAATCAAAATAGTTATGGGAGGTGTAAAAACTTAAGAATTTGAATTTTTTTATACAAAGCTTGCAGCGGTCTACTGCTCATTCTGCCTTTTTTTTCAAATGTTAGAACATGGAATTTTCTGTAAATGCTTTAAGCTCCGAGATTTACACATTATCTTACAAGGTTTCACATACGTTTCATAGTGATGCTTTCACTAATGGAAATAGAGTCATTATATATCTTATTGTTTACCTATTTAAACGTTTATTGTATTTATCCGTTTTTTTAAAAGCTCTAATCAAACTTAAGAATCATTATGCAAAAAAAAAAAATCGAAAAAACTTGAATACGTGAAAACTCATATATTGATTGCGTGAGAAAATTCTTTTCAAATAAATAATATTTCAAATTGGTTTTTCGAATTCAAGTCTTGGAATTTAAGTTGCTGGACTTTTTTGGCTACGATGAGAATTGATTATCTCCAATGAGCTTTTACAGAAGTGAATTTTTGGTTAAAGAAGATTTTTTTCCGAACTTATCATAATTTTAGAATGCTATAATTAAATTCATAATACTTAGCGTCATTGTACAGAACAAAATCTTGAAAAATCTGTATAAAATATACAGATTTTTCTTAAAAATCTGTATAAAATATACAGATTTTTCTTAAAAATCTGTATAAAATATACAGATTTTTCTTAAAAATCATTTTAAACAGTTTGATGGTGATTCGGGTTTTCTTGTAATAACGTATTAACTGCAAAAATTATTTGATTAAATAATTATTCCTATTCAAAATTTTCGAACATGATGAATAGACGATAGTAAATACGTTCTAACTTAGCATTTTTGTTTCGATGTTTACTTTCATAAATTTTATATTACCAGCAATTTAATGCTTAAAAAAGGACGGATTTTCCAAAACTTCTTTTGAAAAATTGATCCCACATTTTTTTTTTTTTTTTTTTTTGATTAAATGAACTAACTTCCCTCAATCGCTAAATGGACGAGGAAGTTAAATTTTCTTCATTCATCAATAGACTTCAATGGAAATCATTCAAGCAGCTACCGATTCCGGTCCAATCCCGAAAGTCAATTAGAACTGACTGAAAGACATGCAAACAACAGGATGATTCGGTTCGGTCAATTGGGTTGGTGGTGAGCTTTCAACACTTGTCCTTTGTTGCCCATTGAAGGATACGCAAATATCTTCCGACACGTATCTCTACTGAATGCTACGTATATTATCGGTTAATCAAGTGGAAACCCGTTACGGTTCACTGGAAACTCGCTGCTCAATGACCCGTTACGTGTTTATTCTGTCTCCTAACTTGCAAATGTCTCGGAAGCCGCTTTCTTCAAAGTTAATAGACCCTTAAATTACTGCGGTTTTATTCCGCAAAATTGATCCAATAATGATTGACCAAAATATTTAACAATACCGAAAATTCTTCTTTTTGCTTTCAGATCGAATCGGTAGACCTGGCGCTCAACATTCTGGACAACTATGACGTGCGTGGGCAAAAAATCCGAGTGGAACGGGCCGAATTTCAGCTGAAGGGCGAATACAATCCAGCCCTTAAGCCGAAGATTCGCAAGAAGGAAAAAGAGAAGATGCGCAAGAAGCAGGAAGCGTGAGTATTGTGAATTTATCACAATAATTAACTATTATTTAATTTATGTTTTTGACCGTGATCGTAGTCATTTGGATATTTTTCGGTCTAGGGATTCAATTAAACTACTTAACTTTTGAAATGCCTGACGTTTCGACCATTTTTAGTGGTCTTTCTCAAGGGAATTATCTGTCCGTTGTTATTGTCAATTTCGTTTTTGTCCAACGTTTAAGAGACAAGTATTCGCTGCTCTTGGTTTTAATCGGTAAAAATTAATAATTTTTCATCCGATATTTTGTAGTACTTCTACTTCAACCTTCTTTTCTAATTATGGTTTTTAATATTTTAATTTGAAAAGTAGGTTGAAGTAGAAATGCGACCATAGAATATCGGATCAATGTCAATCAAATGGTGTTCTTCAGTAATACTTATGAATGTGTTTCTATCTAGTTTTTCCCTCTTTCTTACAATTTCTACTGAGTTCAGGGAGCACGACCAGAAAACGGGTTCTTTTCCTAGTTGACATTTCTTTCTGGCCTCTCACCAGGCAAACGGATTCTGGGTTAAGTGGGAAGATGCATGGTCTCTTATTTTTTGTCATTCCCAGCACCTCTTCCAGAAGCAAACGAACACTCGGGTCTCTATGGGACCTCTTTAAGTAGGTGCCAGATCCGGTCGCTTTGCAGGCTCTGTGTCAGTGGGTAGATTGGAATTACCTACTGAGATTGTCTGGAACAGTCTGGGAAAGCGATAACGAGCGCGTAATTGGCACACCGCTAAGGTATGCCGCCGGCAATTACATCACATCGCTCGAGGAATCGTTGTAGATTCTTCTCTAAGGGAGTTGGAATTAGAAAAATTTTACTCAATTAGTGTGGGAAAATTGCTTGAATGCGTCGTGTAAACAGTAAAACTGACTTTAATATTAAAAAACTCAACAATTAATATGAGACTTTTTCTACGTTTCGAAGAATTAACACTTATAGTGAGGTTGCCAAAATTATTCCAGCACGTATAAGGGCAATTTTATATAAAAACTTGGCCAAATCCGGGCATTTGATTCCGAAATTGTCGCTTAAAAATCGGGGCAATATCCGGGCAAATTTAGTCAAAATCCAAGAATTACTGAACAAAAATAAAGAGAAAATCTTGAAAAAAAAAAATTTCATGAACATTCATTAGCAGTTTTATAAATCGTACTTAAGGCTTCCAAAAAAACTTAATGATTATTTTTATAAAACTTGCTCTAAAAATTTGAGGTTTTCGTATCAATTGCAAATTTCGTAATCTGCAAAACAAAAAAAAAACCGGTTGGCTATAAATTTTGGCTTTATCGGCAAACAACTCCTCAAACTAGATTTTGTAGTAGTAGTGCTTGATATAATTTTAAACAAATCTCTCGAAAAAAAGATAGTGTTTGTTTGAGTGTAATTCTTATCAGAAATTTTTACCCGTTACAGTTTCTGGAGTGTCAAAGGTAGCTGTTTTTCGTCTTTTGTCAATTTGCAATTTGTTCAGAGTTTCTTGCACCAAAATACAACTTTGCATTGGATTTTGAGTATATTAACGCAAGGAATATTGTTCATCAAGTCATATCGTAAGATGGAACATCATATAAATAACATAAATTACGCAAACGTTCGCTTAAATTTTCTAAATTTAGTTTCAGTTTTATACTAGCTGACCCGGTGTGCTTTGCTACACCTTCCATGCATTAATGAAATTGGTGATGGTAAGAGACAATTCGAAAATACGTAACGCGTTTAGGGGGGGGGGATATAGTAGCTTGTTACGCTTTGGAGATTTTGAATATAAAATTCAATAAGAATGTTTTACGTAGGGGAGAGGGGGTATCGAAGAAGATCGAAAATTGAGTAACGTAATTTAAAAACGGTCCCTCATTTAACTTTTCATTTATTTGAACAACATTTTCAATTCAATTCCAAAATCATTAAAATGTTCCTTCAAATTAAAACTACAACTATTTTTCTATTTTTAAAACTTATTGAAAACAGTTCTTTTATCTATCATTGTTTAAATCCATTTTATGACTCTGGATTTCTTTGCTTTTAAGTTTATAACTTATGTATTTATTTAAATATATGAAATCCTTTATGTCACCTTCCAATGTAGAGAGGGTCTCAAGCTATCATAGAAACATTTTTCGCAACGAAATAACGTCACAGGCCACATTTGGCTCCATTTATCCTGTCATGCCAAATTTGATCTCATTGCCCCTCCCTCCTACTTTCGTCCTAACTGGAAGGAGAGATGGGTTTCAAATAATCATAGAAACATTCCGTGCATTCAATTACACTCCCATGCCGATTTTTTTTTCCATTTGCTCGATTTCATGGTTGTTTTCATATCATATTTGGCTCCATTTGTTATATAAGTTCTTGGTTTTGCAAAACAATAGTACGGGAGCACCCCTTGACTTTATCCCCAATTCAAGGAGAAAGGAATCTCAAATAAGCATATAACCATTTCTCGTATCCAACTGCCCTCCCATGCCTAATTTGTTTCTATCGGCTGTAAAGGACAGGAAGGAGTAGTAGTATCAAATATTCATAGGAACATTCCTTGACTCAAATACCCTCTCAAGCAAATGTTCCATTTGCTGAATAAAGTCTCGAGCGATGTGAAAAATTGTATGGGAGCAGCCCTCCCATCTTTAAATCTTTCCTCTGGAAGAACGGAGGATTTTCAAAACATTATAGACACATTTCTGGTATTCAAATACCTTCCCACGCTGAATTTGATTCCATTTGATTGAGTAGTTTTACAGTTATGCTGAACATTTTTGAGGACCTCCTCACTTTCTTTCTTCTTACTGGAAGGAGGGAGGGGTTCCATATATTCATGGAAACATTCCCTGACTTTAAATTTTCTCCCATGTTATAAGAGACTGCCTCTCCTTTCCAGTGAGAGGGAGGGGACTCGACCCATAATAGGAACCCCCCAGGCAATGCACCTACCTACCAAATTTCAAGTAAATCGGTTCAGTAGTTTCCGAGTCTATAGGGAACAGACAGACAGAAAACCATTTTTATACATATACATAGACACCTTCTTAGAGCAAGTACACTGGTGTTGGAAAAAAGTGGTAGAAATTTTGATACTTTAAGAGCATTTTGAAAACTTTGTCATACAAAAACATTTTCAAGATCCGTAGCCTTCGAGTTTTTTTACAACACTTGTTGCATTTTCGCATGCTGTGATGCAAAAATTGCAATATTTCTATTACATACGGCTGGATTAGAAACAGTGCTGTAAAAAAAATACAACGCCCAAAGATCTTTAGGACATTTTTGCATGGTAAAATTTTCAAAATGTGCTACAAGTGTCAAATTTTTTACCACTTTTTCCCAACACGAGTGAACTTGCTCTTAAAATGAATTGAAGTTTGAAAATATTATTTGAAAGTGAAACTTTATCTTTAAGTTTGTTTTTCAAGATCTTAAATTTTTACTGCATTTTTGTACGTTTTCCTTCTGTCAAAGTGGGGACTCCCCACAAACTTTCATAAACACAGTGTTTGTATCTAAATTACGTCACATGTCACATTTGGTTCAATTTGTTTGATTAATTTTCAAGTTATACCAAACAACTTGTCTCCTTTTCTACTCCACTCTGAAAATAGAGAGGGTATTATTCGTACCCAAATAAACACTCTTATAAAACATGGCCCTTTTGATTGCTAAGTGCTCGATTTTTGCCAAAAATGCTGTATAGGAGACCCCCCCCCCCCTCCCTTTTCCTTTCCCATCAACCACACAGCAAGAAAAAATCGTGTAAATTTAGATCGAAAACGATGCACGAAAACGGAACATCGATTTTGATATAAAATTCTACCACGGTGTATTTTTCTCAACAATGTAATTTTTGAGGCGTGTAAATTTAGATCGAAAACAATGCACGAAAACGGATGACATAATCCGTCGTGTAAAAATACACAATGATGTAAATTTCAAAACATATTACGGTTAATATTACAAATCTTTTTCAAATAATCAGATTTTGGGTGTTGTTTATGAATAAATACGCCACATGTGTCATTTTATTTAACACTAGCTGACCCGGTGTGCTTTGCTACACCTTTCAAAAACAAATGTTATTTTCAGAAACTTTTTAAATTTTTATTGTTTTGTTGGCATTATTTTAAATCAAATAACAACATAATTCATAAGCAACCGCTTTAAAATGAGAACTACAGCTGGAGTTTCGAATTGCAATACAAAGATGACTTAAACAAATTTTCTGAATCTCGATCTGTGAATTTGTGTTAAAAATATGATAATTTTAATCTGTGTCTTTAAGCTTCGCCCTGAAAAAGGAGGGTCTCAAATTAATCTGATGCAAACAATCTAACTTATGAAATCTGGTTGTTTTTGCTTGATATATTCTAAAAACTGATAAGAGAGCTCCCCTGTCCTCCCTTTCACCCCCTGCTGAATGGAGGACGGGATCTTTAATAATCATACCCATTTTTTTCGTTCCTCAAAATCCTCTTATATCATATACAGTTCCATTGGTTGATAAGTTTTTGAGCTTTACAACAAAATTTATATGGAGCCCCCTCCTTTCTTCCCCTCTCTATACTGTAAAGCGTAAGGGTCTATAACAATCGTAGAAACATATCTCGTAACCAAGTTACTTTCCATGCCATATTTGTTTCCATTGGTTGGCTTCGTTAGCATGAATTGAGAACTTATGCTAACAAAATTGCATTGGGTTCACCTCCCTCCTCCTATGTACCTACTCACAGAAAGGAGGATGGTGTGTCAGACAATCATAGAATCATCCCAAAATGAATTTTTATGTTAAGTGTTGTCCATTTCTCGGATTTTGTAAAAAAAAGTTAAATGTAATCTTTCCTCTTACCTTGCTATATTTTCAATTCTATCATCCTACTCCAAGAAAGGAATTGTTTCACATAGAAAAAATTCTCGTTTTGATATACCATCTCATACGAAATTTGGTATTATTTGCGTAGTAAATTCTTGAGTTATGCATAAACTTGAAAGGAAGTACAATCCCTTCTTCCGTTCTCCTCATTGAATGGAGGGGAGAGCTTAATATTCATGAAGTATTTTTCGTACTCATATACTTTTTGATGCCAAATTTATCTTTCCGCTGAAAAAAGTGGGGCTTAAATTTATAATAGAAACATTTTTCGTATCTAAATACCCTCACATGTCAAAAATGGTTCAATAGGCTCGATCAGCTCTCTAGTTATGCTAAAAATTGTGAAGTAGAACTCTCCTCCCCTTTCCATCCACCTCTTTGAAGGAATGAGGGATACCAAATATTCATAGAAGCATTTCTCGTACCCAAATATTGTTCCATGCCAAATTTGGTTCCATTTGCTGTTGTAGATCTTGAGTTATGATCTAAAAATTGTATGAAACTCCTCCCTCCCTTCTTCCCTCTCCCCGCTGGAAGATGGAAAGGGTCTCAAACAATCATTAGAACATGCCCATACCCACCCATGCCAAATTTGGCTCCATTTGCTTAATTAGTTTCTGAGTTATGTAAAAAATTATAAAAGAGGCCCCTCCCCCCTTGACATCTCTCTACAGAAAAGAGGGAGGGGTCTCAAAAAATCATAGAAATAGTTCTTGTATACAAATACCCTCCCATGCCAAATTTGATTCTATTTGCATTATTAGTTTTTGAGTTGTGTAAAAAAATATAAAAGAGGCCCCCTCCCCCTTTCTACTGGAAATAGGGAGGGGTCTCAAATAATCATTGAAATATTTTACGTATCCAAATACCTTCCCATGCCAAATTTGGTCCCAATATCTTGATTAGTTTTTTAGATATATGAAAAATTGTAAGGTAGCCCCCCTCCCCCCTTCATATCAGCCCACTGAGAGGAGGGAGGGGTACCTAATATTCATAGAAATATTCCTCTTTCTCAAATACCACCCCATGCCAAATTGGATACCATTGGCTTGATTAGTTTTCCAGTTATGCAAAAAATTGTCTTTTGTTTGGGAGACCCCTCCCCCCCTTCATGAGAGAGGGAGGGGTCTCAAACCATAATAGGAACCTTCCTCGGCCTCCAATACCCCTACCTGCCAAGTTTCACGCAAATCGGTTCAGTAGTTTCCGAGTCTATAGGGAACAGACAGACAGACAGACAGACAGACAGACAGACAGACAGAAATTCATTTTTATATATATAGATAGAAGATATGGAATATGTTGTCCGGATACAAATATTCTAAAAGGAAACAAGTTGCGACTATTATTTCAAATAGTTCTTAAATGAAGGCCATTTACTTTTACAAGATTCATAGGGCCGGGGGTCAATTATACAAAGCAAAAGTGGGGCGAGGACTAGTTTATATAAGTTTTTGAATTTTTTTTGTAAAAAAAACTGTTGGTTGACATTTGGTTTCATACGATGTACGCGAGATTTGAAGAATTCTGCAAAACTATTTGATTATTTGGCTTTGAAAAATGTCTCAAATGCAATTTAGTTAATACATCTTTGAAAGTTCGTTTAAAATCCATTATTTAACAAAATTAGAAAAAGTGATCAACTAGAAAAGTTCAATAAGTTTTTTCGCAGAAGTCCAAATAAATAACGGTCATGGGGAAAAATCTTCATATCTTTCTTCTAATATATAAAGATGAGTTGGACTATATATGTTTGTTTGTTTGTATGCACCTTATACAAATCCACACCGCTGAACCGATCAGCCTGAAATTTGGTACAGAGATGTAGTTGAACCAGGGTAAGGTTTTAGTAATAGTTATGGGCTCCTCCCACCTAAGAGAAGGGACCCTCCCATACAACTTTCGGTTTTATTCACACAAACCAAAAGTCATGGCACACATTTTGCTAACAGATTTTCGTTTCCTTTGGCGGGTTTTTTTTCATCATCTCCATGGGCCAGGTATTAGACGACCATTCAGAGTTCACGTGTACTGGACAGCAAATCAAAGCTTGCTGAGCCTTAAGGATTTGAAAGGGGAAACTTTGGCGGTTTTTTTTGTCCTTCTACTGTTCAAAGCACGTGGATATATTTGGATGAAATAATGAGTCTACATTTTGCATTGAAAAAAAAACAACAAGCCTATTAGAAATATATTAACTTGAATTGTAGTGGTTTTCAAAGTGCTCTCTACCGCCGCCAAGGGAATTTGAGAGACTACAAGAATGTACAGTGAACTGATCAGTGAACAGTGAATTGTCTTCTTCAGCTGAATAACTTTTAGGAATCAATGATGAAAAACGAATGAACATTTTTTAATAAATTCTAGCATCTAAGAATCAACATATTTTTGGAATCCCCCACAATGAAAGAAAAATAATAAGATTCTGATCTATAAGTTGAATGCTTCGATTTCAACGCGTTGATAGCCGTCGGGGAATTTTAGGGGGGAGTAGGGTCTAACACTTTCAAAAAATCGATTTTTATTTTTTTTATTTTCTTATTGTAAAACATTTTAAGAATGTTGTGTAAAATTTTCAAGTCAATCGAAGCAAAACTGTAGAAATTATAGGCTTTTATTTCCTCTTATCTAATACTGCAAGAATTCTAGAGCAGAAACTTCAAACGCGTTTTTCTCGAAAGCACATTTTTAAAGTCCGTGGACATCGTCATTTGAAAACTGCTTCACTGATTCTTTTCAAATTTGGAACATATTTTCTACATATAAAATACCAAACCCCAACGATTTTCTTTTTTTGTTTTTTTACTTTGAGGAGATTTTACAGATAAAAAATGGCGGATTTTTTCTTGAAAAATCGTAGTTTTTACTTCAAACAGCCACAAAAATTTCATTTTTTTAAGTTGAATAAAACCGTTGGGGTCCAGAAAAATATGTATTAAAAATATATTGCTCTGATTTTTTGACTTCAGATGATTCTGTGCTGAGATACAGTGTCCACCGCAAATCCTGTTTTCTAAAAGGCATCCTCGAAAGTGCTTCGTCACCGGCTCATTTTTTTATATTTTTCTACGAAAAAATTACCAAATGTTCTTTTAACAATGCTTTGTATAATGCAAATTTTTTTTAAAACATTTGTTTAAACGATAGCTCTAAAAAAAATTCGTGGAAACGGTGTTTTTTTTACCCGTTAGACCCTACTCCCCCCTTAAACGGGGAATTAGAAAATAGATGACATATAAAAATATCTTGATGAAAATAAATAAGATAATAAATATAACAAATCTGAGATTTTTAGAATTATACAATTCAATTAAATTGGTCACTTTTGAATCATTTTTGGTCATCAATGTGTTCAATTCTATCATCCAATTTTGAGAAAACTTATGGTAGAACCGTTTAGTACTGCGAATTCAAACACATGATATCTAAGAATTTTAACAGTGATCACCCTTCACCCATATTAATGGGTTGTTTGTGCCCAAGAATAGAAACATTGATATTTAATTTAAATAAAACCTTTCTCTTAACATTATAATGGTTTACCATTGTAAAGGGAGATCGTCCATTTTGAAAAGGGGGATGAACTCCAAAAGAAATTTTTATTAGATGAGGGAAAGGAAAGATATAAGATAAATTATCATTTGAAGATAAAAAAAATAAGGCCAAATCCATTCAAGCTTCCTTGAAAATGGTGGGTGAAAAAAAATGTTTTTCATGATAGGATGAATAATAATTCATGGGAAGTTATTTTGAATGTCTTTAAATTAAAACCTCACACCTATAAGTTTTTCTTAAATATGAAAACGATAAACACAGTGAATAATCTAAAAAAACTGTAAAAAGACTAACAAACTTTACATGGCTAAACATGCGCCAAATTTTTAATTATGATGAATATAAAGCTACCAAAATTTTGAAAAGTCAAATGACTCATTTTGATTTATATTTTATGCGAACCCGAGCAAGGCCGGGTAAAATCAGCTAGTTGTTGTATATTTTGAAGTTTTATTCTAGAATTTTTTAAAATAATGTATACTTATTTTCAAAAGACACCATAATTAATAAAATTTTGCTCTTGAATTCTATGTACCTAAATAAAATATGTATTTTGTGGCCTTATGTAAAATCCTTTGAATGTCGAGTTGAGAATTTAGAAGAACAATAAACACAATTTGAAGTTGATATTGAAATTGGTTGGATTCCTTAAGAATATTTCATATCAGCATTCAATTTGTTATGATATAAAAGTTTTTTATTATTATCAAAGTGATCAGTAATAACGTAATGGATGAACTTGTTTGGATTCCCTTCTCTGACAACAACCAATTTCAATGACAAGATAGGGTTTTGTATTAAATTGTAAATCGAAACTGACAATTAAAAACTAGTCTCAAATCGTAAATGTCATGTACTGTCGCACAATGAAATGTCTTAGGCCTAGAGTGATATAGGATTCCGCCGGATTGCGAGAAAATTGTACGACCTGTTTGTTAACACTTATTTATAAACACCATTTCGGATGAAGTAATTTCTCGTTACTACGGTAAATTCATTTCTTGAACTGAAAAAAATAGCTTGAACAAAATCTCCATGGTGGGGGGATTAAATCTCTAAACATCCTCCCCGTTCGCATGGCCTTGCGGTGAATAGAAATTTATTGCGGAATTCATGAAATAATAGACTAAAAATCCAGTGTAAAGTTGAATTTAAGTTCAAGGAAATCTGAGCAACAAAAAACAGCGACATATGAAAAATCATCCAGAAATTCTGTGTTTCGTGTTTTGACAATCTAAGAATGCAAAAATGTGCCAAGTTACGTAAACTTTTCAATCCTTTTTTTCAAAATTCATTTGGTGTGACTTAATCAATTTTGATTGACCGTACTTTTCGGTACTCCACTTTTTTAAATTTTTGTGGTCAACATCTAAAATTAAAAAAAAATATAAAAATCGGTTGGTAAACAAGAGAGATACAATTTAGTCAGGAGTGTCAAATTGACACTCCAAGGACCATAACGGGTAAAAATTTTAGGGATAGGGACGTATGAGGGTTAAGAAAAATATGCCAAATTTTGATAGATAGTTCTGTGATAGTTGGTCGACATAACAAACCAAAAAATTGATAGTCAAGTGCTTGTAGCGCTACACAGCGGTCAATCCTTTTTTTTTGTAAATAATCATGACTTCACTTAGAAAAACAATTATTTTTTACAACTGACACCCTCATGCATACCAATAATCCACTTGGCCTCATTGTTCTGAGAATGAATTACAAATAAAACAAAAATGGAGTGATAATATTTTTTTGTATGAGTTATAAGGCTGTTAATTTTACCAGATAATTTGACTGTCCATGGCAAAATTTTTTTCGCTTATTCTAAAAACCTGAAATAAAAAGCTTATAGATTTGTCTAGATTGAACATTTTTGAAAAGTCATATTTTTGCGAATTTTTTAACATGTATTGTGTATAAGATATCTAACCATTAAAAAATCATAAGTTTTGTTGACTGGCGCGATCTTTCTTGTAGTAAAATAAAGTTTTACTTACGCATTTGACATTCGAGATCCTTACCTGAAAATAAAAATAAATATTGTCAATAAAATGCTTGATGATGCTTAAGCTCCCCTGAGAGCTGTAACGTTAGACTGAGTCGATTTGGGGTCATTTTTGAATTTCGCAAACCCTGTCTAAAAAGCTTCGTTTTGATCCAAACTCATCCATATTTTTGTTGCTGATTTTTTACAGAACAGTAACGTTTACATGAGTAACTTTGAACTTTTATGAAAAAAATGAATATTTTGTACTGAAAAATCAACGTCATTTTTGTTTTAAACACAAACATCATGAGCCTGCTCATGGTAAATTCTCTAAAGTACATTTTCTACTGATCAACTTTGTCGAAGACCGTAACTTCGTATCATATTGAGCAAAAAAGTTATTAGCTGTTTAACAGGGCATGTCTTTTGGCATTGAAAAACAATAAATTCAATTGACATCACTGCTAGTGCTTCGCAAAATATTGCATGGAAAGTAGCGATGCAATATCTCGCCAGGCTATCAGCAGTGATGTCTATTGAATTTATTGTTTTTCAATGCCAAAGAACATGCCCCCATTCAACACCTAATAGCTTTTTTGTATAACAAGATACAAAGTTACGGTCTTCGACAAAATTGTTCAGAGGAAAATTTTCCCATAACAAGGCTAGGTTCCACAGAAGGAACAAAAATGATGTTGATTTTTCAGTACAAAATATTCAATTTTCCCCTACAAACCTAAATGTTCAAATTTACTCTTGTAGACATTACTTTAAAATTCTGCAAAAAATCATGGAAGAGTTTTAAACCACAACAAAGCTTTCTCGACCCAAGGGTTTGAGAAATTCAAAAATGATCCCAAATCTTCTCGGTCTAGTAACGTGTTATAAACTTAAAGTTATATTAATCAAATCATTAAGATCGAAAAGTCTAACTTGTAAAACTTGTGAAAAAAATTTATGGCAAACGACTGTGTATAATTTGTCTTAAAGATCACAACAGATGTCATATGGTGCTCAACAGCGATAATTCTCAATCATCCGAGAAAGATGGACTGTTCATAATCTGCCAACAATTTACCCAATCGCACCGTTTTAATTTCTCATTACCGGCTCTGGTCGATCCACGCAATTCCATTAAGCTTATCCATTAACGATCGTAAACCATCGCATCGTCGGGCGTCAGCCCGTAGTTTAATTAGCACAAATGTCTTAGGTAAACGACACTTCATGCTGCTGACACTTTTGGAGACTCTCCCATCATGATCACGAGACTTGACTTCTGTGAATGAGGCTGTTTGACGATAGATAGCTTGATGGTAATTTCGTACCGTCGATCAAAATAGAAGTGACTTCAATTACCCGGAGTCTACTGCAAAATGTGTGGGTTTGGCACTTAAATCACACAGTGTGACACCTTCTACGGAGAGGGTTTGAAAGTTCCGAAGTAGCAAATCTCATAGACCATCTCGAAAAGGAGGGAACTTTCAAGTACCCCATCCTCGACTGATTTAGTACCTCATCTTGAACCTCCATCTCGTTATGCTCGAAACAATAATCAACCGGTGAATGAAAACAAACGAAAACTAAAAACATAATATTATTGCCTGCAACTACCCACTTAACTGGATTTTTTTTTAGGAGACCGGCCCTCCTCAACGATTTTCGGAAGCTTGATTGTTCTTCGACTTCGACGGGTGTTTTTAATGAGACCCTTCAAAAATTTCTCCTCATTCATGCTGCTGATTGATGTTTTGTTTTGGTTTTGCCCCTCAGGTTGTTCGATTGGCGCCCGGAAAAGATGCGCGGTGAACGTTCCAAACACGAGCGCATCGTCATCGTGCGGAACCTTTTTGAGCCGGCCCTGTTCGATCGGGAGGTCCATCTGTTGCTGGAGTACCAGAACGATCTGCGGGAGGAGTGCAACAAGTGCGGCACCTGCCGGCGGGTGGTGATCTTCGATCGGCACCCGGACGGGATTGCCCAGGTGACGATGAGTGACCCGGAGGAGGCGGATCTGGTGGTGAAGCTGCTGAATGGGCGCTTCTTCGGGCAGCGGAAGCTGGCCGCGGACATTTGGGACGGAAAAACTAAGTACAGGTGAGTGAAGTTAGGTTATATTTTTAAGGAATTCATAAATGATCAGGTATTCATTTTAAATACAGATGTTTTAGTAGTTTGAGAACATTAAATTATAAACCTATTTTAAACAGTCATTGGGCTTACTTCCTGGAGTTACAACCGGGTATGTCTCTTTGAGAGGCTACGACAACCGTCGCTGCAGGTGTTAGATGCAGCGTAGCCAGATTCTAAGCCGCTCAAATTCGTAGATTTTATAAAACGAAACGAAAAACCTACCAATTTTGGTTGAATGAGACTTGATGACCTTATATTTTGGTCGTAAGTTTAAATTTTCGATTATTCGTAGAATCCCTAAAATTTTTTCGATAATCCGTTGAAAATTAGTAGGATATACTGAAAAACTTCGATCATCGATCCGTTCATCCTTAGAAGTGAACAAAATCCGTAGATTTACGGAGAAATCCGTAGATCTTGTCGCTCTGGTTAGATGCCCAAATCGGTCAAAGAAATCGGATTTGAAGGCAGCTTTGAAGGTTCTTCAGAACTGAGAAATTTTTTTGTTCCCGTCGTTTGATACAAATGAACTTGTAAAGTTCAGGCAAATAGAAATTTAGCTGCAGCATTTTTTACTTTTCGACAAAAAATGAGCACATTTTGAAAAGATTTGTAATCGTTTATGATGAAAATTCGTGCCGGAACCAAACAAAATCAACAAAGCTGTTGTTTCATAAATAAGGTATGCTCAGTTTGGTGAAACTTGTAAACTTATCCAATGCAAAACTTTCTCAAAGACTTAAAAAAAGTTTTAAGAATTGTCATTCTAATGAAACAAAATTTGATGCCTGCTCACTGGTCGGCGATTTAATCAGATCAATTTGACATTTGAGCGCCTTTTTTGTGTTTTTCTTCTGTTTTCCACCCCTGGGTAAAGTGAAAATTGGTGCTGTTCTTTTTAAAGGCTTATTCGGTGGACGACTCACGTGGATAACAGAGAAAAGTTGTCATAAGAAGATCAAAGAAGTCAAAACCTTCACAAGAATGGATGCCGCGGATCCATTAGTCCGGCAGATGAATGATCAGAGCGTTAAATAAACTTTTGGGTGACGTGAGCGTGAACATGATTTGAATTCGGTAAACTAGCTCCCTTCAGTTGAGACGCAGCCCGGTACACAGCAAAAATTATATCCTGTAAAATTACGCAAAAGTCCTGCACAGTATTAAATAATTACATGTTATAACCTGCAAATAAATGGAACAAGTTATTTCTACTAAATTTACATGACTTATGACGTAATGTAAATTCCCGAATCGAAAAAAATTGACATTGTGAATTTACATGACCATAACAATGAAACCGTTCCGGCTCATTATTCCTTTTTAGTTTTTGAATTATTGTTTTATCAACTTCTAACCATCAGCCTTGTAACAAATCATGCCAATGGTTAGATAGATATTCATAATGGTTTACACAACCGAAATCCACGAGCCCCAGATTTCAAACGGCATTTTTGGCGCATCAAATCGAACTTGCTTCTCCAGTCGGCCGTTCGGTGTTTGTTTGTGAAACGATTCTGTTACAGGGTGTATCTGAATTTTTTGTAGTTCCGTTAATTTAATACTGGATGGATGATTTTGAAAACATTTTGTTTTTCATTTCTTTTCCAAAACATAGCACGAAGTTTATCCAGTATGTTTTTTGAATAATGTTACTTGTTATTTGTTCGTTGTACACTAAAATATTCTTTGCAAAATGATGGAATGTGTGGAAGGGGTAATGAATCTTGATATTTATTTGTTTGGATATTAAACAATTCCTAACGATTCACTTGTTTGAAAATATAGGAACCTGATTTTATTTTAATTTAAAAGTTAATACTTAAATTCAATAATAAAAGAAAAACAAGCTTTCTTGTGCTGAAATTTTGGTAACAAAGAATTGAGAATATTGTTGACTTATTCTGCAATATTTTTATTTGAAGTATTTAAGTTTTAACCATAAGTATGACTTATTTTTGTGCCATTCATTTTTAATTGTAAGATTTCATATCAACCATATCGGTTAGAGTTATTCTTATATTAAAAAAATTTAATTCTATACTGTGAACTGTAGCTTTGAACAAAATATCACTTGAATTCAAAAAAGTTTATGAAATTTTATCGAGTAATATATTATTTTGATTTTTTTCCAAAAAGGCAATACAGCATAATTTACATATGTTGTGCCCAGTTTTAAAAGAATTTCCCTTTTTATTTTTATAAAAATCAGCAAATATTTAGACACACCCTGTGTGCGACTGCGTTTTTGATTCCAAACATCGTTTCAAGCAAAAGTCATGTAAAAATACAACAAATTGATCCGAATGAGAAACGCATGTTTTTTTTTCAGGGCTGCTCTATAATATACAACACATATGACTGAATTTTACATGAAATCAAACTTTACATGAAATATAAAGCTCAGATTTTTTTTCTGTGTGTAACAAAAAGGAGCAGGACATTCACCGTAACTTTACAGGTCGAAAAACAAATAACGTGACATTTAATTTTTAGTGTAGATACAACTTTTTTACAAGACATTTGCTGTAATAATAAAAACTCGTTAACTTTCAAGGGAAACAATTTAAAATTACAGGTTTTGTTAATTACGGGTTGATTTATTTTAAAGGTTGCAGTTTCAGTGACAGGTGATAGTCAAAAATTTTTTCTGTGTAATACGTGTGAGTCCTATGGAAATATGACGGTTAAAATCCTACGTCAGATGCACAAGCGTGTGACCTCAGCGAAGAATTGACAACCCATGTCAAAAATCAAGGTGAGGTCACGACGAAAGAGGAGCTGTAGTAGGCACTTATTTAGCTAAATAGTAGTGTATAATCTGATCTAACCAGATGACGATCTGGGTCATGATGAATCTGGTATGGTGGTCTCACATGTCAAATCGCACGTTCAGCCATATCGAAAAAAGTTTTGACAGCTGTCTGAAGTGTTTACGAAAAAGGGGGTCCAGGGATGCCAGGTGTTTGAGATACAAAATCAAAGCAAAATAGTATATGTACGTCTGTGCGTGCATGTCGTAGACCAAAGATCAAAAGATTTGAAATCAAATTGGGTTTTAGTCTATTTCCTTTGTTTCAATACACTCCGCACTTTTCGGATGCTCCGAAATAGCTGTAATTAACCTTGATAATAAGAACGATCTTTTAAGGGTGCACCAAACAACCATAATCCTAGACCGGACGTTGCTTGTCCGATCGATGGCATCAAGGTCGGACTCAGGGTGTTCACCATCGAAGTGGCAGTGAGGCTACATCATGCACTAAGACACTGCCACCGGTTCCCTCGTTCAAAAAGGCCAAAAACTCCATTTGGTTTTCCCAAATGATACCCATCAGATCCGGATTACTCGAATGGATCTTCTGGAGCAGCGATGCCAACAGACGGGGGTCCTCCTGAAGCAGCTGTTTCATCTCGATGAAGATCAGATGTTCCTGCAGGAAGGCCAGCTGCTTCTTGGACGATGGAATGTTATACCTCGGCATGTTACCATCCGATTCGATGACTTTCTGCTGCTTCCAGACAGCTCTGGGAAGAAAATAGTGTTGAATAAGCATAAATCTGTTATAAGTAATGGATAATTAATGTTAATCACTGCAACCGATAAAATTGGCACCGTCGTCTATTGGTTAAACGTTTTCCAGCTTTGCTTACCAGCCGGAACTCAGCCGGAAGAATGTTTTCGCTTCTATGGATAATATTTGCAAAAATTATGGCGAAATCTTTATCTGAGCAATATATAGATGATTGGCAAAACTCCGTGTTTTACAAAAATCAGAGCACCTGGCATCCCAGACAGCCAGCAGCCCAGAGAACAGCCAGCTGTCAAATTTCGGCTGCGTTTCGCCCCCACCGCCGCATCCAATCCTCGTTTACTTTTTGCCAAAGTGATACCACCATATCTAGATTCATCATGATCTGGGTGAGAATCAGGGGTGCCAGGTGGTTTCGTCAAAAATCAGGACATCGTGAATCTAAAAATCAGGATTTTTCAGGACACCATTTGATTCATGGAAAAAATAAGCAGCTCTTATTCTTATATTGCATAAAAAAGGCGCAATAAGGTGCTGTAAACGTTTTAATTTATGCAACAGAAATAAATAACTTCTTGGCTGGCATTCATTTCATATCGAAAAATAAGATTTAAATATCATCTGAACCGAAGATTACTATCTGTTAAATGGGTTTAACTATCATATTACAGATATATTCGATTTTTTCAAAGTTTAACTACAAATTCGATAATATTTAAGAAGTTTTTATGAAAATCAGGACAATTCAGGACATTTTTGAGACCAATTTTAAAAAATCAGGACAACTTGAGAGATTTTGAAAAACCATGACAATCAGGCCTCTCGAAAATCAGGACAAATTCTGATAATGAGATAAGAAATTAAAAAGTTATTTGTAATTTTTCCAAGTACCGCATGTCATAACACTCATTAAAATCATTTATAAAAAGAACCAAATTAAAGTTATTTTTTGACTCTTTGTTGCAGACTTCGAAATGTAAAAAAGGTTATATTATAATTTTCGAGTGATTTAAATAGAGTTCAAGAGTTAGATATGACAGAAATTAAAAATAAATCTACTATTTTTTTTCGCATGGTAGGTACTGTGTCTTTTTTTTGCTTCAAAACAACAATTTATCGCTTTAAATTAGTGAAGTGCAATAAGAGACTTCTCCCTATAAAACTCACTATTTCGTGAAAAAATCCAATGTGCTTAATATGGTACAACTTTTTTAAAAATTTGCAATAAGTTAGAAAACTTTGATGAAATTTATTTCTAATCGTTGCAAAAATCTGAGCCGTGACGAAAAATCATAGATAAGGAAGTTCGAAAATCACCTCAAATTTTAATTATTTTTTTATTCGAAAACTCTTAAAAAACAATTCAAATGCAGCTATTAAAATAAATTGAGCCCAATTTGAATTTTCTGTTGGGCCAGACCGTAATTAGGTTCACTTGTCCAACACACTTTGAAAATCCGGACACGCCCGAAAAAGTCCGAATAAATCAAGGGAATCTGGAATGTCTACCCAACAATAAATACTACATCACTATCTATTATTAATTGATTAAAGAATATATTTTAGAAGTTTCCAGGGAAACAAGCATTATGTTTTGATTATGAAATATTTTCTTCACATTTTAAAACAAAATTACGACTTTTACGGCGGTTAGAGTAACTTCTTACTAAATTTGACGAAAATTGAAAAAAAAAATTATTTACAGAATAGGTAAAATAAAAAAAATCATCTCCCATTTTATAAAGTACAAATGTCTAACTCAAATACAAATAGATATATAGTGTATGAGAAATATGCAATTTATGGATAAATTTATGTTTACTAAAATCTACTAAAAGGCATTATAATTAACAGTCCAAAATTTTATCCGGCCGATATCCGGGAAAATGTCGGATATGACTGAATTTTAAAACCCTTCGAAATTTTAAGATTTTTCGAGCTCTGCTGGGAATAAAATTAATAAACCCGGGAAATCTGGAATGCTGATTTTTTAAATTGTAAGTATGAATATTTATTTTATAATATCTCTATTTCAAATATCGACTCATGAAAAAGAATGAATATGAACAATACAAAATTAATTTTATTATTTCGATCATTATCCAAATTTTGTTTTTGTTTGTAAATTTTTATTCTTTTTTTCCGAAAATTAATTGAGAAAAATCAAATATGAAGAAGTTTACTGTTGTTGCTTAAATTTGAAAATCGACAATACTGTGTTCGTTTTTCGAATTTCTCGAACTTTTCCAACTGATTTAACCCAAGCATTTAATGCAGATTTTTTTTGTAATTATTCTGTACTATAGTCAATTTCCTGAATTCGACAAATCATTTTTTAATAGACCATTTCAAAATTATTTCATCAATGCAATACTCTCATATGTGAATTTCGAATTTCATTGAGTGATTCTCTGAACAAGAAAATATCTATTTTCTTTATCTTATATTTTTCCATATTTGTGATTTTGTGTTTTAAACATTCAAGTTCCATTCCTTATTCATGTTTTCAAAAGCAACGCCGCCGACCGTAGCCTAAAGGACAGCGTTTTTTTTTTTTCTTATGCAGGGTGGCCAGCGAACCGGGAAAAAAGCCGGGAATTCGGAATCAAAACTGAGAAAATTCTTTATGGATCGTTTTCTCCATGCACAAATCTGTTAAATTTTTAAGTTCTTCAATTCATCAAGACTTTTTTTTCTCAGAAGCGCGGAAATCTCTGGATTTAAATTTCATAGGGAAAATGCAGAAAAACTTCGAGATTTCTTTCAAAATCGAGATTTTTGAGCTCAGCGCTCTGAACTTTGAAATGTTGCAGTTTCAATTTTTTTTATATGTATGAATTAAAAAGTTGTTAAAAAATTTCTCTAGCATAAACTATTTATTGTTTGGTTCACAGATATTGTGCAGTGAATAATAAAAAATATAATTAAAATGAATAAACTTTATAAAAATGTATGAACTTCATTTTTTTCCAATCTTTCTTTGATAATGATCTCAGATAAACATCTGAATGAAAAAAAAGTGAAAAAATTAATAGTTTAGATAATTTATCGACTTTTATGATGTGTGTCGGACTTTTTTTTACTGAATTCACATCTAGAAAACCAAAGTTTATGCATAAAATCGTTTTAATGACTGGGATCATTATACACTGGTTCAGAATCAATGATATTCAAAACTTCATCAGATGCTCTTTTCCCAAGCAAAATATGTTATGATGAATCGAAACTTGAAAAAATGAGCAGAAATGTTACAAAAATATTTCAAAGAACGGGGAATAATTTTGGAGTGTTCGACCAAAAAGTCAAATAAATTTGGTATACAAATAAAAATATTAATAGAACTCAATGAGACTTATATGAATTCAGTTATCGATTAACTCAGTTCTAAGTCACCAGTAGGTCAACTTATTCTATGAAAAGCAAAGTTTAACAAAAGTCTCATTATCAAAGTTTTTGTGAAAAACAAATTGAATACTTACTTGCAAATTTCTCTTAAGAATTTACTTTTTTAAGGTTGTTTAGAATTGGTTTTAGCAAAGGTACCTTTTATCAAAAAACACAATATTAAGTACACATTATTATCATAACCATACTTCAAGATTTGATTTTATTTAAACAATACCTCAAGAAACTTATCTTAAATGGTTAAGAAAAAAAAATACAAGTAAAAAGAATCTTGCAGGGAAAATGTGGGAGAAAAAATAAAGTTTAGTGGCGACCATGTTATGTGGTTTATTGATAAATGCACATAAGGTGTGATGCACAGTTTTTGTGTGATTTCGTTATAATTTTGCGCATTCTTTATGTATTTTTTTTTAAAAGTACAGATCATAAGTGTATAACTTACAAAATGACTTTAAAAAATTTGGTATTCATGAACCTACATAAAGATTTTAATACAAAAAAAAAACAAATTTGAAAAATAAATTTGGATTTGGATTTTCAATTTTAAGTTCGCATTGAGATATAAATTTCAAGGGTCACTTGAAAATTCAGACTCATTATTAAGATTTAATGCAAATTCTAGAATCTAGCACTAATAACTTGGGCTCTTTGAGAATCATTCTAAAATAAAATATTTAAAATTTATCAAACCAGAAATCCGATTCAGTATTCAACCAGATAAAGTAAACGAGTGCTTTAAATTCAGTGGATTTAAAAATTTGCAGAGGAAAAATTTAATTTAGAATATCAATCAAAAGCAGCTGACATCAAACTTGAGCATAGCATTAGAAATAAAAAAAATCGAATTATGAATCCAAATTGAAAAAAAAAGAAATTTTTATTTATGGATGAGTAATTCAACCCAAAATTTATCGTTAATGCTTACATTTCAAATTTCAGAACTCATCAGGTAGAGGCCAATATTTAATTTCAGTATGAGAAGAGGAAAAATAAACTAACTTTTAATCGGAACTTCAACTTGAAATTTTTGAAGTATCACATGAACCCAAATCATAAAATTAAAGAAGTTGTCTTTAGAAAGTGCAAAATTGTTGTCTCTCTCACATTTTTACAATCATTTTTTTATAAAATTGTCTTCTGTTTTGGCAAAAAAAGTTTATTTGTGTATTCTTAAACCGGAAAAGTCAAAAAATCTCAATAGGGAAAATCGGGATGAAACCGGGAATTGGAAAATGGAAACTCGCTGGCCACCCTGTATAAGCCAGAGGTCATGAGATCGAGTCTCGGCTACGGTAAACATAATACTATTTCTGTGGGCTAGTTGTGTTAGCATTAGTAAGATGCAAGCCATCATATTCTTGAAAGATGTATGCTTTAGTCTTAAGAATAAATTTGATCTCTTCAAAGATGCACTAAGTTTAACTGAGATCCTTTATGTGTGTGTTCGTTTTCTCAAAAAAAAACTTTTTTTTATAGATTTTTGTTTTAATTTTTCTTTAAAATTCATAATTTAAAATTGTAATCATCATAATATTTTTAAATTTTCAACACAAACAAAACATTATTTTTTTGTATTTGAAAGAAATGAAATCGAAATAATCATTTGATAAATTTTGACTCTTATTGAACTTTGAGACTCAATTTTGTAATTCATTTGTAATTTGTTTCTCAAATCTTGATTTGAAATTATAATTTCAATTTGTGACACAGAATTTTGGTATTGAATAAAATCCGTTTTTAGGTTTTTTTTTTTTTATTTTGATCTCTTGAACTCTTATATCTGGATCTCTATAGAATTATAATTTAATTTCTATTATTTTGGATTCTTAGTCGGAAATCTTTACGTCACTTCCTCATTTTCATGAGGGAAACATCAAGCACATACCAAGCGATAAATTATTAAAGCTAAGGCCTCGCGAGAAAAATTGCCCTGAGGCCCCTTGATCCTTAATGGCTTCATCCGGCCCTAAATATTAAAAATCTTAAAGAGGAAATAATGAAAAAATTATTTACATTTCAATACAAACGGATAAAATAAGTTTTGTGTCAGAGATGAATGAACTTTCAAGTTTAAAGTCTCTCTAATCAAACAATCAATCAATCAAGTTTTATGTCCTTGTGGAAAAATTCTGGAAAGTAACCATACATTAATTTTAAAGTCTCTATCTTAAGTTTAGGATTCAATTCTTACATTTATAAAGTTTAGCTACTGTTCTTATACATGTTGAATACACCGCTTTGATTAGTAATTCCAAATTCATAAATTTTAGCTGCCAGAAATAGCAATAAAAATTTAGGAAGCGATCCATCCAGTCCTGAATTAGCGTAACGAGTTTTAAGTTGGTATGGAAATTTGTAGGTTTGGGAAAACAAAGTTTTTTATTTCAAAATTGCCAGAGATGTACTGAAAGTTCCAAAAAATATTACTAGGGAAGATCAATATTTTGTTTCATTCTTGTAGTGCAATTCATGTGAATAAAGCACAAACCTAACTTGAACCCAAGAAAAGGTATTCGATGTTATAGAAAATTATTGTTTTCTAAGTTATTTTTATTTCATTTTAGCGTTTTTGACTGCTCATTTGAAAGCTGTGTAACCGTTTGATGAGAATAGAAAATCTCAAAACACTGGATTTGCACAGCCAGGGAGTTTTTTTATATTACCTTTGCAAAAACATTTCATGAAATTATTAAAGCCTCTAGAAAGCAAAGCTATTTTTAAATACTTTTCAATGGGTTCAGATTTTTGTTTTATTTTGAAACGGTTAAACTTTTTTCATGAAATGCTTAGCTGCTTGTCATGTTACAAAAAATGAAGCTTAAGAATAGCAGAATCCAAAAATCAAAGACCAACTTCACTTCAAGCTTATTTTAAATTTATGAAATATTTAATGTGCACAAATTTCTTCTTCCATAGAAATTTCCATACAAAATTGAAACGCGTAGCGCTAACTCAGGAATCAACTAAATCATCTAAATTTTTACACTGATGCTTGATGACCCAAAAGGCATCGAATCGAACGACTCTTGTTATATAATTTTTCAAACCCTGAGGTCTAAAAAGTTTCGTTTTTGTTCATAAATCATCCATGATTTGAATTTTTAAGTAATGTTTACATGAGTAAACTTTAAGGTTTGTATGGAAAAGTTGAATATTTTGTACTGAAAATCAACTTAATTTCTTTTTCATCTGTGGAACCATGCCTTCTTAAGAGAATTTTTCTGCTGAACAACTTTGTCGAAGACCGTAACTTCGTATCTTATTGGACAAAAAGGATATTGGATGTTGAATGGAGTCATGTCTTTTAGCATTGAAAAACCATAAATTCAATTGACATCACTGCTGGGTTTCTAGTGAGGCATTGCATGACTACTTTTAATGCAATACTCCGATGGGCCTTTTCAATTTAAAGTTGAATATGGTATTTCCCTACTATCAAAGTTTACCAATTAAATTATTATTAAAATGATCATTTGTTAAATCGCACACTAAAATTTTCTTTTTATTTCAGAATCGAGGAAACCGAAGCCGACGTCAACAATCGACTGGGCAACTGGGCCCAGTACCTGGAAAGTGGAGACGAACCGGAAGACAACAAACGAAAATCACAATCGGAAACTGCTGTGAATCCCAAGCAAGCTACTGCTCCATCATCCGCAGAATTGACTTCCGATCGGAAGGCCGAGGACAAAGATGACAAGGAAACGGAGCCCCCGGAAGCGGAAACCGGAAGTGAGGAGCCGGGAGAAGCTCAAAAGACAACTGCTGAACCCCTGCTCGGAGAACCGGTTGAATCCGAACCGTCACCGGCAGATGAAGGGTAGATGTTTCTATCTAGCTCCTTCTCCGATATGATTTGTATCTGGTTCTGTTTGTTGTTTGCCGACGACAAAAGTGAGACATTTAGTGGGGTTCCATCATAATCGCCACGAGCTGGGAAATGATTGTGTTTGGCCTTCATTGAACAGAGAGCAGAGGTAGGTATCTCGCATTTTTCTTCTTCTAAAACAACCAACGATTGAAATAAAGATGACTAAGGTCAAAACAGAAGCGCCAAAGCTGAATAAGACAAGAGCGAAAAAGAAAGCCTCCACGTGCAGGTTCAGAGTATCTCATATATCTATTATCGCGCGGTACATAGTTGAGTCGTAAACATTATTAGAAGAAATAGGAATTTGCCACTTGCCGTGGCGCGAAATAGGTTTACGATCTTTTCAATTTGACGAATCTACCAAATGTGCCGTTAAACATGGGAAGGGGCACCTGTTTGCTTTCTGATGCTGATAGAACAAGCAAAAACAACCAGTCGAAACATAGACAACATACAGGAGCAGATTTTTATTGTTAATTAAACCCGGGGTTAATCGAACGATCTAGGATGAAAGTAGAGTAAATTCAATTCGGAGACCAAATAAATTATGCATATTTGTCTATTCTCAATCTCTCACGGTTATTCTGCTTTACTCGGCACGTGTAGTAACTTTGAGATCAAGTTATTGAAACCTCATTCCACTTTCATGTTGACAATATTTTTCCCCTCTAATCCAATTGACAACCATGAGAATCAATCTTAAAAAAAGCCCTTATCAAACCAGTACATACTTAGCTTAGCAGTGGTTCTTTAATCCTGACGTTAAACACTTTATTATCTTCTCCCTGGTTTATGTTTGCGTATCTGGCGTAGCATCCGTAGCATTTTTTTATCCTTCTCGTTTCGTTGAATGCTTTTTCTGCCAACATCCCTCATCATACTCGTCTTCAGTTTTTTTGAGGGATCCATTTTTTCCCTCATCCCTCATCCCATTCAGAGCATAAGTAAGTAACTACCCGTTATATATAATGATGGCGCTAAGCCTGGTGTCCACGTTTTGCCCCATTTATTTCGCTTATGAGCTCATCCGTCATGGCAAGAGCGGAACTAAGTCTGGCTCGTGGTGGGAGTCGAGTTTACATTAGACGTGAGAATCCTAATAAATTAACGGCTTGACGGCACAGTATAGGTGTCTCATAAACCATTCGATAATTAGGTGAATAGTGAAGGTTTTGTACATATATATTAACGTAAGGAAATGTTGTTACCAAGGTAATAAATTACATTAACAGTTGAAACATACCAAAAACAGCACGTAAGCAGTCATTATTTCGAACTAGGAAAACAATTTAAAGGTCATAGCCTTTTTTTTAGTCAAATCTTTTGGCAAACGACAGCCTATTCGCCGTTAAGAGATCATATCAATAACTTACAAAATTTATATACTCAGTCGGCAGCTATCTTTCATCAATTTGTAATTTAGTCCGCTTTGTTAAAAAGAGGTAATTAAAATCATAAGCGCAGGGTGTAAGTGAGACTTTTTGCTCAAAGTTCATTGCCATCTCTCTATTTGGGAATGTTCAAAAATATGTGATGGAAGGAACTTGATACCGTTTTACAGCTAGTGTTCTAACGAACAGTGAGGGACAATTTAGAAAACACGCATAATTTATCACACAATGATTTTTTAGTTTTCTTTTAACCATTTCATACATTTTGTCCAAAATATGATTCTGGCCGTTTGTATGTGAGAGACCTGTACAGTAGACTAAGTCGATTTGGGGTCATTTTTGAATTTCTCAAATCCTGGGGTCTAAAAAGCATCATTTTCATTCAAAACTCATCCATGATTTTTGCAAAATTTTTAAGTAACGTTTATATGAGTAAATTTGAACTTTTAGGTTTGTATGGAAAATTGAATATACTTTGTACTGAAAAATCAACATAATTTTTGTTTCTTTCATGGAACTAAGCATGCTAGTAGTTTTAGTGCCCATTTATAAATTCCTTACAGGAAATTTTCCACTGAACAACTTTGTCCCAGACCGTAACTTTGTATCTTATTAGACAAAAAAACTTAGAAGGTGTTCAACGGAGGAATGTCTTTGGACATTGAAAAACAATAAATTCAATTGACATCACTGTTGGGTACTGCATGACTAAATTACATGCAAAACTTCGCGAGACAATAGCAGTGATGTCAATTGAATTTAAACCATACCCATACCCATTATACCATACCCATGCAAAAAATCATGGATGAGTTTTGAGCAAAAACGAAGCATTTTAGAGCTCAGGGTTTGAGAAATTCAAAAATGACCTCAAATCGACTCAACTTAGTGGTTATTTAATTCACCGGAAATATGCGAGAAGAGGCAGATTGGCTTCAAAAATTTCGCTTGCAATAGATCCCAGCATCAGCCCTGCTCCTGTCAATTAAAGACACGCGGATCTGACTCAGTGGAAAATGTTGACAACTTATCTGGTAAGATTGAACCTTGTTACATTTTCATATTTTTTATTGCATTTCTAATTTTATATTTAATAAAAAAAAATCTGTATGAAGCGTTTCGCCGGAAAATACACGCTTTATTCTTTCCCGTGTTCCAGTACCTTTTGCGATATTTTACACATGGTTGGCCTGGCCGTAATATTTTCTGCAATGCATGTTTACATGGAACAGAGATTACTTCGAAAAGAAAAATGAAGGACGCAAGTCCGATGCTTACTTAATTTGTCTACAGGTTCCTGCATTTGAACTGCAACATAACTTTAAGAGTGATAAGACGACACCTTGTCACTATGTTTACATTATGTGTGAGCTGTCAGTAATGTTGAAATCAAGTGTTTGAGGATTAAATATAATTACGTATTTTGCGTCCCACGTTTTTTAGCAAATTTCATAAAAATTAACTTGAACGATTTTTAAGAAACTTAAAATATGATTAAAAATTGACTGATGTGCTTAGATTAAAATTTTTTTTTTAAGTTCCTTTCTTCATGATTTTTAGGTAGGTTTGAACAATTCTAGATTTGGTAGATCTAAATGTGCTTATCAAGGACCATTCAAATATTACGTAACGCTTTTAGGGGAGAGGGGGGGGGGGAGGGGTGGATTGGCCGTAGGTGTATAACAGATTGTTCCGCTTTGTGGATTTTTATTAGAAACTCTAAGACGAATGTGTTTCTAAGAAGGGGGGAAGGGCGGTCGAAAATGCTGCATAATTGCGTTACGTATTATTTGAACATTGAACTTTGATGTCGGTGATTAGATTTAGGATTCTTTATTAAGTTTTTTTTTCTTATTGAAATCCAGTTTAGATCATCATTGGGAAAAACCTGATTCGGATCTTGGTTTTGCAATTGAAACCTCAACTAGATGCATCCTCCATGTTCCATACTCATAATTTCGACATGTGAAAAAATAACAACTATAACAATATTTTAACTTTTAATTCAGTTGTAGAATTGCAACTTAAGAAAGTTTCATGGTAATCCATAATTGAAAAATCCGAAAGAGTTTCATCATTACCAATTTTATCTAGATTAACAAAATGAATTTCGAATAAATAACTGAAGAAAAAATTCATATTAAAAGGCGAAAATTCAGAATTCAAATAAGTGATTCTTGGTTATGGGTTTCGATACAAATTTTGCTTGTTGGTTCATAATTAAAAGAAATTATTATCTGAAACTTTGGTTAGAAATTTGGAGTCAGATTCGAAATTCAGATTTTGAAATCAGATTGAAAAGTCAGGATTCAGATCCGGAATTTAAATAGAAAATTACGACTCAGGCTCAGATCGAAGTTTAGTTTTATAATCAAGATAAACATATGAATGTGAGTATTTTATTTAGGATTCAAATTGCAGGAGATCGCAGTCTCATAGTTTTTCTTCTAGCTTCAAAATTTGTATTTTATATTTAATCAGAGTAAGTTTAGAAACACAAACCAGCAGAAATCATAAATATAAAAAAAAAATTTGGATTCATTTGGAAGATACGCTCTTTGAAAAATATATATTTTAATTTAAAAAAATTATTCACAGGATTCTGATTTTGAAATATATTGTTTAAGAATTTTTATTGATCGAAGAACTTGTTCTTTATCTTCAAGCAAAAATTAATCTGTAAATATATTAAAATTTTTATTGGTTTTCATATTGCTAATTAAAGACGTAAACCGTCTTAGATAATTGAGGCTTTGCAGACTGAATAAATTATTCGAAACCAGTTTGCGAGAGTAGAAAATGGATCTGATTTGAACCGCAAAAATAATTTTTTTCTTCTCTCTCTAAATATTTTGTGGTTGAAAAGAATAAGGTAATTATTTGCTAATTTAAGTAAATTCAAAAAGCTTTTCTCTTTAAAATCCATTATTTATTATTTTAATCTTTATTTAAAAAATGGCATTTCTAGTACTAAATGTCAATAATTGGGACTTATTATTATGTTCTTACATATTCGATGTAAAATATATCAGAACTTGAACAATTTTCGTACGATTTTGATCAAATTTGGCACATTTTAAAATTCTTGATATCATGAGATTTTTGTAAAGATTTCTAAGCATTTACCGTTTTTTGTAAAGGGGGCTCCTATACAAAATTTTCAAAAAACATGATTTCATTCGGACAGTTTTTGAACAAATTTTGTCAAAAAATGGTAAATTGGGTTCTAAGATGATTAGATAATTTTTTGATTTGGCAAAAAGGGGTTTTGATTGTATTATAGGATATGTTTTATTGAAAGACTTTTTCCATTTAAATAATGAGAACACTCTTCTTTATTTATAAAAAAATTAATGTTTTTCTGTCTGTCTGTCTGTTCTCAATACTAAATACGAAAACTACTGAAGCAATCAATTTGAAATATGGTATGTAAGTGTTTTTCGGGTCGGTTTCTAAAATGCTTTCAAGCCGCTCCGACTTAAAGGAGGGGGGGGGGGGGCTCCAATACAAAATCAATTAAAATATGACTCAATTTGAACACTTTTCGGAAACTACTGCACCAAATTAAGGGAGGGGGTGCTCCCATACAAAGTTAATGAAAATATGAAACAATTCAATCAATTTTCGGAAACTACTGAACCGATCAACATTAAATTTGATGTGTAGCCGTTTTTAAGGTCGGGAATGGTTTCTATAATACCGTCATACTCTCTAAATCCAAAAAGCGGGGATTCGCATCGAAAATTAACTAAAACATTATAAAATCCTCGATGGATTTTTTCTTTAAACATGATAACCGTAAGCGTTAAGATATAATTGATGATGATTTATTGAATAGACAAATATTTAAAAAAACAATTAAATGATATATTGTATCGATGAACGCTTCCTAATTCAATGAATGAAAATTCTTATATTCAATAAATGTTACTAAAATGTCACTAAGCAGACACGAATACCACAACGATGGTAAAGTGTCTTTATTAAAAAAAAAATAACCATGTTATTAACAAAATCAATGCCTGAGTGTTTTCATAAAGCTTAACACTTTTTTTGATTTCTTTAATTTAACTAGCCTAGAAAAATGTATTTACATAAGGAGTGTTCATTTTATAAAACGGACACTTTGTTTTGACGATATCCTATTCATTTATTGACCAAATGACAGAGTTTTCTGTAAAACATTGCAAAACTAATCCAGAACAAGAAGACATTGAGAAATTACCCAAAAGTTTTCAACAATAAAATTGATGCACTTTTCCTCGAACTCCCCTCATAAGCCTCTTTACAGTTTCCGGTTTGACTTTTCGGCTGGCTTTTGTCCACATTTTCTTGAACTCGTCGATGGACTGTGCTTCTCTACCATTATCCCGAAGGTTGCGCTTGATGATTGCCCAGCAATCGGATTGTCCTCTTTCTAAACAAAAC